>NC_089233.1:10561368-10869637 GCF_963924675.1 Phocoena phocoena
GGGGTCTTAATGGAAAATAAAGAATTCTACAGATGAATCCTTCAGTGTCCTGTCAAAGGCCCAGATTGAGGAATTTAGAGTTACTCAGCTTGTGGTCTTTTATTTTAAGTAACAGTGGGATAAAACAGGCCAAGCTAGCAGCCGAGGACTCCACTTATCTTCCTAAATTGACGATACATCTGGCTACTTCACCCCCTTTCAATTTCAAATGCAATTTGTCCGAAGCCTCCAATTTAAATCACATAGATCTTCTCTAAATGAAATAACAGGCTTCCCATGAAAAGACAAAGACTCTACTTGTGCACGTGTGTGTATGTGTATGTGTGTGTGTGTGTGTAGTGGTGGTAGCAATGGATTGGGGATGATGAGAAGAGATGCATTCCAACTGATGATTGAATTGAAAGCTCTTTCATTTCTACCAGGGATGTGGGATTCAATGAAATGATGAGCAGTCCTGCTGGGCCTGCCCTGCCATGATTTCAGTCAGAGGCAGAGACGTGGGGAAGCCAGGTCTCTGAAAGCTGAGCAATCCTGGGCAGACCTCAGCTGCCCTCCCTCCATCCCAGCCTGACGCCCCATCCCAGGACCCGTCATGCATCTCCTGAGCCATAACCTTGGCTTGTGAACTGGTTCCTGCACCCAGAATCACCCTCTCCACCCCACTTCCAAACATCTTCCAACAGGATTTTTCCAACCCACAAATCTGCTTCGCTTACTCTCCTGCTCAGAAACCTTCATGGGCTGCCCACTGCCACTGATTGACATCAAGACTCTTCAGTTTAACATTTAAACCCCTTCAAAGTCCATCCACGACCAAAGTGCATCCTCTTCCCCACTCCCCGTGGGCTCCTCACTCTTCCAGGACGTGGCCGTCATGCTCCCCAGCATGCTCTTTGCTCTCTCACCTCTGACCTTTGTCCACCATGTTTGCACTGCTGGAACTGTTTCATTTCGTCCTCCTCCCACCCACTCATGCTTAACAGAAATAATGCTCTGTGCTGGAATGGCAAAGCATAATCTTGTTAAGGGTTGGAAGGATTCTTTGAAGTTGGGAGATTTAATTTTCTGGAAATGCTATTTTCTCATTTCTAAGACTCTTCTGCAATTTCCTGCCCAAACATTGCTTCCCCCTGGAAACTTCTAATAATCCTCCTGGCAAGTTATAGGTGCCCAATAAATGTGCAGTAAGTTAAAGCATGAATAAATCTGGGGAGTCTAAGGGAATATGGTCTTTTTGTTTTATTTTGTCATGGCTATAGAGTCACAATCTCTTAGGGTTTTTTTTTTTTTTTTCTTTTTTTTTTCAGAGCTAGAGATGAACTAGTCCAAGCTCAGACTGAGAAAGAGGTTAGGTGACTTGGCCAAAGTTACATGGCAAGTTAGTACCGGAATGAGGTCTACAACACAGCATTCCTGAGTCCCAAGCTTTTTCTTTTCTGACGTGTAGCTTTGTTACCGAACTGCTGCTTCGCGCAAGAATCCAATACTGAGAGACAAGTGCTGGGTAAAAGGAAAGATAGCTTTATTGAGGAAGCTGGTAGTGCTGGGGAGAAGGTGGACTCATATCCCCAAGAACCAACAGCCCCCTCCCCAGGTTTTGTTCGGAAATTATGTAGGGAAAAGAGGAAGGGGCTACATGTTGAGGAGAGGGTTGCAGGGTGCACGATCGGCTCTGATGAGTTGGTGGTGAGGCAACTAGGAGTCAGTATCATCAACCTTCTGGTTTCAACCAATCTGGGGTCTATGTGCTCATGGTCAGCATACAGTTACCTTTTTCCACCAGGTATGGGTTTCAGTATCTGCAAAACAGCTCAGACGACATGGCTCAGAATATTATCTACAGCCCTTGAGGAGGAACCAAAGGTCCTGGACTTTGTTTAATGGCTAAACTATTATTATTTTGTCGTTTGATTATTTTCCTTTGTTTCTGCATTTTCTCACTTCTCTGATTAAATTTATTCCTTGGACCTTGGGGAAGGCCTAGGAGGCTAAAGCTTTTCTACACACAAGAGGCAGGTGGAGGATGGGGGTGGGATGCAGTAGGGGGTTTGTCCCAGGAAGGCCCCACAGTGTCCTGCTCAGTTACAGCCTCTGTCATTACATTTGTTTTTCTCTTTGTATCTATCACATCCATGGGGCCATTTCAGGTGGCAAAGACTGGCCACATGCTGATTCCTCTCTCCCCACCACGATCCTTCATAAGATATGGCCTTAACCGATGAGTTCCCTCATGCCACCAGACCCTGACTGTGACAATTATGGGTGGGACCTCAAAGTGAGAAAGACACAGTCTGGCCCCCAAAGGAGCTCCAGCCAGACTGGAGGCACGAAGAGAAAATAAGAGGAACACAGAACAGGAAGCAGCTGATTCTAGTGTAGGTGGAGGTGAGAGGTTTGGAGTGGTCCTCTCTGAGGAGGGGGCATTTGAATTGAATCTGGAAGGTAAACAGGACTTTTCAAGAGGAGGGTGGAGGCGAGGAGAGTGATCCCCAATGAGAGACGGTCATGTGTTAAGGCCCAGTGGCATGAAAGGGCATGGAGTGTTTGGGAAGGAGGGCCACATGCCTGGGGAAGGGAGGACTGGAAAGGGACGAGAGAGGGGACCCAAGGGAGTCAGTGGGCCAGCTTACCAAGGGTCACGTGTACTAAGCTAAGGAGATGGTGCCGTATCCTGTGTGCATGTGGGCTCTATTAGTCTGCTCAGGCTGCCATAGCAAAGTTCCACAAACTGGGTGGCTTAAACAGCAGAAGTTTATTCTCTTTCAGTTCTGGAATTCTAGAAGTCCAAGATCAGGTTGTCGGTAGGGTTGGTTTCTTCTGAGACCTCTCTCCTTGGCTTGCAGATGGCTGTTTTCTCCCGGTGTCTTCACATCAGCTTCCCTCTGTGTGTCTGGGTCTTAATCTCCTCTTCCTATAAGGACACCTGTCCTATTGGATTTAGGCCCACCTAATGACCTAATTTTAACGTAATCACACTTTAAAGACCCTATCTCCAAATACTGTTACATTCTGAGATACTGAGGGTCAAGATTTTAGCCTATGAATTTTGGGTGGGGGGTGGCACACAACTCAACCCATAATAGGGAACAAAAGGAAGTTTTATAAGGATTCATTTGGAACACTCAACTCTCATTTTCTTGGCCTGTGGTGTGTTCTAAATGGCATTAATCCTTCCTCTGAAGGGCCTCTAAATATAGATGCCATCTGCTGCTGTGCAATATGTTATCACTGATCCCTCACTTAACAGGCAAGGAAGAGAGGCTGCATAAACCCGAGGGGAGACACGCCCGCCGCGTGGGTCTCAGCCAATGAGGAGCCAGAGAAAATCCCGCGGGCGGGTCTGACTCCAGAGCCTCCAAGATGATGGAAGGATGCCAGGGTCCCAAGATTCTTTGAGTCTTGAATAGTCAGGCACTTGCGTAATGCTCATTGGCTCAGAAAGAGGGGCTCTCCTCACCTTTCCTGCAAATGCCAAGCCTGAGCATGAAACGGTGACGGAAATTTTTGCTCATTAAAAAAAGTGTTCCTTCTTACGGAGCAAAGCGGCACCTGCCAGCCCTGGCTGATGGCATCGCCGCATTGATTAAGCGGAACACGCATCACGTGGACGTGCGTGCTGCCCTCTGACGTGGTTTGCTCAGATGACATCTTTCTGGAGCCCTCCCCGGCCCTTCTTCACCCCCGCTGGTGGGATTACACCTGCATTCTTGCAGTGAAGGACAATTTGGCCCTCCCATTAATTACTTCTAAAGTTCTAGATTTCAATTAGGGAGTTAATTACTTTTTGCCATATTGCCCCCATTAAAGACATTTTCATTATTAAGTCGATTTGTTAGAATTGAAGAGCCTTGCCAAGACGGAAGAATTATTGTCCAAGGAACCTCCCGCTCTTACTCGTGTCTTCCTGCTTTCAGGTGACAGAGTGGAAAGCTTTATTTTAGATTTTTTACGTTCATGTAGCAAATATTTGTGAACCACTTACTTTGTACTCAGTACTGTGCAGGGCTACAGAGGATGCAAAAGTAGATGCAAAGACATGTGACATGTCTTCAAGGGCATCAAGATCTAACAGAGAAAAAATAATTTAGATATAATTTAATTATTAAATTAAATCATTATTAAATAATTAAATATAATTATTAAATAATTTAAATAGTCTGTGGAAGTACTATAGGATGGGCACGCACAAAATATTATTGGAACACGGAAGAGGGAGGGGGCGATTAATTCGGGAAGACTTTGCAGAGGACATGAAATTTTACACAGAGCTGTAGGATGCATACATGTTCACCAGATAAGAGGGAAAGGGTATTCGTTTCTTAGGACTGTCATAACAAAGTGCCACAGATTAAATGGCTTAAACAACAGAAATGAAGTTTTTAGTAGCTCTGGAGGGTAGAAGTTGGAGATCAAGCATGTCCTCAGGGTCCTGCGGACCCTCTGAAGGCTCTAGGGCAGGGGCTGCCCCAGGTTTCTCTCCTAGCGTCTGGTAGTTCTTGGCTTGTGGTAAGCATAATTCGGATCTTCACATGGTGTTCTTCCTGTTTTTCCACATCATCTTCCCTTAATTTATGTCAGTCTCTGGGTCCAAATTTCCCCTTTTTCTAAGGACACAAGTCATGTTGGATTACAGTCCATCCTAACGACCTTATTTTAACTTGATTACTTCTGTAAAGACCCCATTTCCAAATGCAGTCACATTCCTCCAAGGCATGGGAGTTAGGGCTTCAACATATGAATTTTTTAGGGGACACAGTTCAACCCATAACAGTGTTCAGGGCTACACAAAGGCATGAGGTTCTGAAAGGATCAGCCTATTTGGGGAACAGAGAGACATGATGTAGCTGGATCATAGGTGACTTTAGGCTGGTCACATGTGGGATTTCTCTAAAGGAACACTCAAGGCTATTAAGTGAGTCCTTACAATTTTTAAAATAATCATTACTTGTTATTTCCAGCCTTTATTTGTATATTCACATCCATGCATGGTTTTGCACAACACATAAATGCATTCATTAAAATACCTCTTCCCCCCTTTTCTCTCTCCTGGCTTCCCCCATGCAGGCTTATCAGTTCTTCCCTGCTCCACTTCTGCCTCCACCCCTGTACCTCTCCCACACCCCCATGTCACTAACCCGTATACTGGTATTTATCTAATTCTATACAGATGTATAGACGTGTTTCAGGTCATTGTTTATTTGACAAATAATGGTATCTTTTTATAAATGCTTTTCTGCATTACCCTATAGGACCTTGTGGAAATTCTTCTAAATCATGCATTTTTAACAGGGGCAATATTGACCCCAAGGGGACAAAAATTGATTCTTGGGGCATGAAAAAACTTAGGTATTACGATGGTCTATGGCCCTCTAAAGCTCAATTCTATTTGACAACATAAACAGATGTACAGTGTATCTGTGGTATTAAAATTCATGGGGTGGGTGATCATGAGAAAGAACTTGGGAAGCACTGCTCTAAATCATCTGCTCTGACTCTCATCTTCTCTTTTAAATGATGTGCTCTACTCCATGGTGTGGGTGGACCACCATTTATTCAACTTTTATTCCATTTGTGACCCATTCATTCTGTTTCCAGATTTTTGCCATAGGAAGTAGGCTGCAGTTAACTCATTGTTGCTTTTATTTCTGGGGCAAACCTTCTCAGAGTGGGAGCCTTGGTCACAGGATATCTGATTTTTAATTTTGTGATAAATATTATCAGATTGCATTTCCCAAAGGTGGAAACATTTTCCCTCCAAGGAAACTCCTTTCCAGCTAGCAATAGATGCTATAGCTGTTTCCAGTGTTTTCCATACTGATGAGTGTAAAGTGATATGTCATTGTGACTTTAATTTGCTGAGGATGTGAGCATCTTTTCATACACTTCTCAGCCATGTGGGTTTGCTCTTATGTGAATTGTCTATGAATGCATGGTTGACTCCATTTTAATTTTGTTGTGTTTATCTTTTCTTCTAAATTCCCAAGAGTTCTTTCTATATCATAGCTATTAACCTTTGTCTAGCATCTGTACTACAGATACTTTTTCCAGATCTATTATTTGTCTCAACTTTGTTTATGGCTCTTTTTGCACACTAAAATTTAAGATTTTACATTGTTTGGTTCGTGTGTTTTTATTTTATTGTTTTTGGGTTTCTAGTTTTAGTTAGGAAATTCACTTTGACTCTCAGATTTTACATGTGGTCACCGAGATTTGGTTTTACTTTTTTGTTTCCAATACATTTAGAAGGTTGTGTTTTGTTTTTCTGTACAAGAGATCATAAGGGGTGTCTGTTTTCCCTTTTTTTCCCAGGTTGATAATGAGTTTGCCAACACATTTTATAAATAATCCATCCATTTTCCTTGAATTAAACTGCCATCCTTGTCATAAATGAATTTCCCACATACAGAGGCATCTAGTTCTGGGTTCTCTGCCATCTTCCACTGACTTATCCATTCCTTTGTCGAAACTAAATTGACTGGTGATTCTTCAAGACACCTGTACAATTCCCAAAACTAAAATGCACACACAAACAAACAAACAAAAAACAAAAAACAGCCCTTGTCAGGATTCTATGCAGAATTGCATTAAATTTATATATTAAAGTTTGGGAACACTGACCGTATCATATTTTTCCATTTGTTCAGAATTTGTTTTATGCGTTTTAATAATCATTTATTGTTGTCCTCATGTGCGTTTTGTACCTTCCTTCGTGAGTGTATTCGTAAGTGTTTTATAGTTTTTGACACGACAGTGAAAGGAATATTGTGAGAAACCCCCAACACCCCAGGAGAGCCCTTGGCCTCCCGACCTTGTGGAGACCCCAGCCGCTGCCATTGCCGTCTGGTTGGGGTGACCTCTGGAGGAGCTGCCTTTGCCTTTCTCATGGCTGTTTTTACACTTTCTTGACCCTTCCCAACTTCCTGGAGGCTGGTTTAGGGCCGGCTGGCCTGTCAGATTTAAGTAAATGGAAACCCCACCCATTCCTGAGGGGCTTGGTTAGCTCGGGCTGCCACAACAATGCACCACAGACTGGGCGGCTGAAACGGCACACATCAATTTCCCCCAGTCCCGGAGGCTGGAAGTCCGAGATCCAGGTGTAGGCAGGCGTGGTTTCTCCTGAGGCCTGTCTCCTTGGCTTGCCAATGGCCTCCTTTTTGCTCTGTCCTCCCAGGGTCTTCCCTCTGTGTCCAAATTTCCTCTTCTTGTCAGGACACCAGTCACATTGGATTAGAGCCCACATTAATGGCCTCATTTTAACTCAATTACATCTTTAAAGTCTCTGTCTCCAAATTGTCACACTCTGAGGCCCAGCGGGTTAGGGTTTCAACATGTGGATTCTGGGGGGACGCAGTTCAGCCCATAACACCGAGGGCAGCTCGGTGAACAGAAAGAGAGTGAACAGAAAGTCCCCAGGCTCAGGTTTTCGGGCTGCCTGCTTCCTCTTCCTGCACTGGGGTCACTGAGGGGCAAATCCAAGGTAGCTAATTAATGAAAGATAGAATTCTGAGCTTCCTATTCAGGCCTGCAGTCCTCCGCCGTGGACACCGGCTTGCGTTGGAAACCCTGAGATGTCTGGGCCCCCGCTGGGTCACCTTTGGCTTCAGCCACCAGCCTCCTCCTTGTCTGCCCTCAGCTTCCTTCACACCTGTGACCCCTCCCCACCGTCACCCATCGGTGATGTCTGTGGGGCCTGGCGGGGCCTGGGGTGTTACTCCTGTTTCCCGAGATTGCCTATGAAGGCCACAGATGAGAACGCAAGGGGCTCGATTAGTGCCCCAAATTCTGAGTTCAGAGAACCACGCGCCCTGGGGTGGCTGAGAGCTGCCAACTCAGCAGAACCAGCTGCACTCCCTCATCCTCCTTCCAGTCACTGAAGAAGCTGTGTGAGGGCCGTGAGGATGGAGTCTTTTGGGAGAAGAGGGTATCTGTGAGGCAAGGGCAATCACTCCCTGTGGGCATGTGTCTCGAAAATTTTCTGGCCTTCTCTGTGCCTTCCCATGTGGTTGGGGTATGTGACGAGCATTGTAGGTCTACATCAGAGGCTAGAAAGTGGCTCTAACCTGCCCAGGTGCTGGCCAGTAGAGCTGCCCGGTAGGCTGGGGCAGGGGACAGAGGAAGTAAGGAAAGGAGGGGGTGGAGGGAGTGCTGGAGGTGGGGTGGGGAACACAGAAGGCAGCCCTATCTGTGGCCTGGCAGTGGCAAGCTCCCCCATGGTCAAGTGGACATTCACACTTAAGCCGTCATGGTGCTGCTTAAGGGGACCCCAGCAGGAAGAGGCTGCTGGGTCGTGGCCCATATGAAAGAACAGAACCGCACCCTCTCCAACCCCTGAGTGTCCAGTCAGCCAGCACTGACGTGGGAGAGAAAGGGGAGTTTAGCCTCAAATACAAGGGTAACGTTGTAGGACAAATAGGGCTACCTTAGCAACAGGAGCAAGGTTGTTTTATTCAATGGAGCCGAATCAGAAATGATGAAACTGAATTACATCTTGTTAAAAGAGCAGCCTACAGCCCAGGAGGGAGGGAGGCTTCAAAGAAGAGTTGTAGCACTAATGAGAAAAACTAAAATCCATTTTATGTTTATATGCTAATGAGTAGAGGCCCTCACTTAACTGGCTGTTATTGGCATTAACCGAGAAAAAGTCAGGTGATGATACCTATTGGGGATTTTTGTATGGTAGTATAGGATTCAAAAGGGCCCAAAGTTTGTGAAACAGGGAGAAAAAATGCTGCAATGATAGAGGGACAGGTGATGGCATCCATATTTTGTGGCAAGATTTATGCTGTGTTCCCATAGGGGAAATAAAGTAGCGGGGACACACACACACACACACACACACACACACACACACGAGTCTTAGAAGATCAGGCCTGAAACGTCTGTTGGGATAATCTAGCCCAGAGATAACGGATGCGTGGCATGGGAGACATTATTCACCCGTTCCTCCTCTCATGGCAGACATGAATAATCAATCATGGCACAGTTTCCTGCTAAGACTACCTATTCTCTGATGTAGAAAAAGGACAGCCCACCGTAGCAATCAGCAAGGGCTTCCTGGAAAAAGTGAGATTTAAGCTGATTCTTGAATGATGTGTAGGGTTTAGAGAAGTGACCCCTAAACTTTGGTGGACCAAGGAGGCCATGGGAAACTTATTAAGACCAGATCCTTGACCCTATCCCATGAGACTGATTCATTCTGTGTTAGAGACAGCCCAAGAATTTTCATTTTTCAAGTTCCTCAGGTGAATCAGATACTTGAAGAATGAAAATACTGGGGTCGGGGGAGCTGGCATGAGCAATGAAAGGAGATTGGCAGAAGGTTCCAGAGGGAAGGAAGAAGCAGGATTTCAAGTTATGGTTATTGGTTGCTCTAGAGGGGAAACAAAGGCAGAGATGAGCTGGAGGTCACGTGCTACTGGACCTGGGGGACATCGCTGCAGACGAGAAGGGACCAGGGATACGGCTGCAGGGCCAGCAACTTACAGGTTGCCTCCTGGGCACCGGATTTCTGCCAAATGAGTGGTGGGAGCAGCCCACTGTATTCACAAATCCTAACTGACGTGTGAGCCGCCCCTTCTGCTTCTGAAAAACGCTGTTTTAACAAAAAGCAGTCAGTGCAGGATATCTTGATCATGGCTTGATATCCAACTCATTGTCACATCTGGGCTGATTACTTTATATATTAGAAAAAAGTCCTAGCCTTGCTCTGTCTTCCTTCCTTCCTGTCATTTAATAAAAACAATGAAGGTAATAATTTTTAAAACAAGAGTTCTCATTTACTTAGGACATACCTTCATACCTTGTTCAAGAGACAGTGCAGTCCTTTGCGAACCTGATTTTTAATCCTTATGCTGGCCCCCCAAGGAGGTGCTATTACTGCACCCACGCAGAGGAGGAAACTGAGGCCCAGTGAGCTGTGTTTTGCACCTGAGAACGCTAGAGTTGGAATTCACATATCTGCCTGATTTGTGATTTACCTCACCCCCTGCTTCCTGTCTTCCCAGATTTGGAAGATTGTCCAGGGGTCCCCTTGGCCTGTAGAGTTATGGTGTCATATTTAAACAGTTGGGCGTGGCAGCATCTGAAGCATTTGCATATCGGGGTGATGATCTTCTTAGAATACCCCCTGGGAACTTCCAGAATTATTTTGGAAAGACTGTGAGGGGGTTACGTATGGGATTCCAAGTTAGCCAGTGGAGATGAAGAGTGGTGGTAGTTTGGTGTTCATATGAAAGTGTCGTCATTGCACTCAAAGGCTGGGGAAACCAGAGATGATTCTGGGGCCGAGGGATGACTTAGGAGGTAAACTGGAGAGTGTGGGCTCCAGTCCAACTATCCTGGACTCCTGCCCTGCCATCTATGCACCCTGTGACTTTGGACAAGAAATGCCACTCCCTGAAATTCGGCTCAGTTGTAGATGGGACTGAGGATCCCTGCTTCTTCGGAATCCTGCGAAGATGAGTGTCTCATAAGTGGTCAGCACCTGGCCTGGTGCCTGTGCAGGGAAGCCTGAAATACAGATGGGCTTCCTGCCTCCAGCAGTGCTACTGATAGACAGGGAGGGAATCTGTGGTTCCTATTTGCAGTAGGGAGGAGGAGGGAGAAGGGGAGAAGAGGGGAGGGGGGGCGAGGGAGATTGAAATAGAGAGATGCTCCTGTTTAGGGCATCTCCCAGGAAGAAGGATTTGTAGTTATCTGCCTGCCGGCTGCCCTTTGGGGCTGCTGCCCACAGACCTGCTGAACTAGAGCAAACAAACTCCAACTGGGAGTGACGGTGCTGGCCCACAGCAGCAGATATCACAGAGGAAAGGGGTGCCCCACACTCTCTACTGCATCTTCCCCTCCATCCCTCCCCACAACAAGAGCAGCCAGGAAAAAAGACAGACAAAAGTAAGACAAGAGTGGACTAGCGCTAGGTTACCGGAATTGGAGGAGACACTAGAAAATTCTACGTGCTGCTGGGCCTTCTGTGCAAACGCCTCGTTGTTCTACAGGGTTTCATGTGATTCTCTGTGCTTGTGCCTCCCTTCCCCCAAGCTTCCCACCCTTACTGAATGTTTGCAGGTGCGGTGCTGGGCTCTGGGCTGTTTCTGCCTTCAGGGATCTCAGTCTCCTTGGAGAGACGCATAAAGCAGATGGCAGCTCAGCGTGACTGAGCCTGGATGGAGGAAATGCATATGGCTTGGGTGCTAATCAGGGGAGGCTTCCTGGAGGAGTACTATTTTTCTTACAAGTCTGAGAAAATGAGTAAGAGGAAGGCTGATGGAGGAGACTTTCCAGGCAGAAGTCACAGCAGGAGTAAAAGAGGGTGGATGTGCTGAGCAAATAGGGAGGCCAAGTGTGAGGGGTGGGGTGACAGTGGGGGGCAAAGATGAGGCTGGAGAGAAAATTCAGGGTCCAGGTCATGGAGAATTTGGAGTTTTTCCCGGAGCCCATCCTGGAGCCGGTGATGGATTTAAGCTAGAAGCGGGATGTTCATGTTGGTCTTTTAGAAAGTGATCCGTCGCAATGATGGATGGAGAGCTCTGCGAGGCAGAAACCAGTTAGCAGTTTTTTACAGGAGCCTGGCCCCTAAGATGACAACACTTGAGAACAAAGGCTGTGGTCATGAAGACAGAGTTTGGAGGTCAGATTCCAGGGGGAGGTAGTGGCGCTGGCTGGATGGGGTACCTGGTGGGATGTGGGTGTGAAGGGGTGGGAGGGTTAGGGGCTCTGGCTCAGGCAGCAGGAAAGATGGTGGGGCATCGCTGGGGACAGGGGTCTGGGGAAAGCTGACAAGTTCAGGTGGAAACATGTTGATTCTAAGGGTGCCTGGGGGTATGGGTATCTGGGTTTGCAGCTTGGCAGAGCTCTAGGGGCTGGGAGTGTGGAGTGGCAAGTTGTCAGCAGGGTTGGGGAAAGAGGGAGTGTGTGGAGTGAGAAGAGAGGGGCTGGGGAGGGGTTCTGGGGAGCAGGGCATTTGGGGTTGGGCGTGGGTAAGAGGGATGGAGTGAAAGAGAGATGGCAGCCAGGGGAGAGTGTCATGTTCCAGCAGCCAAAGGAGGAGGGGTTAAGAGCAGGAGGGATGGTCACCACTGCCTGCGGGTTCTAGAAAGATGAGGATGCAGAAGCATTTATGGGCTTTAGCAGTGAATGGCCACGGGTGACTTGACAAGAGTGGTTTCAGTGACGTGGAGGGAGGCAGACTTCGGTGGGTCACGGAGTAACTAGAAGGCTGGGAAACGGAGGCACTGTGGATGGAAGCAGATGTGGCTCAGAAGGGAGAGGTATAGGAGGACATGCAGTTGAGGGGGAGACTGTAGGATGGGAGAGACTATGGATGCTTGTAAATCAAGGAGGATGAGCCATAGGAAGAGGGCGAAAACGCCAGAGAGAAGGAAGCAGCGGGTGGAGCAAGACAGCTCTTGGGAATCTGGGGCGGGTCCTCTAGTGAGGTGAGGGCGCGGGTGGTGCGTGTGCAGCTCTGAGGGGCTCCGACAGTCCTGATGTAGCGGCCCTCCCACCCCCTCCCCGCCATTTCCCCCTTCTTTGAGGCACACCGACACTAGGCTGGGTGCCCGGATCGATTGGCTGGGGACTGGCTGGGCTCTGCAGAAGAGGCTGGACAGAAGCTCTTTGGTCACGGAGTGACAGAGGTGTGGAAGCGGGAGGGCAGGGGTGGCTGGGGCAGGTGTGGAGATCACTGAGGGCAGCTGTAAGCTGGACGTGAGTCTTGATGGCGGGAGGTTCCAAGCAGCAGCCGGCGTGCCAGCTTTCCAGGCATCATCGAAGGGTTTACGAGGACCTTGTCTACTTGTGGAAGGACTCCAGCCCAATGCTGAGAGTGGGAACAACATGCATCAGCCATCCCACCCAGGAGGATACTGGGGAGAGCTGGGCAGGGTCTCAGGGTCCTGGCCAGGAAGCCTGGAGTTCTGGGCAGGGCTCCAGCCTGAGAACCGGAACTGAAGTGCTAAGTGAGGTCCTTGACATAGAAGCCAGGCCCATGTACCAGGCCATGGGGAGGGGGTGGAGCCTAAGGGCACGGAATGCCTGCTCCCGGCCTGCTGGGTGCCAGAGGCCAGCAGTGCAATGTGGGACTACCCTCCCACAGGAGATTGGCAGCAGGCATCACCAGAATGATCATGGCAGGGGCGAGGTAGGGGAGGGACCAAGGAGTGACCCTAACACCTGCAGTGTGGACCGAGCCACCTCTCAGAAGGGCTATCAGGGGTTTCAGGGGAGACCCCCAAGATGAACCAAAAGATGCTCTGGCTCGGGTGAGACTTATGCTGTCCCCCGGACAAGGTAGGACAAACAGAACCTAGGGGACCCAGCAGACATGGGTTGGAATCCTGGCTACCGTTACTAGCTGTGTGACCTTGGAAATTTCTTAACTTTTCCTTCTCCTCTTCTGTAAAACGAGGGAGCAAATCTCTATAGCCAGAGTCATTGTGAGAAATAAGCGAGATGAAGTTTGGAAAGACCCAATCATGATGAATGGCAGCTCATAGTGGGGTCTTCATAAATGATAATCCTCTCTCTTGCCTCCTGAGAGACGGTTTTGTGACCTTGTTAAACTAACACTTGTTAAGTAGAGAGCTCTGGGGTGTCGGATGATGAGGCTTGGTTCGATAAAGAACAGAGGGAATTGAAACAGAGAAGTTTATTACTTACAGGTCCTGGAGGAGGTACGTGGCAGGCCGCAAGGGGCCCCATGGGGAAGTCAGGGCAGACTTGTGGGGTGCAGGCAGAGAGAGATACTGGATCTGGGGCACATACTGTTTTTAGAGTCCATCGGGGGAGTGCTTTGGGGTTCCTGGGCTAAGTCTGCTTTGGTCAATTCAATCCAAAAAGAGCAGGGTTTTCGTAAGCTTCTTGTGGGTCTTATCTAAGGTGCTTACAAGGGGAAGGTCCAGGTACGTAGGGGAGAAGTCGGGCTGTTGGAGAAGCCATATCAGGAATGTACATTTGCTTGTGACTCTGTGGGCTGTTATCTAGGGGATGTGCTTGCTAACATAATAATAATATATATTATGTACCATATATAATATAATAAGGGGCTAATGTCAGCTTAAGGCCCCCACAAGACGTTTGGTTAAACAAAACGGATGCCGAGGCAGCAATACCATGGAGTAGCATAGCTAAACTCTTGAGATGGGGCTTTGTGATGAGGATGGACAACACAGCTCTTTTTGGTACAGGCTCACATGGACCAAAGTGACGGTGTTCCATAAATCACCTGTGAGTGCTGAGCGCTGTGGTGGGTGAAAGATGACCAGATACTCTGAAGCTCTTCCCTTTGAGAGAGGGGGTATGTGGCTCCTCCCCTTACATCTGGGAGGGCTCTGGGATTGCTTGAACAATAGAATATGGTAGAAGCGATGCTGTGCATTTCCAGGCCTAGATCTTAAGAGGCCTGTGGCTTTATTCTTTATTCCTGGAATACTTAGAGCTGTCCTGGGCCACCATGCTATGAGGAAGCCTGAGCAGCCCCACGGAGAGGCCTAGGAGAAAAGGAACCAAGGTTCTCAGATGAATCCCAGCTGAGCTACCAGCCAAGAAGCAGCACCTGTATTATGGTCCAACTTGTAGGCAAGTGAGTACACCATCTCGGAACTGGGTCCTCCAGCTCCTGTGGAGCTGCCCAGATTGAAGATTTGTGAGCAAACTTCATGATTGGTGTTTAAGCCACTAAGTCTTGGGGGACAATGTGTTATGAAGTCACAAGATAACGGGACCAGACACGCATCATGGCACCAACAGTTTCTGGTGCTAGAAACCAGGAAGATCATCGAAGAAATAAACATAACCCACGATAAAAGTCCATTGCAGGGACTTCCCTGGTGGCACAGTGGTTAAGAATCCACCTGTCAACGCAGGGGACGTGGTTCAATCCCTGGTCAGGGAAGATCCACCTGCCGTGGAGCAACTAAGCCGGTGTGCCACAACTACTGAGCTCACGTGCCACAACTACTGAAGCCCGCGCGCCTAGAGCCTGTGCTCTGCAGCAAGAGAAGCCACCGCATTGAGAAGCCCGAGCACCGCAACGAAGAGTAGCCCCTGCTCGCCGCAACTAGAGAAAGCCCGCACGCAGCAATGAAGACCCAACGCAGCCAAAAATAAATAACTAAATTTATTAAAAAAAAAAAAGTCCATTGCAAACAAATATTGCTTAATCCGTCACAGTACAGCTATTTGACCATTTCCTTTTTTATTTTTTTTTGGCCGCACCACATGGCATGCAGGATCTTAGTCCCCCATCCAGGGACTGAACCCATGCCCCCTCCAGTGGAAGCGCATACTCTTAACCACTGGACCACCAGGGAAGTCCCTATTTGACCATTTCTAATAAGCTGGCTGTAGATACCCCCTCCACTTGTTGGCCAAGTCTGTTTCTTTGAGCTTTGTGGGAAATTGGTGCTATTAGGAAGAGCGTTAGGCTTCTCTCTGTCCCAGGCAGAGCCTACGGGCTCACTGCGGCATGGAGGGGAAAGAGCTGAGGGTCTAGAGAGAGGGAGCTGCCACCGGCACTTGGCTGAGGAGGGAGGAAGCCCCACCTGAGCCTCCTTCCCTGGGACCAGGTGGAAATCTTGCTCTCCTTATAATTAGAGGCACGAAGAACACCCTTGGGCCTCAGCATCCCCATAAGGTGCTCCATAAGCACAGTGGAGCTGTTGAAAATGACAAGACAGATGGTGTGACAGAGATTGGAGTTACTCACCGGAGGGGTCATATTACCTCCAAGAACCATAAACAATACAGCACCACTTCCCACATTCCAAATTAGCTGGAAAAATAAAAGAGAATGGAGTGCTCCTGATAGCAGTGGGCTCTCAAGGAGGTGGCTTCGGTGACGTGTCACCAGCAGCATCTCGTCCGTGCCTGTCTTGGGGAGCCCTGGCTGATAAGCTGAGCTGAGTATTGTTAACACCACTTTGCCGAAAATGCTGCACACTTAGACTAATGCCTTATGGCATTTGCTGCTTTCCTGGGGCTCCAAAGATGGAGAGAGAGAACTGAAATAGCAAATCAGCGCCGGTCGTCAAGGCAACAGGATTCTTCAGGATGCACCACGAGGTGTGTGCCTGGCACCGGGAGAGGACGGGAGAAAAGACATTGCAGACGCAGATCCTACCCTCCACGAGCCTACATTCTTCTTGGCAAGACAAGTTTGTGGTTTGTGAATCTCTTAGGGCAGGCTTTCCCTACCTAGGACCTGGGGAGCATGAGTCCAGCGAGATATTAACTAGTGTTAATAAAAAGAGGGTCGTGTGGCCAAATAATTTTGCAAAGCACACTGGACAATACAAAGTCAAAGACTTCTCCAAGTCTTTAAAAAGCTCATGTACATTGAAGTGTTTAAGAGGGAGAGATGGTCTGCTGTTTCCCTAAATTATCTGACCATGGAAGCTCTTGTTCACAGAGCATTTCAGGGGATTGATAAACCATAGAATGGCTTTGGGGACGCTTGATGAGGAAGTAATGCAAAGCCGTGTGTGATTAAGTTCTTAGAGTGTGTGGAACAGCTCGGGAGCACAAGAGGATTCAGAGCAGGGAAGCTGGTGCTGGCTGGGCAAGTGGGGAGGCTTCGTGGAGGAGCTGAGCTGAGTTTTGCAGTTTCTAAGTGGGTGGTAAGGGCAGAGAGCGGTGTCCCTGGGGGATGAGGATGGTCCTTCTCTTGGGACCCAGAGAGCCCTTGTGGGAGGGATAAACTTATGATTCCACAGGTCGTATTATCACGAATTAGAGGAGGCAAACCTTTCACATACTATTTGTGGAATGACCTATCCTCTCCTATCTGCACAGACTAATAATGCCTTTGATAGCACATCCAGTTATCCACCTCCTAGAAGCCTTCTCTGATGCTTTGGACTGAAGTAACTCTTTTATACTCTGCTCTACTTCTTTTTTTTTGATACCCAGCCTCAATTGCCACTGTCATCTATCCATCAATCCCTGATTCCTTTTGTTTTTTGGAATTTTTTTATTGTGGCAAGATATATCCAACATAAACATTTTAACCATTTTTAAGTGTATAATTCAGTGGCATTAACGACATTCACAATGTTGTACAACCATCACAACTGTCTAGTTGCAAAGTTTTTCATCGCCCCAAATAGCAACTCCGTACCCTTAAAGCAATAACTCCCCCATTCCTCCCTTCTCCCAGCCCTTGGTAGCTTCTCATCTACCTTCTGTCTCTATGAATCTGCCTCTTCTAGATTATTTCATATAAGAGTAATCATATGACATTTGTCCCTTTGTGTCTGACTTCTTTCATTTAGCAGAATCCTCAAAGATTCATCCATGTTGTAGCAGGTGTCAGAATTTCATTCCTTTTTATGGCTGAATAATAGTCCATTGTACAGACAGACCACATTTTGTTTATCCATTCAGCCATCGATGGCATTTTGGACTCTTGTGAATAATGCTGCCTCGAACATGGGTGTGGAAGGATCTGTCTGGTCCACTCCCGTGCATTGTCCCTGCTTCTTCCTCAGCGGCGACCGGGCCATATCGAAACCCATCTGTCTGTGTGCTGGATTTTCCTGCTGGAATGGGAACTTTTCCATCAACAAATATTTGTTGAGCATCTGCTGTGTGTTTGACACTCTGCAGGGCGCTGGGGTTAAGGGACATGTAAGCTGGAAGTCCTGCCCTTTGGGGACATGCTTAGAATTGTTCTACCCTTCTGACACGGGAATGCAGATGGATGTGGTGTGAGGTGACACTGGCTGGAAGATGATCAGAACTGTGACAGGGATACAAAGCACTATGAGGATTGGAGCGGGGCGGTCCCAGGTTGCGGATGCGCACAGAGCTCAGTATACTCACTCCAATGGAAGGGGACCTGTTACAATTTGAAAAAATTTGTGCCAAATGTTACTTTGAAAATGGAGGTGCCCTCTTTCTCTCTTGATTGGTCCAGAGCTCCCTCTGTCTCTTTCTTTCTCTTTCTCTCTGTCACTAACACACACACACACACACACACACACACACACACACACACACACACACACTGGTCCTCTGAGTCCATAAAGAACTTAGATAGAGAAGATTATTGCACTTTGACAAAGGTGTTTCACAATCTTCTTCTCAGAGGCCCGGCTCTGCCTGAAGCCACTTACAGGGGTGGCGTGTCCCCCCAGGCTCTCTCGCCTGGACATTGATTGACAGGGAGGCCTTGCACACAGCTACGGCACTGCTGGGCAGGGCTGCTGTCTCAGGGGCAGCAGCATTGTGAACAGCAAATGATCACTTGATTGCCTCCTTAATAGGAGACAGTGTTAGAAAAACTGGGTCAAGCTGTGAGTCTTGGGCGAGTTGCATCTTTCAGCCTCAGGCTCCTCTTCTGTAAAATGGGAACAACAATGCCGACCCTGTCCACACATTTGCACAGTGCCTGTTAGCCCTGGATCTCATTGCTGCCGTGGTTATTATAAGAGTTGCACTTATCCATGAAATGACAATACACTCCATGCTAAGCACTGAACCGTCGTGGGGAAGGATGAAGAGGCGGACTCGGGAGCCCCCAGCCCTGACTGCGCGGGGTCTGACTTAAGCACGTGGGAGCTGCTGGTCCAGGGGCAGGAGCCATAAAGTGCACAAAAGGGTGTCAGGGCCCTGGGGTGTTGTAGGGATGCAGGGTGAGATCACCGTTACATGATGACTATTCTCATAGTCCCACCCACTTCCTAGTGTCCAGGGGAGGATGGCGCACGGTCACTGCACAGCACGGATAGGGTCATGCAATGCGAGGGCAGCATTTCAGAAGCATTGCTGAGTGGGACGACGCTGGGCAGATCCATCCCATGATAGCTGATGTCGTGGACAAGTGACAATGGGAGCTGATAGGTTGTGATCTGCTCTATGTTGCGCCCTGAGGGCCAATATCCAGTGTAGGTGCATCCTAAGAGCTGCGCCCATATTTGCCCCTCACATCATGCCAGACAGTGGATAATTGGCCCAGATAATTGGCTCCCGGGGGTAGGCACTGCGTTTGCACCTTCTCTCCGTACAAGGGCATCTTTGTGTGCCCCCATAGCTTGAAGATGCGTGCCCCTCTCCATCCTGCCTCCCTTCACTATGATCCTGGGTCCCGAGTCACGTGCAGATGCTTTTCTTTGGTTGTAGAGAAAGGTCTGACGGCTGTGCTGGTCAGAGGAGCTTGGGGTGCACCTGCCAGCTGGGGCCACAGTGAGGCTCACCCAGATCTGTCCTCTGCCCACCTCTCCAGCCTCTCAGGGACCCTCCTTTTGCCACCAACACTCTGGTTTTACTGAATTTCCAGGAGCTCCCCACACTGCCATACCCTTCCGTGTATCAGTGCCTTTCCCTGTCCCGTTCCCTCTGCCCCAAACACTGCTTTCCTCCATCTCCTTCATCATCTCCTTCATGATGCACACTCAGCTTACGTGATGCGCGTCTCAGAGACCCCATCCTGAGCCTCCCCCATCAGGTGAGGTTGACCCCTGTCCCCGCTGAACGCCCCTTGGGTTCCCACCAAACCTCATCTGTATAATGGGTTGGAATCTTTAATATCTTATTGCTGTGATCTGTTTACAGATGTGTCTCCCTTTCCCTCTGCTCCTCTCAAGCTGAGTTACACAATGGCAGGGACCTTGCCTCATCCATCCCGTGCCCCCAGATCCTAGCACTGAGCCTGGGACCTGGACACTTACCAAATGCTCACTCACTGATAAGCAAATGAAAGAAAGGAATTAAGGCTGTGTGCTGAGCCGTATGCCCTGTCTTATATTTACCAACCCTCCTCTACCCTGTTATTCCGTCCACTTCTGCTTGGTGAGGTAGAGGAAGGGTGACATCCTGAGAGCGGCATTGGTCAAGGAGAAGGATGCTCCATGGCAACGCACTGCTTCCCTTCCGTCTTGTCCACAGAGCTTAGCAGACAGGATAGATGCGCTTCCGTCTCCTGTGCCAGGTGGGCGTTGAGTCCCAGGGAGCAGGGCTCCACCTGCGGCTCCAGAGAATCTTCCTAATGTGTTTGTCTGCCTGGTGGGTCCTTGTCTGCTGAAGTTCTGCCCATGTCCCCAGTGCAGTTCTGCCTAGCGTTTGGAATCCACACGGCAAACAACAATTGGCCTCAATCCGTGAAGCCAATTGGCTGAGAACTGACGGCTCGCTGTGGGCTTGGGTTGGGTTTGGGGTCCCCGGGCCAATCGGAAGAAGGCGGGTAAGTCAAATGCTGATCTGCCTCCAGCTTGATTCTGAGGTTTGCAGAGGCATCCCGGGCACAGTCTTCGAACTGGATGAGAGACAACTCTTCTGGCTCAGAACTGGCTTGAGCTCACCTTCTGAGTGATGGTGAGACGGTTCTTGGGCAGGAGGTGTTTCTTGTGTCCTGTCTCGTTGAACTCTTACGGGAAACCCATGAACTACAGGGAGGTCCCTTCCTATTTTACAGTCAAAGAAACGCCATCTGAGATGTCAAGTGGAAGGACTGAGACCAGAATCAGATATTCTCACTGAAATTCCGGCTCGCTTTCTACCAGGCAGCATTTGCGTATGCTTTTTCTTTTTGAATTTTTTCCCCTAAATATACGGCAAACCTTAGTGACTTCTAGGCTGGGAAAAACCTACTGTTCCAACTGTCAACCGTGTCTTTCTTGCGTATTCAAAATGGCTCAGGTCTCAGGAGCTTGGGGGTAAAGATGAAGATGATTAACATGAATGCTCAAACTAAGGTACCTTCTCTCCCTGGCCCATGAAATCCCAGGTCCACAGCCTCTGACCTGCTCCCATCTCCATGTAACAGAGTCCCTGTGTCTAGGATGTGTCCCTCTGTTTCCTGCCATCTCATCCTTCCTTGTCTGCAGCCCACTGTGCACAGATTATCTAGGGAAGGGGCCACTCCCACCCCTGCTGCTGTGCGTTCCATGAGAATCTGCTCTCACTGGCTCAGCTGTTCTTCACCGAAGCCCCCTCAAACCTACAGGATGCTGAAGCTACACTGAGTTCTTTCGACTCCATCCCAGTGTTGTGCCAGAGCTGACTTCTACTGGTTGTGAGAGCCTATTGTGTGTGTTTCTTCCCAATGACATCATGTTGGTAGCTTGAAATTGACCACGGTGGAAGTATTTTCACCGTAGAAACTGGCAAATACTACCTATGGAGGATCCCTCTCCCCCAGCCTGTAGTTAAAATTTACACATCACTGTCCCCTTCCTGCTGCACTTTTTGCCCTGGGCCTTGCAACAGCCCTGGGCTGCCTGGAGTCCCATGGAGCCTTCCACCAGACTTGCCCCTTCAGCTGCAGTGCTGTTTTAGCCCCTTGCCTCCTCTGCAAAGTTGGGCAGCCATGTCAATGCTTCCATCTTTCCTCTCTTGCTCAGGACCCCTTCCTACAAATAACCCTGCAACAATAAAAGCGTGTATCCTCCTGTCAAAATGCCCCCACCCAAAGTAAAGCAAGCGCACACACCAAGGAAACAAAACAATGGCCCTGGTGCATATATATCCACTTCAATAGATGCATGGGGGAGGGGAGTTACTTTCCCAAATCTTAGCTCAGGCTTGGTCCTGACACCTAGTTAGATGTGTACATTAGAAATGTTGATTTCTCAAAAATCAGTCAAGCAAAAGAGTCCAAGGCACTTTGTATGGAAGAGAAATGCACTGGGCCCTCAGTCTGGAGTCTTGGCCGCCAACTCTTACTCCTTTAGCTCACTGTGTGCTTTTATGGGTATTACTGATCCAGTGTGCCTTGGATGTGTTAAGAGTTGTTTAACTGCCAAAGCAACCCTTGAACTTCAATGGCTTATCTCACTATGTTGATTTCTCACTCACACAGCTGTCCATGCAGTAGGATGGGGAAAGAGAGTAAGGACAGGGTCTAAAAGGTTTTTATGGGCGAGCCAGGAGGTGGCGGTCATCACTTTCTTTACTACTCCATGGGCCAGAATTTGGTCCCATGGTCACATTGCCCAAGGAGAAAGGGGTTCATGAACAGCCACATCTGTGCCGTGTTGGGGAAGTCCTTTCCCCTCTGGGTACCAGGTTCTGTGTCTGAAACATGGAGGCCTTGGTCTATGGGATCCGTGATGCTTCTTCTTCTTCTAAGAGTTCTTGAGTCTCATATGCCATTATTGCCAAACTAAGTGAGCAGATTGGCTTGGCTTCTCTTTCTTGGCTTGGCGCCCCAATATCTTTCACTGTGTGGTAGAGGCAGCCCTTCCCTGACGAGTCTGTTCAAAATGCTAATCAAAGAATTAGGGCCCCGTCATCATCTCTCTCGAAACAATGTCCAGACCCATCTCTCTCCTTCTCAGTCTTCTGAGAGACCAAATTTGAACTCATTTCATCAAGGCCAAATGTCAATCATAAGAAGAAATCTATATGAAATTTTAATTGCAAGATGTTCGGTGCAAATTTAATGAGTGAAGTAAGAGATCTGAGAATTCTCGCATTCTCGGTTCATGCATAATGTTGACTTAAATTGGCTCTCTGGAGGTGGAGGGAATTGCATTTTTAGAATTTACACACCGAGAGAGCAAATGGAGTGGACCCTGAAGGTTAAGGTCGTAAATCAGAATCATTTAACTGGCTTTGAGTGATTGCCGTAGACTGTACTGGCAGGGAGAGCTGGCTGCAGCACCAGTGATGTCTCTGCCTCCAACTATTGAAATGCTTCTCAATATTTATGAATCAGTGGTCATTAATCCCCTAAATAGTACCTGTCGGCTTTCTAAACAAATTTCCAACCTGCTAATGGAGATTGAAAGAAGCCGATGGGCAGTAGCTCAGAATTTAAACAAATGAGAGCGTCACTCTGACAGACTTGGAAGCGTGTGTTTTTGGTACGTGGCGTCCATCCACTTTGGGGTAAAGATCCCAGTGGAAATGGCTCTTTGCAAAAGAGGGTGTATTCATGGTAGTTTCTCCCAACCTTGTAATTTCTGGAGACGATGGCCTTGAAGTTTTATGTCTCCATCTCTGAAATTTTGCTGGGGACCGAATCAGATGATTTAAAAGCTTCAATTCAATTGCTTTTACTCTGCCCTGTTTACCCACAGTAATTGGAAAATAAGTGCACAGTGCAGCGAAAGGCCATGGCATTTATTGGATAACATGGGAGCAAGCGTGGGGAGGAAATTGCAATTGGTGTGTCAGTCACTGGGGTAACAAATTTGGGAAGAAATCGAGAAATGGAAATGAGCCTGAACTCGTGGGGACATGATACAGAAAAGTGATTTCATTACCACAGACACTTCAGTCTATGTTCATTTTCTCTTTGCCTTGTTTCTGGGTTGGATTCATAAATTATATATAAGGGTGACCAGACTTCTGGGTAAGGGCACCATGTTGACTAGAATAATAGGCACCACTCTGTAACTGTTGCATTTTAAATCTGGCAGAAAATGAGATTTGTGTGTGGGTGTGTGAGAGAGATGCTGTAGAGATCTGTCTCATGCCTGGTTTCACCTTGAAAAAATGGAGCCAAATAAGGGAGGCCGAAAATAAATGTTGTTTACACGTGCAGTAGCTCAAAATAATGGCCCAGACTCTTTGAAGTCCAGATTTGTTAGTCATAGAGAGAAGAAATAAACATTTTAGCTGCAAAACCTTCCCCTCCCCTGGCCCCCGTCTCCCTTAGTTGAGGCAACTAAGGGCCAGAAATGAAGGAGGACTTGCCCCCTGGTTGATGGACAGACAACTAAAATCCAGGCCGGTTGCCACGAAAAAGAGCAGCAGCTAAAAACCATATTCTGCAGGGAGTGTGATTTGAAACACCCCACGCACAAAAGCAGTTTTGGCAGTATGTATGCAGAGTCTTAAAAAATGTCCTTATTCCCTAAACTCCTTTGGGATTGATTCTATTCCCCCTTAGCACAGATTTTCATTTCTAGTAACCGATTCCAAGGAAATAAGTTGACATATAAAGAGGTTCATGGAAGCCTTATTTTAACACATTTGATGCAAACTACCAGTCTGCTGGTGGGGGAATATTTAAGTAAGAGATGGAGCATCTGCTCATGGGCGATTAAGGACCCACTTGCAGTAGAGCTTCAGAGAATGGATGACAACACTGGGCAAATGCTTACAGAAAATGAAAAGAATGGACTCCAAACACGTCCACCCAGGGTGTTCGCACCTACACAGAAGATGCCTGGCTGAGCGTCTAGAAACAAATGGAGAAGAAGCACTGACTTCCTCTGGGGAATCAGTTTTTAATGTGCTGGTTGATGGCAAAATTTCTCCAGGAAGAGATATTTCCAACCCGATTTATACTGTTCAATCATGAGAAGAAATCACAGTGAAAAATTGTGTTGATTAGCTAGAAAAACTATTTTCCCCCAATATTTTAAATTATGAAACTAATGTAGCAACAGGGTAACATATATAAAAAGAATAGGAAAATAAGGAAATGACCCATAATCTCATCATCCTAAAGGAAAAAAAAAAAAAAAAGAAAACACCAAAGACAACTAACTGTTAAAAAATGATTTGGCTAAATAAGTGTTCTCCAGTGGAGTCTGGTGGAAGCTGTCTTCAAAATTGCCGCCGAAGTGATCTTCCTAAAATCTGCCGTGGGCTCCCCTTTGCCCACAGGATGGAGTCCAGAATTGTTAGTGGCCATCCAGGACTTTGCCCCATTGTACTCCTCCCTGTTCCCCAAAACTGATCCTACCTTGCTCTTCTCCCCTTGTTCATGCTGCTCTGGCTATGAGGAATGCCTTGCTCTCCTAACGAACTCCTCTTCCCTTGTCAGAGCCCAGCTCAAATATCCCCTCAGAGCCCAGCTCAAAAATGCCTTCCTTTTCGATGCTTTCGCTCATCCCATCCCACCCCCGCACCCTCCCCCAGGGAGGAGCGAGTGCTTTCCCCTTTGCTCTCCCGAAGCCCTCTTGTTTATTGTCCTATGCAATACTTAATCATGTTGCGGTGTATTTACCTGTCTAAATTTTCTCCTCCACTGGACTCTGGCGTCAAGGACTTAGGGACCATATCTGACTCTTCCCTGTGACCCCAGCACATAGCACAGTGCCTAGCCCATTGTAGGCACACACAGAAAAGGTTAATTTTATTTTTGTTGACATTTTTTAAACCTGTCCAGACAATGCTCTTTCAGAGTACATTTTGTGAATGTTCTGATTGTAAAAGAGGGGCGTTGGTTGCAGAAACTTTGGCAATATGGAAATATGAGGGAGGAAATGAAGGTCACCTGTGATTCTAGTACCCAGAAATCACCAGGCCAGTACGGTGCTCCGGTCCTGTGTCTGAGCATGAACATACACACAGACATTCTTGAAAACAAAATTCACAGAGTATTTACATTCTGCTTTCATTATATTGTATGCATGGACACAAATAATCTGTAACAGGATATTTATGTATGTTAGCTTCACCAACCTATGATTATTAGACATTTAGCTATTTTAGGCAATTTCTAATCTTTTACTTTCCCTCCCCCTTCCCTTCCTTCTTTATTCCTTTCACCAAAATCGGGTCTCCAGGCACAATGCTCTGTGTGACCTACACACAACTTCTATGCACATCTCTGATTATTTCAATAGCATAAATACCCAGATGGGACTTTTTAAGTTTTCTGAGAGCTATTACCAAATTGTCTCTGGTGAATACACTGTCACAACCACTGTTTTTTACTCTCTTAAAGAACTATACACACATTTTATGTTAAGAGCCAGCAACGTATCTTATTTTAGAAAGAAGTCACCTAGAAGCCAAAGAATGTATCTTATACTGTAAGGTAGCAAAGATTCAAGTGGACATAAATACGTCCATGAAAACTCGCCTTCCTGGCACTTCTTCCCACTTAGCGGGAACCTCTTCTGAATGCTCGTCCCTGTTATGTGAAATCCATTTTAGGGCAGGTCTGCTGTGAGCCACAGCCAAAGCCTCTTAGTGTCTAAAGCACTAAAATGACTTATTTTTTCCCCTTACCAGTATGTACTTTTTTGATTGCAGAAGTAATGCATATTCATGGTAGAACTTCTTGGCAAATAGAGAAAAATATAAAAATGTAATAAGAACCACTCAAAATCATACCACAGTTTATATTTGGGAGCATAACTTTCATGTCCAACAACACACTCGTAATTGGTGATGTCACCTCTAGAACCTACACGTGTTCCTCCTATATGAACCTTGAGTTGATAGACACCAACTCAAGGTCATTGGCACCATCCTAAATTGCTGTGTGACTTCTTGGCAAGGCACTTACCCTCTCTGTTCCTAAATTTCTTAATCTGTAAAATGCACGGGTTATTCTGATTCTATCAAGACTCAGCCCTAAAGATGTTATGAATGTGTAACAGTGTGATTCTAATAAGAATCAGATTCACGGCTAGTCTGACATGTAGGCAAATTGGTAACCACCTATGTGACCAATGTTACTCAGTCACATGACATGCCCACCCCTTAAAAATCTATATCTATCTTTTTCCATTTCTTTATGATCTAGCCACACAGGAAGCACTTGCGTCTTCTCTGATAAATCCCATGCTGTTGTGCCTCTGTGCCTTCGCCTCAGCTGTTTCCTCTTCCTTGGACGCCCTTTCCTGACCTTGTCTATGGCAGGACACTGCTCAGATGGCACCTCCTACAGGGAGCCTTCTCTGTTTTCCTCAAGGCAGAGTTGGTTACTTAACTCTCCCGTGTTCCCGCAACACTGTGTCAAAGTGGTTATTACAGCTCATATTGAGTGACATTGCAACTTTTGTGAGCATGTCTAACTCTGGGGACAACTTGGTTGACCTTTGTGATCCCAAGACCAAGTTCATAGCAGACCTAAGGGAAGAACTGAGCACCTTATTTCTGCCGGGGGATAATTCCTTATCATGAGTCCTGACATAAGTGAGACATAGCGACTGAACACGATTTTCCTTAGAAGAAGCCACGGCGACAATGGGGAAAGTACAAGGAGGCATTTGCTGCCATCAGGCCGTGAGCCGTGGAGCAAAGCCTGTGATGATTTTCTTGCAGCAGCGCAGGAAGCCTGTTGCAATCTGAGAGGGGAGCCAAACACCTCGCTGGAAATAAAGGGGAGGCGTGTGACGCATCCAGCAGACAGTGGCATGTCTCAGATTAGCCAGAGCCCCTGAGTTTTAGCAAGGACGACCAGTCTCTGTGTATTCACCTTCTAAACTCTGCTACTTTCTCACTAATTTGCGAAATACATGGCAACACCTTCAGGTTCATAGACGGGATTGACTTGGCATTGACTTTCTAGTTTTCAACTATATTCATAAAAACCATATTAGGTTGCTGCTGTTGCCTTCAGCGGTGATACTTTCCCATAAAAGTAGCACATTATCAGACAGATTATTTTCCTATGAAAGACATATTCTGAGACGCTGGAAAAGCACTACCTTTCTGGGAAAGAAGCAGGAAGAACAAAGGGGACAAAACCCCATTCCTCACGAGCCGTGTCTCTTCCTACACTTCCAAAGGCCCTCTCAATACCCTGACACCATGACTCCACTTGCCTGGCCAGGGACCCGCCTGATTACCCCAGGACCTCACAGGTTCCCAACAAGAAAACAGAACTGGGGACTGAGGCTGCCATCCTTAGCTCCCAGAGCTAATGAGCCGAGTTGATGCCATCTGAAAGACAGGGACCTTTGTGTTTCATTCTCCTGAACTTCCTCTTTTTTTGGTATTGTGTCCACTTGACTCAGGCTATAAATCCTTATGGCTGGGGTAATCAGCCCCTTTATCTCTGGGGGTCTTAGGCATAGCCAACTTCTCTCCCATTTGTCTTCGAGTACAGTCATTCATTGAATAGCTACTTACTGAGCCCTCACACTATAAACAGTTGACTATTAAACATTAAAAATTCAGCAGTGAATCAGAGGCCCTTGACCTTAAGGGGAAGGAAGGAAAGATAGACATTAAACCATTTACTAATACAATTAATTATTTGACTTCTGTGGGACACAGGGTACCTAGTTCAGGAGGCTAAGGGCAGTGGTTTGAGAGCACAGATGCTGGGGTCCAACTGCCCAGTATGGACTGAAGTTTCAATTCTTATCAGCTGTGTAACCCCTGGGAACACTCTGTGGTGTCTCAAAGACGCCATGTCTTCATCTGTGAAGGAGTTGGCAGCAATGACACCCAATTGATGGGACTGCACGGTACATTCACTTAGTAGGCGCTTATAAGGGCCAGCAATTATTAAAAGTCTGGGGGAGTCCGTTCGGACCTCAAACAACATCTCCAAATAGAGGTGCTAGAGCCACTCCTGCAGGGCCAGTGAGCAGGTGACCCAAGAGTGGTCCTGGGACCCTGAGGCCATATCACCAGTCTTGGAGAACAGTGCTCTGTTGTTATGGGGTGTGCTCCTCTCATCCCCATGCTTAAACTTAAGTCAGCTGAGGGATAACCTGGGATACCCCCATGTGGGGAGTGGGGTACTTGCCAGATGGGTGGACTGCCACCTGATCATCTGGCTGAGAGCTTATGCTGCTGCTTCAAGAACAGAGCAGCAGGGTGCGGGGAAATTTACTAAGTGTAAGGTGTGGGGAAACTTACTAAGAGGAAGCGGAAAGTGTAGTGAGGAGGAAAGGCTCAAGTAGGGGCAAGCTGCCCATCCACCAGCTGCTGGGCAAGGGTCCGTGTTCCCCACGAGCTGAGTAGACTTGGGGAGGATAGCTGGGCTGGTGTCGTCTTGAAAGGACCTCAGGTAAGAGGACCACCTGCCTGGGCAAAGAGACCCCAGGGAAAAGAGCTACAAGAGTTGAGAGAGTCCTGCTAGGGTACAGGCTGAGGGGCTGGCAGGAAAGTGCATGGCCCCCATCAGTGAAGGGTGAAATTGTATGAGTTCCTTATATATTTTGAATATTAACCCATTATCAGATATGGTTTTCAAATATTTTCTCCAATTTTGTAGGCTGCCTTTCACTCTGTTGGTTGTTTTCTTTACCGTGTGGAAGCTTTTTAGTTTGATGTAATCCGTTTATCTATTTTTGCTTTTGTTGCCTGTGCTTCTGTTGTCATATCCAAATGATCATTGTCAAGATCAATGTCAAGAAGCTTTTCCCCTATGTTTTCTTGTAGTTGTACAGTTTCAGGTCTTACATTTAAGTCTTTCATCCATTTTGAGTTGATTTTTGTATTATCCAGCAATCCTATTTCTGGGTATATAGCCAAAGGAAATGAAATCTAGATCTTGAAGAGATATATGCACACCCATGTTCATTGCAGCATTATTCACGACAGCCGAGATATGGAAACAACTTAAATTTCTGATAAATGGATAAAGAAAATGTGACATATACACACACAGACACACACACACAGTTGACCCTTGGACAGCTTGGGAGTTAGGGGCGCTGACCCTCCATGTAGTTGGAAATTCACATATAATTCATAGCTGGTCCTCTGTATCTGTGGTTCCATGTCTGTGGATTCAACCAACTGTGGATCGTGTGGCACTATAGTATTTACTATTGGAAAAAGTCTGTGTATAAGTGGACCTGCACGTTTCAAACCTGTGTTGTTCAAGGGTCAAATGTGTGTGTGTGTGTGTGTGTATATATATATATATATATACACATATATACATATATACACATATATACATATATATGAATATCACATAATGGAATGATAGAATAGTATTCAGCCTTAAAAAGGAAGGAAATCTTGCCATTTGTGACAATATGGATGAATCTGGAGGACATGTGCTGAGTGAAATAAGCCAGAGAGATAAATATTGCATGACCTCACTTATGTGTGAAATTAAAAATAGTCAAACTCATAGAAGCAGCGAGTAGAATGATGGCTGCTAGGGTGGGGAGGGGGAAATGGAAAGATGTTGGTCAAAGGGCACAAAGTTTAGTTACGGAAGATAAAGAAACTTTGGAAATCTAACATACAGCATGGGGACTATAGTTAACGACACTATATTATGCATTTGAAATTTGCTAAGATGGTGGATTTTAAGTGTTCTTATCATTAAAAAAAGAACAAAGAAAGAAAATGGTAACTATGTGAGGTGACAGACATGTTAATGAGCTTGATTGTGTGACCTTTCATGATGTATACAAAATATGGTGATGTACACCTTAAATATACCTGCTCCCTATTGTCAATTCTACCTCAAAAAGGCTGAAAAAAAAATTCAGAACAGTGCACTTAACATGACCAGAAAAGAATCATTGCTCACATCTCCCTGCATCCTCTGGGCAACACTCATAATTGTGATCCTTCAGCAAAGTACAGAACATTTGAAAGAGTCATGGGAAGCAGTGTTCATGGGCAGCACCGTGGAGGTTGGATGCAGTGTCGTGAGTGATGCTGTGACCGGCACTAAATCCGTGTTGCGAGAGGATCTATACTGTTTCAGTACAAACAAGTTCCCAAGAGTCATAGCAATTGTGAGTACTAAGGCTGATCTCATTTTCTTGTGGTGGGAGATGTGAAATAAACCAGGAGCAGCACATGTGACAATCATAATAAAGCAGGTCCTTGAGCTGCCAGAGCGCAAGGAAATGGCACAGTGTTTGGAAAGGACAGAGGCAGGAGCCCGCTTCAAATCCGGATCCTCCTACTTCCTTCCCGTGGTCTTGGGCCAGTTGAAGGATGTCTCTCAGGGACACGAGAGGACACGTGGTGTGGACCACAGCCAGGACTTAACGAGACTCATTGGCTGAAGGCTGACCAGCTGCTGCCTGGGATGTTGCCTGAAGTACTCGTCTGTTGGGATGGAAGATGGACGGGGATCAGAACTCACCAGAGACTCACAGTGGGGCTGCTCTTTCCCTCTAGCATCTCCTCACATCCAAGACAGTCTCTGACAAGCTCAGGCCAGGCCCAGTCTGTATTCATTAATTCATTCATTCACTTTGACGATTCTATCATGAATATGACAGAGTCTCTGTCATTCATCTGAGAAAACTTTATGCAGCCCCTATCATGTGTCATCACTGTTCTAGGTCCAGGGACTACAGCTGTGAACAAAATAGACAAAAATCCTTCACCTGGCAGAGCTTGAGTTCTAATGGAGGGCAATAATAAACAAGCAAAATATATTGTATACTAAATTGTGTTAGTTACAATGGAGAAAAGAAAGCAGAGAAAAGGCAGGTGTTAGTAGATGCATGGGGGGGGGGTCTCCGTTTTTTAGTAACATGTCACTGAAAAGGGGACATTTCAGCAAGGACCTGAAGGAGGTAAGGCAGGAGCATTCCAGGCAGAGTGGATAGCAAGTGCAAAGGCCCTGGGGCTGCAGCAAGCCCAGGGTGATTGAGAACAGCAAGGAGGCCCTTGTGGATGGAGCAGAGAGGATGTAGGGAAGAGCAGTGGGGGATGAGGCCAGAGAGGAGCCAGGGTCCAGGTTGTGTAGGCAGACCAGTGGTTCTTAACCTTGGATGTGCATTAAAACCATCTGGGGCGTTTTTAAAATCCTGATGCTGAGGCCCCACCTCATACCAGAATCCCAGTAAATCTGAATCCCTGGGGGTGGGATCCAGGAATCAGTATTTTAAAGGTCTCCCAGGAGATCCCAGTTCTGTGCAGCCAAGACTGAGAACCAGAATTTGGGCCACTGTGAGGGTTCTGCTTTCAACCAGCAGGGAGTATGGCGCAGAGGGGTGGCCTTACGTGACTTACATTTAATGGGATCCTTAGGTTTGCCGAGTTGAGAATAGATTGCCAGGGACAAGGGTAGAAGCTGGGAGACCTTGAAAGAAAGCTGCTTCTCCACTGAGGGCTGTGCTTCTGGGGTTCAGCTATAGGCTCAGAGGAATACGGCCCACCTGGGGTTGTCTATAAAGGGGTCTTAAGAGGCCTGCCTGAGAGGTGGGCACTGAACTAAGTGGTCCACCGAGGAGGTGAGGCATTGCCCAGGTCAAGAAAGTACAGCAAGAGAACCCCACTGGGGATATGCAAAACCTCCACAAATATGTCCTAGAAGAGGGAGGGTCACACCTGTGGGTCCCCCCATCCAGAGGGCCCTGGGACTGGACCACCTCTGCAGGGACCCATGGGATCCTGTCTACACTTCCCCATCACAAACCCCTAGATGAAGAGAGGGGCTCATAGCCTGCACCGGCTTGGAACAAGGAAAGCATGGGACATCTTATAAAGGAGCCACGGATGCGGACGACACAATGAAAGAGGCAAGGGAGTAAAAAGGTGACTCTCGCATCCCCAATTAGCTGGGTGGGAGTCGCCATGTCTTCTCCCTGGAGAGATGGATTGGAAATGATTCTCAGGCTACCATGCTCCGTATCTTTGTAGCTGGGGCTGGATTTAAGTCTAGGTTTGTCTGACTCTTCCTTCCACTAAACCAGGCACTTGAGAACTGGAAAGGGGAGAGGAGGGAGGGGAAGATTAATCTGGAGACTTGTGCTCCCATCTTTAGCTTGGTTTCAGTGTGATTCTGCCTTTAACTTAGCATTAAATGTAGTTTCCATTCCACACGTGGGTTCAACCCTTCTCAGTCAAACTTTCTCTCTTCTTTAAAAAGTCCTAAGTCAGGGCTTCCCTGGTGGCGCAGTGGCTGGGAGTCCGCCTGCCGATACAGGGGATGCGGGTTCGTGCCCCGGTCCGGGAAGATCCCACATGCCGCGGAGCGGCTAGGCCCGTGAGCCATGGCTGCTGAGCCTGCGCGTCCGGAGCCTGTGCTCTGCAATGGGAGAGGCCACAGCAGCGAGAGGCCCGCATACCGCAAAAAAAAAAAAAAAAAAAAAAGTCCTAAGTCAAAGGACCCCTCAGGGCTGTGACGTGTGTGTGTCTGACCTTGGTGAAACAGCTCTGTTGTCATGGAAACTATGTAGTGGGAAGTGGACAAATCAGCAAGTGGCCCCACCCCACTCCCTTATGTTTCAGCCAGGGGGCAAATGCCTTGCATAGGGATCCCAGCTCTTTGCTTATTCATTATATAGCCTCGGACAAGCGTTTGCCTCTGTGCCTCGTTTTGTCAGATGAAGACTGCGGATAATGATCACAGCCACTTCTAGTGTTTTGCAGTGATTTACAGGAATCAGTTTGTGTCTGTGCCGGATAGGAGGTCAGTGCTCTCAAAATAGTAGCTCTCATTTGTACATTATGACAGTCTCAACCCATCAACCTAGAGCTTCAGACTCCTGGGAGTGGCCTGTCTTTTAGCCTCACAAGCACCCACGGTTTGACATCTCTGAATAAGATGGGTAATTACACCAGGAGGAAGAAAATCAGAGCTCTAATGGGAAGACATGATTTGGAACACGAACTCTGTGTCTGGAGCTGTCACACTGTTTTGGCAGTTGTACCGTGAACAACGGCAAAAGCAGGGGCCGCTGGTTTGCTGCCGTGCAATGATGAATTCCTAGCTTTGTTTGGAATTTCGTCTTGAACTGTAAGAAGGGAGGCAGTATGATGGGAAAGACCCAAGCTGTTGTGTTGCCTTTGCTCAGCTGCCGACCTACGTACGCCCTTGATGTTACCTAACGTTACAGGGGCCGGCTTCCCCATTTGCAAAATGGGTTGATAGGACCAGGTGGCCTCCCAGGACCCTTCTTCTCTGTGATTCTGTTACTTCGTGAAATAGAGAACACAGCTCCAACCACCACTTCCCTATGAGTGATGAGCTTTATTTCTTTATGGGGGAGGGGGAAGTGTGTGTATTTCTCTTACTTAAAGAGTAGTAGAATGCGGTGATACGAAACTGCTAGTATCCTTGGAAACAGAGAAGATGAAATTTTGAGTTCTTCATTTTTCACCATTTTGAGTTAATACACAAATGTGTGTAATCTTTTCTAAAATTTGACACTCTTTCCTAGCACTTACAGATTACATAAAGCAAAGATCTATGCCCGAAACTCTTGTCTCTGTAATATGAAAAATGCAGGGGTATATCCACTCACAGCAGGAACACATTACCGCTCTTCTGTGGACCTTTCACTGAAAAGATTGACTGGGATTTGGACTCTTTTAGAGACTATAACACGATTTAGTAAGGAGTGGGTGCCCGTGGAGGATTGCAGAATCGTCTCAGGTCCAGACTTACATTTTGGGGCATGACAAAGGCTTGCTATCTGAGTGCTGTAGACCCCACTCTGGGACCCTCAGACACCCTAAGATATCTCAGCATTGGGGGAATCTGTCCGGTGTCTGACACATAATTCTCTCCTCTGTGTCTCAGCTTTTCCCTGGACCCGTCTTTCACCTCCCTTGGCTCCCCTTTGTCCAGTCCTGCCCTCTCCAGCCCTCACTCTAACTCCGGAAACCTCCACCAGAGTCCGCTTACCCAGGAGGGCTGAGAGCGTTCATCCATCTCATTTTTCTCTCATGCCTGAAGTGCTCTCTTTCCAATACCTGGGGCTGGGTAGGCAGTCTAGTCCAGCGGACACTGGGTTCCAGAGTAATAGGGGCCACTGGTCAAGAGAGTGATTAGACCAGGGCTGAAGCTGAAGTACTGGGTGGACCATTTGTAGAGGAAACATGGTGATGGGGGAATATCTCCAATTGGACAGCATGCATAGCCTTGGGCAGACTGGTCTCTGGGGAGCAGAACTCTGGTCTTGGTTTGACCTTCAGGGGGCATCCTCCAGGATTCTAAGGAAAAGAGCTGCCAAGTGTTAGGTTATGTCTCCTCAAAAAGTTAGACATGTGGGACTTCCCTGGTGGTCCAGTGGTTAAGACTTCGCCTTCCAATGCAGGGGCTGTGAGTTCGATCCCTGGTCGTGGAGCTAAGATCCCACATGCCTCACGGCCAAAAAACCAAAACATAAAACAGAAGCAATGTTGTTAACAAATTCAATAAAGACTCTAAAAATGGTCCACATCAATAAAATATATAAAAGAATTTAGATTAAAAAAAAAGGTTAGACATGGAATGATCACATGACTCAGGAATTCCACTCCTAGTAAATACTCAGAATAACTGAAAACAGATGTTCAAACAAAAACTTGTACATGAATGGCAGCAAATAACCAAAAGGTGAAAACAACCCAAGTGTCTATCAATGGATGAATGGATAATGCAATGTGGTATATTCATGCAATGGAGTACTATTTAGCCATGAAAAGAAGTGAAGCCCTGACACATGCTACAACACAGATGAACCTTGAAAACATTATGCTTAAGGAAAGAAGCCAGATGCAAAAGGACACATATTGTACGATTCTATTTGTGTAAAATGTCCAGAAGAGGTAAATCTATAGAGACAAGAAAGTAGATTAGTGGTTTCCAGGGGCTGGAGGGAGGGAGGAGTAAGAAGTGACTGCTGATGGGTATGGAGTTTGGTTTGTTTGTTTGATTTTTGTCTTCGAACTATATAGAAATGATGGTAATACAATGTTATGAATGTACTAAACAACACTGAATTATGCCATTTAAAACAGTTAATGGTTAATTTTATGCCATGATAATTTTACCTCAAAAAAAAAAAAAGATGCACTGAGAGACTAGTTATGTTACTGGAATGAGAACCCAGAATGAGGATCACACTAGGAATGGGTTTGGCTATGCAGATAACAAAAATCGTATTAACAATAGCTTAAATAAATGAGCGTTTATATTTCTCACTCAGAAGTCTGGGGTAGGTGGCCCAGGAATGATATGATGGCTCAACGGTGACATCGTGAACCCACGCTCTCATTCTTCTGCTCCACTATTCTTAATATGTGGGGTTTTTTTTCTTTTTTGTATTCATGCTTGTTGCCTCATGATCACAAAATGGCTGCTGCCATCCCAGCCATTACATCCATGGAAGGGCAGGAGGAAGAAGTTGCAAAGAGTCAAAGGGGCATTCCAGTCTGAGTCAAAGAGTCAGACTTTTAAAATAAGCTTTCTTGGAGGCTTCTTCATCAACAACAGAATTGGGTCAGGTGGTTGCCCATAGATCCATCAAAGAAGGTGACTTGGGAAAAAGCCAGAAGCATAGGGGGTTGGTTCAGTGAACTAATGACATCTATACAAAGATGGAAGAAGAAACCTAGAGCTTGAACCACAAGGAGTGGGAGTGACCTGGAGGTCCTCATCTGCAGGAGCCTGGATCTTGCCATGGCAGGGTTGGCAGTGGTGAACTTTGACTTCAGGAAAGGTCAGCATTATTCAGAGCTTCAGCCTTCAGGGAAGGGGCACTGTTTTTCCCTGGGGAAGTCTCAGAGGGAACTTGATGTATTGATTTCAAAAAATTTTTAATTTGGGTTTGCAATTGCGTTTTTAATTTGTTGTGTTTGATCCATGTTAACAATTAGAACACAAGCTAAGATCCTTTAGCACTTAGTGGAAAGTAGGGAACTGATGTAGCAGCATAGTCACTGGAGGAAGGGAAGATGAGGAAGGGAAGATGGACTGCTTGGGTAATTCCTGCCTCCTCAGAAGCCAGGGCAGAAAGAATCCTGAGCTTGGGGCTGGTGGCCCCAGCGAAGAGATGCTGAGGAGACTCAGCCACGAGATGCAGTCAGTGTGTCTGATTTCCTATACGTACTTACTCCATGACCTTCTTGAAGCCAAGTATAGCATCTTATTCATCTCCATTTCCCCAGAGCCTAGCACGACTCTCAGCACATAGTAGCCCTCCGTTAGCATCCATTCATGTTTTTAAGATGGGATGAATCTTTTGACTCTCCATAAACATAGCCTCAACCCGGCATCCACAGTCCAGTCTTCTGTTCATTTCACTTTCCTCGGCAAGACCAGCTCTGGTGACAAGTGGAAAGCAGAGCTATGTTTCTGTAAGAGCTTTTCTCAGCATGGTGACAATTCCCTCCTTGATCCCCCAGATGGGTTCCTGTGGAAAAACACAGTCTCTGTGGTCAGAAAGCAGTAACTTCCAGTGACCGGATTTGAAAGCCCATTGCAAACCTAGGATGATTCAAGCAGGTGGCCCCGGCTCGAAGCCAAGTCAATCAAAGGAGCAGAGCATGAAGTGCACGACGGGCTCAGTATATGTCACAACTGAGTGTACGGCAAAGTGAAGGGAATGATCTTAGTCAATGAATTATTAACAGTTTGGAAATTAGACTTCAGGATGCCTTAAAGGCGTGATTTTAAAAACTCATAAGAATGTTAGAATAATATATATGTTGATTTTTAAGTTCCGGTCAAAGGCGGAACTTTAAAGATTGATTGGTGCGTTTGACAACCTAAAACTTTAAAGTTTTAGTTTGGCAAAGTACCACCATAAGCTAGAAAAAGAGCTTAATATGAGCTGGGGCATCTATCTGCAACATATATTACAGAAAAAGGTGCGATCAACTTAATATACGGAGTGTTAACCAATCACTAAAATACAGAATGATTGCCCTGGTTATAAAATGGGCAAAAAATCCTTAGCAATTCGCAAAAGAAGAAATGCAAATGGTAGGGAAACAGGAAAACAGGTCATTATCACTACTGATTAAGGAAATAAAAGTTTAGACAGGAGGTCATTTCTTGCACTTTTACAATTTTCAAAAATTGGCATTTTTGAAAAAGACAATGCCAGTGTTAGAGTTTGAGGAAAGGGGCATTTGCATACACTGATTTAACCTAGTACAACCTTTTTGGAGTGTGATTTTACAATATTTTACTATATATACGTGTGCATGTATATAGATGTATATATGTGTGTGTGTGTATATGTATATATGTGTGTGTGTATATATATTTGTATATATATATGCCTAAAAATATTCTTACTTTTTGAGTCAGAAATTCTATCTGTAGGAATTGACCCTAAAGAACAATTCTGGATGCAGGCAAAGATTTATTTGCAAAGATATTCATTACATCATTGTTCATAATAGAAAGAAATTAGAAACAACCTAATTATCCAATGGTTAAATAGAATTTGGTACAGCAGTGCAATGCAGAATTATGGGACAATGAAAAATAGTGTGGAACACAGAGAATCATGATTACAATACATTAGAACACATTAGAAAGGGAAAAAGCAGATGTATACTAGTGCGTATGATTCCATTTAAGTGTGCATATGAGTGTGTGTGTGTGTGCACTCGAGTATACGTAGAAAGAAAGGTAGTTATCTTCGAGTATTGTGGGTGACTTCTCAGTAAGTTTCAGTGTTTTTCATATACAGCTTGCACTCATGTATGCAGATTTAGAAACAAATATTTAATTTAAAACAACCCCTGAACTTAACTATTTATTAACTGTGTTATCTTAGGTAAATTACTTAACCTCTCTGAGCCTCAGTTTCGCATCGGCAAAATTTGCATAATAGTATCAATCTCTTAAAACTGTGGTGCAGAAAAAGTGGGATAATATATATGAAACCTCCTGATCCATATTAATCACTCAATAAACGCAATGCCCGTTATTTTCTCAGGGATATTCTCTCCCCCTTATCTAAACGTGTGCACAGGAGAGGTTCTGATATTAAGCTCTTCTATTTTACAGTGACTTTAAATGAATGTTTTTTTTTCTCCAGATGGATTTTATTCTAAGTCTGTGGGGTTTTCATTGTAAAATGAAAAGGTTTGTTTCTATAACTTTCTATTTAAAGAATCATTGCAGCCGTTTTCCAGTTTGCAGAAAAATTGAAGTCAGTGCCTAGGAATTTTTTCAATTTTCATTTTTCCACTCCAAAACCACATCAGAAACTTGTCCTTAAACATTTGTCTCTTGCTCCCAAAATGGTCATAGCAGAAACTCCCATGCATGAGAATCTGTATTAGCAAAGTCACATTTGGTTATTTGAACAGAGCAGGGTGTCTGCAAAGCAGATGCTGACGTTGTGGATGAAACCAGTATGGGAAACACTTCATCGGAAGGAGCGTTCTCTCCTAGGTGGAGATGTGAAAGCTCCTGGTTTCTCCAAAGTTATAAGAGAATGGAGCAGGTACCCACCCGGGGGGTGGTCATTAGCCGGACTGACACCAATCCACCTGCCCAACTTCCCAAGGAGCCTGTAGATTAGGTTTCTGGGGATGTAGTGTGTGATTGTTGTGTCGTGCACCTTGGGGGAAAACCAATACCCTGAAAAATCGACAGCTCTTTCTTTAAATTGAGCAATAAGCCCTGGCAGAAATTAGACCAAATCGACAATTCCCATTGATTATGCTTTTAAAAATATCAAACTCCATTTTAGGAAACAAGACATTTCTCCTCCAGACTGTTTTGAAATGGCCCTTTGCCAGCTTTCTGTGGGTTCGTTAATAACCTCATCCTGGTATTGGTCAGGCCCACTTCTCGCAGGCCTGGCTCAGCCACGAACCTCATTAGAATCCAGGTCTGTGTTCCTGGCGAACAGCTGCCTCTTGCACTTGAAAACTGATGGGGAGAAAAGTGGTCCCTGCGGTTCCTATCAGCCTTAAGCAGAAACATCTGCTCCTCGGGAGCCTTTTGCTGGCTCGGTTTTCAGGGAATGTGTTCTGGGGATGGGCGAAAGCACTGTCTCCCCGCCCCGGTGACGCTGGCCAGAGGGAACTGCCCGCTGCAGGGGACTGTGGGCCCTGGGAATAGTCCACCTGCCAGGAAAAGGAAGCTCCCACCACACGTTTTGTAAAGCTTTAAAAGCACATATCTCTTAAAATATTGCCTGGTGGCGAAAAGTGCTCCTGAAAGAAGAGAGGGAGAGAGAGAGAGAAGGAGAGAGAGAGGGATGGAGAGAGAGAGAGGGAGAGAGAGAGGGAGATGGAGAGAGAGAGAGAGGGAGAGAGAGAGAGAAGGAGAGAGAGAGGGAGAGAGAGAGAGAGAGAGGGAGAGAGAGAAATCTGATTGAATCCAGGAGGTTTGAGTTTTTGTTTCTCTTTTTCTTTTTTTTTTTTAATCCAAAATGTGTTTATTGGGATGGTTTCCCGTTCATCTTGATTCCAGGGGCTTTTAGTGCTGCTTCCGTCTGAAGGAGCACCCTTCTGTAAGCCTTGCTTTTCCTCCTGTAAGCTGGCAGAGGACGATAGAGCAGCCAACACACAAAACTACTGTCTGTGCATGGCCAAAGACAGTGGTGATTTTATAGCATCCTGGGCATTTCACATCCATGAAATAGGAACTGGGGCTCTGCACCAGGCGCTTCTTCTTATGTTTCCTCTTCTCCTCTTCTGGAAAGGGATGAAGGAGATCCTTTGCGAGAGGCATGTTCTCGTGGGGAGGTCGTCACCGTTGGAAAGCTGTTTCTCTTTTTCTATCAGCCGAGCCACATGTGAAGATTTCTGGTGTGGAGGCATCCTCTGAGACAGATGGTTTTCTTTTATCCAGCTTTATTTGTCATCCAACCACACTTCTCTGTGTTTAGGCACAGATTAAATAAGGTGATGTAGGTAAGAGGCCTCACCCAGAGCATGGATGCCCCTTCCTCCTTGGTATCTTCCGATGGCTCTTAGGATCCTAATTTCTTCCTTTCTTTTTTGCTTTTGGACGAGGACACTGAGGCACCCAGAAGTTAATGGTTTGTTTAAAGTTCTCCTTTGAGGCTGTTAACAGTGCTTTGTTCCTGCATCCTTTGAAGGATTTGTTTAAATCATACAGATCGGGGCTTCCTTGGTGGCGCAGTGGTTGAGAATCTGCCTGCTAATGCAGGGGACACGGGTTTGAGCCCTGGTCTGGGAGGATCCCACATGCCACGGAGCAACTGGGCCCGTGAGCCACAACTACTGAGCCTGCGCGTCTGGAGCCTGTGCTCCATAACAAGAGAGGCTGCGATAGTGAGAGGCCTGAGCACTGCGATGAAGAGTGGCCCCCACTTGCCGCAACTAGAGAAAGCCCTCGCACAGAAATGAAGACCCAACACAGCAAAAATAAATTAATTAATTAATAAACTCCTACCCCCAACATCTTCTAAAAAAAAAAAAAGTAATAGTCTCCTCAGCTGTAAACCAGGGACAATAGCGCCTACCTCATAAAGTCACTGCACTCAATAATAAAAATAAATCGTACAGATCATGGGCTGTGATCCTAACGCAACTTTATGTTTGCCTCCCTGTTCTGTGGGGCTAGCTCTTTCCCTGCCAGTCGATGACCTCTGGGCCAGGTAGGGAAGAAACACTCTCGTGGTCACTCTAAGTTATAAAACAGAATCCCAGTCCCACGTGATAATCGAAGGCCACAACCTGAGTTAAGTTCGATCAAACCCACGCTTCTGTGTTGAGCCTGGTGCAGACAGGAAATGCGGGGACGGGGTGGGTGTCGTCTCCTCTCTTTCCCCTCTTCTTGCTTCTCCTTCTAGCCCTCCTGATCCTTCTACTACCATCTCCTGACCCCTGCATGGTTGGGGTCTGAGGAAGAAGAGGTGAGGGGGGAGCCACACAGCCTGTGTGCCTGGAACTTGAGGGCTGTGATGTCACATTTTCTGTCCCTGAGGAGGTTTAAGGGGGTCTTTCTCTTGGGGGCACTTTTGTGGGGTTTTCGCATCTTCAGAGACCCTAATCTGACTTCTGAGGACCTCTCAGCTATAGTTCCTTTGATGTGAGTGACGCATCTTCCTGGGTCCTGTTGCTTACTCTTTATGTGATCTCTATACTTCCAGGGGTGCCTCTAGGTCTTTCTGTGGAGGTCCATTGTGTCTCTAAGTGGCTCTGCAGGATAGGATCTAAAACCCTACCTGGTCCATGGGAGATGCCTCTATGTTTTGTCCTGTATGCTTTTTCGGCAGAGAAAGAACCCGACTGTCACCACGTTTCCTAGGGTTCGTCTATCAGGGACTGGCTCACTCATCTCTCACCCTTTGTATTTCTCAGGTAGGAAACAGACACTAGCCCTTTATGTCTTCCAATTTAGGGGATATGTATTAAGTGCTTTGGTGGCTTCTGATGAAACCCCATAGCCCCCTTCTTGAAGCTCAAGGTGAAGTATAGACACCCCCCGCCGCCCCAACCCTCGCCCTTGGTAGGGGCTGGGATTAACAACACAGCAGCTGGTTCTAAAAAATCCTTTCTTAATCTCCTTTCCTTGAAGTCTCTGACATCAGGCTTGGGTTAGGAGATAGTGTCCCTTCCCCTTGGAGGTAGGGCTGGGGTTGGGACTTAGCATAGCTTTCTCCCATAGCATAGCTTTCTCCCAAGAAGCTGTCTTCAAAAGTCCTCCCTAATCTCCAACTCTTAACCCTTGGTATGAGTGAGAGGTTTAGGAGTTGTTAAACTCCTAAAATTTAGTTCGCTCTTTGGTAAATTCTGCATGTGCCTTGGATCTCCTTTGGGATGTGATATCTGTGGTCTTTGGTGCCTTGTTTGAGCACGTGCTGTCCTCTGGCTATACTGGCTTCCTGTTTCCCCACTTGCTTCTGAGCTCTTGGAAGGGGGATTTGGGCTTGGTTAACCTCTATCTTAACAACCATCACAGGGCCTAGCGCCTGGTAAGGGCTGGTGCATTCTTGCCGGACCAAGGAATAGGTGCGACAAATTCTATTTCGCTCAATAACCAGTAATTTATTGAGCAAATAAATGATCAGAGCCTGGGCTCTATGCTGGTGCAGAGGGAGATATTATAACATATACCACAGGGTGTGTTTTCAGAGTGCTTCCACACTACCAGTGATGACTTGTTATCTGATGTAAGAGCATCAGCGAGTGGCTGGTTCAAGGCTGGGGTAGGAAAAGCACAAGATGAGCCCAGAATATCTTGGTGCCGACAAGTAAGCAATTGCTTTAAGTAAAACCACAGGGTCATGTCAAAAGAACACAGGAACCAGCGTGAAGGAGCTCCCAGGGACCAAATCTGAAACAAGCTGAGCAATGAAAGAAATGCTAGAAATGGATTATAATACATGGAGTAAAACCAATATCCAGGAGTCCACACCGGCATCCGTTAGTAGATCATTAAATACACAAACTGAAGAGGAGGGAAAGTGAATTCTTACAGTAGAATTCTAATTATCAAAGGTAGAAGGAAGGAACGCAGGCACACTCCACAGTAATAATTGCTTAATAAAGGCAAAAATAACCAAAGGATGGTAAAATGAACGGGTAAAATGCATGATGAGAAACGGGGTATTCACATAATCTCAATGTATCTCCTTCCAAGATACTTACTAATTACAGAGGGAAGAGCAGTAGCTTTACAGTGAAGGCAGCAGGTTCCAATTTATCAAGTGACCAAAGTTAAACTTACTGGGGTGAGATACATAATGACATCAGGTGTGTTCTGATCCGATGTACCAACTAGGGCATCCTCATTCACATCTGTGGTCCTTTTGCTGAAAGATACTGAATTTAGACATGAGGGGGCCTCAGAAAAATCCAAATTTGGGGACGTTCTACAAAATAACTAGTCAATACTCTTCAAAAATACCAAGGTCATAAAAGGCAAAGCCTGAGAACAGTCTCAACTGGAGGAGACACAACAACTAAATACAATATGGGATCCTGCACAGGGTCCTGGATCAGAAAAAGAACATGAACAAAACACTTGGAGAAGTTTGAATAAGGTTTGTAGATTAATTCCTAGCATGTGTCAGTTTGGATTCCCTGATTTAGATCATTGTACTGTGGTTGCATAAGATATTAATATTAGGGGAGAGCAGATGAAGGTATATGGGGATTATGTGTACTATTGCTGAAGCTTTTTTAAAATGTCTGAATTTATTTCAAAATTCAAAGTTAAAAAATAAATTAAAATTTAAACGGTGAACTTTCCATAGTGACATTCACTGCCCTTTGCAACTTGCCCAGACTCCACACCCCTACCCTTCGTGAACCAGCATGAATAGCTTCCCAAACTCCAAGTACCAGTGAAGACGTAGGTCTTATTTTCCCATGCAACTGCTTAAGAGCCAACATGCCTTATTTCCAGGGAGTCTGTATCTCTCTCTGAAGCTTGTCCCAATCTTGACTTTTTTGAGCATCGCAGTCCAAAATGGAGTTGGTTTAACCCCACATCCACATTCAGGATCGTCAGAGACTGCTGTTGCTTCTTAGGGCCACATGGTGTCCTGATTGTCACTCTGTCCTGCATAATCTCCCAGGCTGGGAGAGACCCCTGGGAATATCTGCCCCTTGGTTGGCATTTGGTGGTCCTGGTAGAGAGATGCCCTGGTCTTGGGGTCAGAGGGAGATGGTGGTGGGATGAGGCGTGAGGGGAGGGGAGGTCATCACTCCTCAACCACATGGATCCCTCACTCTCCCTCCCCACTCATTCTGATGCTTCTGCCCCTGTACATGTGCTTCTCATGAGCCTTACCACCATTTCCCACCTCTGCATCCTTCGAGGCCCATCTCCAAGCTCTTAACCCCTCTTTCATCCACGTTTCTGAGGCCCTTCATTATACATCTTAGGACAGTGTGTTAAGTTATTAGCATGGCTTGAATGGTGAGCTGTATCTGTAATCTATAATCCAGGTATTTGTATCTGTACATCCTAGGTGTCTTTCCCTCCCTCTGTCTCCCCCACTCAGAGACATATGGTGAAGCAGAAACAGAGACTCTGAGAAAATACCTTCTTGGGTGTGGAAGGAAGATTCTCCCTGGAGAGTTTGCAGGGCTGTTTCCTGTTGTCTGGCCTGGGTGACCCTGGGCCTTGGGGAAGAGAGCATGGGAGGCCATGAGATGAAGAGGGAAAGGGTCTTAGAGGATGAGCTGGACAGTGGGTGGAGGTATGGCTGTCTTGTGTGGGATGGAAAGGGGACCCTTACCGCCTGCCCAGATGGAACTGAACAAACCTGGGAATTTCTTCCTGAGTTCTGAGCCTGAGATGGGGCACATGGGACTCCATCATCCATAGGACCCTCCTTTGCTCAGTGGATCAGGGCCTTGTGGAGAACAGGGGCTGGGTCTTTCCTCCATTGCTCCCTGGGCATGGTGAGGGGTAGGGTGCTTGGTAAATATTGTTGAATTGCGCTGAGAGGCAGAACTGGGAATCAGGGCGCTCACTGAATTGGCTGGCCCCCCTGCCAATGAATCATGCTCCCTTTTTATTGTTTCCTCCAACAAAGACATCAGAAGCTCACACAAAGGGGACCTGGGAACGTGGAAAGCCTCTGCAAAGCCCTCAGCCTCCTTTGGGATGGGCGTAAGCCCACTCCTGGGGCTTGGAGCTGAGATGGGGGCTGCCAGGTGCTGCCCCATCTCTGGAGACACGTGCCAGCTCTCCTCTGAGCGTTGCCAGTCAGTATAACATTTCACACTGCCATTGATTTTTATGTCTTCCTACACTAATTAGACATGTTATTACTAATCTTTGGTAATCACCACAAGAGGCTTGTGGAAAGTCTCCGAGATTTCAATCTAGATTAAAAATAAGAAACATTATCACCTCTGGGAAAATGCAAAGAAAGCACATGTTATTTTAATGTTTAAATCAATAAAGCTGTCCTGCTTCTGTTTTGTGCTAGTATTGAAATTTATAAAAATCCTGTTTAAGTTTCCTTCTGTCCATCTCATCCCCACGGGGCTCCCAATTGATTTCTCTGAGGGTATCTGACGGTGGCTACGGGGGAAACACTGCCAAAGACCCACGTGCCTTAGGGCTTGATTGCGGAGACCTGGGGAGTGGCGGGGCGGGGGGAGGTTCAAGGGACCCAGTTTCCAATCCTTTATTTTGATTTCCATTGATTCCTCTTATTAAAGAAGCATTTGAATACACAAGAAAGAGAGAAAATCCTTTCTTCCTTAATTAATCTCTCTTCCAGTGGTTAGATGGCAAACTTTAATTGCAAAACAACCTGCCTGCCCTGGGCAGATTAAATGATGGGAGGGACATGGAGTAGGGAGGGGAGGTGAACATCTTAACCGAGGTCCTGTCACTGGGGAACAGAGAAAAGAAATTATCTTCGAAGGACGAGAATGCCATCTAGCCTATTCTCTCAAACAATTGAAACAAACGTGTTGACACAGAAAAAGAAATGAGCCTACTTTAATGTTCTGCAGAGACAGACTGTAATTTGTAGTACCTCTGACCAGAAACTGAGGCGCCATATGGACCTGAAGTGAAATAAAGCACAGTTAACTTTTTGCCAGGCATAGTGGAGAAGGAGGGCGGGGGACGAAACCCATCTCCGTATGACATTGCCACAGCTATGTTTCTGGCATCAGAACGGGGACAGCTTGTGCACCCAGAAGGGTGCCATCGTGTACCACAACTCGGGAGATGGCCGGCTTTTCCGTGCCTGCTGTGTCTGCGGGGAGCGGTACCCAGCTAGCTGCGAGGCCAAGGGGCAGGATGCATTTGGCAGCTCCACTCACCTGCCTGGGAGCCCCTGCTCCAGGCTCAGCTGTGCCAGAGTGCCTGGTGCAGCAGAAGAGCCTACATGCCTTTTGGTGTGAGTCCAACTTTATTCCTGGGGGAAGATCCCCTTATTTCTGAAACCCCCAGGGCTGCCGCAGTGCCTGTACATGCTTCTGTTATTATGCCAGGCATTGTTTTCCGTATCTGTTTCCCCTACCAGACAGTGAGCTCCTTGAGGGCAGGGGTTACCTGATAAAAATGATGATGGAAATAATTGTGATGATGATACCATCGTTCCTATATATTGAGCACCTACTATGGGCCAACTCTGATTTAGGCACCTTACTTACCTTTTCAGCAGCTCATCCACTATCCCAACAAAGTAAGTTGCCTTAGTCTGCCTGGGCTGCTAAAACAAAATACCACAGGCTGGCAGGCTTAGGTAACAGACATTTATTTCTCACAGTTCTGGAGGCTGCAAGTCCAAGATCAGGGTGCTGGCAGATTCCTTTCATTGTGAGAGCCCTCTTCCTGGAGTGCAGGCAGCTGCATTCTTTCTGTGTCCTCACATGGGAGGGAGAGAGAGAGAGAGAGAGCAAGTTCTCTGGTCTCTTCTTATAAGGGCACTAATCTTGTTTTGAGGGCTCCATCCTCCATAGCAGTAAGTATCATTATTGTCATCTATTAATAAAGTGATTGAAGTTTAGAGAGCTCCAGGGACTCTCCTGAGGCCACTTAACCATTGGGTGGCAGAATTGGAACTGAACCCAAACTTTCCACCTCCGACGCTGGTCCTTTTCCCTCCTGGCCTCACTGTGTCCTAAGCTGAGCCCAGGTCCCTGGGTGCTCAGTGATGTTGCTTGAAAGATGGAGTGTTTTATTTGCTTCTGTGACTTCTGTCTGCTTATGATTGTGACCATGTACTGTAACTCCCAGGTCCAGTGAGGTCCCCCTGATGGAAAGACTCTAGTGACCCCCCCAGACTTTTTCAGTGAATCCTAGTCTCGCTCAGAGACTCAATCACCTCTATTGACAAGGAAGGGAAGGCAGCATTCATTAGACTTACCATCAGCCAGGCGCTTTTTGTATTTTATTTAAATTGCCATCATCGTCATCATAAACTATTTTTACAGAGGAGGAAAGTCTCAGAGAGGTCAAGTGAGCGACGTGTACAAGGTCTTGGCAGCTGGCAAGCAGCTAAGCAGTGACTGCACCCCAGGGGCGTGTTATTATGATTTGACAACAACGCCTTTATTAACCTCTGGGGCATTTTGTGAGAAGACGGGGGTGGGGGTGGGGTGGGGGGCGGTTCCAGGCTCCGTAAGAACCAGAGGACCCCACCCCTACCCCTTGCAAGTTTTTGAACTTGAGTCTTACTTTCCTAGCTGTTGCTTGGACAGCCTGGTGACACCCAACTCAACATACATGTGCTCATGCAACTAAGTTCAGGCCAATAGGACATGAGTGGAAGTACCTCCAACCTCAAGCAGTTTGCCCCAAACTTCCTCAATTTCCCTGTTCTTTGGTTAAATGTATATGTGGAAATGCAGCAGCTTCAGGCCCAAGATTGAAGATAAGGGCTTGGGTCCCTGAGGGACCTCATGGCACAGATCCTATCCACCCTTCCTGGACATGGCAGAAAAATGCCCTTCTATCTTGTCAAAGCCACAGATCCAGGGGTTTCTTGTGCAGCAGTGTGCTTGGTCATTTCCCTTACCCCTCCCCTGCCTGTGGCGATGGCTCCATTCAAGCTTGATGACCTTCTTTGACGTGACCCCTCTCTCTACTCCTGCCCCCTACAGGCGATGTTGAGACAGTCAATCACATGAAATTCTGAGAAGATGGAAACATCCAGAAAATGAAATGTTTGCCATCTCAGTGCATAGGAGGAAACCAGGATGTGTTGAGCACTTACTAATTTCAGACACTTTACTAAACTTCATGACTAATTGTGTTACTTCAATATTACTCTTTAAAAAAATTTTTAAAAATTTTTATTGAAGTATAGTTGATTTACAATATTGTGTTAGTTTCTGGTGTACAGCAAAGTGATTCATATATATATATATATATATATATTCTTTTTAAAGATTCTTTTCCATTATAGGTTATTACAAGATATTGAATGTAGTTCCCTGTGCTATACAGTAGGTCCTTGTTGTTTATCTATAGTAGTGTATATTTTAATCCCAAGCTCCTAATTTATCCCTTCCCCCTTTCCCCTTTAGTAACCATAAGTTTGTTTTCTATGTCTGAGAGTGTTTCTGTTTTGTAAATAAGTTCATTTGTGTCATTTTCTTTAGATTCCACATATGAGTGATATCATATTATATTTGTCTTTCTCTGTCTGACTTACTTCACTTAGCATGATCATCTCTAGGTCCATCCATGTTGCTGCAAATGGCATTGTTTCATTCTTTTTTATGGCTGAATAGTATTCCACTGTATATACATACCACAGCTCCTTTATCCATTCATCTGTCCATGAACACTTAGGTTGCTTCCATGTCTTGGCTATTGTAAATCGTGCTGCTTTGAACATTGGGGTGCATGTACCTTTTAGAATTAGAGTTTTCTCTGGATACCAATGTCACTCTTCAATGACCTTTGAATAGAGTTCACACTTGGCTCCCTCAAAGCCTTTGTGAATAAGACAAGATAGAGCTAAAGCATCATGTTGGTGTAGGAAAGCACCAACAGGTGCTTGAATCCAACGAATGAGACCCTCCTCATCTCCTTGTGTGCCCACCCCTCCCCCTCTGCTGTCACCTCCCACTGTTTTTACCATTTCTTTCCCCTGTACGTACATGCCTTTGCCCTTGCAGGTGCCACTGCCTGGGAATACCAGTGGCATCTGGTCTACCAGAAGGCCCTAAGTCATCCTTTGTTCCTCCGTGAACTCTCCCTCCCTCCCCTGCTCTCCAGCACAGCTGTTTTGCCCCTTGCTTAATGATTCTGCGATGAAGATTCTACTACACGAGCCAGAGAGCTGCACTGCGGCTCTTTGCTATCCATCCCATGCTAGAATATGGGCTCTCGCAAGGCAAGAGCCTCATCTTATTCATTGCTTTGTGTGTGTCCAAGCACAGTTTTTGGCTCCTGGGAGGGTCTCAGTGAATACTGAATGAAATTGTAATCCTAACAACACCCCGTTTGTAATTAGAAAATCTGACTCAGAGACATTCTGACTTTCCCAGAACAAAGGTATTTAGTAAGTACCAGACTTGGGTTTTGAACATAGATCTGTCTGATGTCCAAATCCATGCTTTTTATATCACCTTACAACTGCCTTTTGATATCCCTACCAAGTAGAGAACGATTTCCTTTCAGAAGGAGGGATTTTCTGGATTAAAGGTGTCTAGACATCTCTCTCATCTTAATGCGGATTTATTCAGAGCAAAGGAGGATCTCCCTGACTGGTGGTAAAACTGAAGTAAAAAGGAGTGGCCATCACTCTGCAGCAGCCTCATCTGTACAGCTGCCTGGACCTGTGGTTCTCACGTGAATTTGTTCTCCCTCCCTCCCTCCCTCCCTCCCTTCCTTCCCTTTTTAAGGACTGTGCACAGAATGGGGCTTCCCCTTTGGCAGTTCTGGTCTGGGGAAGGTGAATTTATTTGAGGTCATTGGCCACAGAGAGTGTCTCTTGCTGTGGCCGCCATCTGGGGACTTAGCAGGTACTGTCTGAGCTGTATTCAGTGCTCCAGCAGGTGGGCCTGTGGCTAGTTGGCTGCCACCAGCCTTGTGTTTGGAGTGCCTGGAAGTCAGGAATGGATTTTTCTTCCAGTTCTGACTTTCTTTTTCCCAGCAGATGTTGATTTCAGTTGGCCCAGGGTCCAGTCCATCCAACCCCCTGGTGTTCCAGTAAGCTCTCTACTTCCTCAACCAGCCTGCTTGAAGGTTTCTCTAAAGCTTTGCCTTTGTTCTTTCTACCCTCAGCCCCGTCCTTCCAGCTTTCTCCTGTTGTCCCTCGGGTCTGGAATGTCAGACACAGGACATCACTGAGGAAGTATAAGGCAGGGCGCTCTGAGTGATTAAAGCACCTCAGGGTTTCCCAGAGGACACACCTCACTGTGGCCCTTACACACTGTCAGTTTTTCATCCCATGCTAGCTTATGAGCTCTCTGAAGGTAAGAGGGTTCTTGTTCATTGCTTTGTGTGGGTCTCAGCAGTGTTCCTGGCACCTCAAAGGGTACCACTGAATACGGGATGATAATTGTCATCCTAACACCAATTCTGTGAGACCCACATGACTATCCCTATTTATATGCTGGCCTTTGAACTGTGGCCTCTGGGGAGGAAAGGAAGCTTGGACTCATTCCCAGATATAATTATCTCTCTAAATTCTCATGACAACCCTTTGAGAAGGCACTTTGCTTGTGCAGTTTTTAAAAATCAAGAAACCAAGGTTTAGAGAGGTTGAAAGTCCCCCAGCTATTGGTGGCCAAGCTGAGAGATTGGAACCCAGCTCTGGCAGATGTCAGAACAGTGCCCTTCACCACACTGACTCCCTCCTCTGCTACCCCAGCCCGTGTTTCCAGAGCTTCTGATGCTCTGATTCCCTTGCATGGGGCCCTGAGCCGAGGGCTCCCGTGAGAATATGTATCCAAGCATGAGAAACAGAGGCGTTAAAAGAAGGCTGTTGCGAAATTTATTCTGAGGCCAAAAGGGGGTCTTGAGAAGGATTTAAAGAGCAATTGTGCCCCTCCTTATCCCCCACTGATCAGCTGCCTGCGAACTGTAACATAGGCGGCACGTAATGCATAAGAAAGAGATTTATTAGCGTGTGTCATATTCGGTTAAGTACTTTCTATGTAAGACGAGTATTTCACTTGTACATATTACATTTTCATTGGGTTTTCAATCATTTTCAATCCATTATTTTTAACTCCTTGGATTATATTGATGGTAAATTAATTACAAGCCCAAACCCCATATTGTCCAATTATAATTTAATTCATTTGAGCTCTTCTCTTTGAGTTTGGATAAAAAGCGAAAGCACTTTAGAAAATCATGTCATTTCCTCTAGAATCCTGACGTTGTGTTCCGTGTTTCCGTGATGGTTTGAAGAAGGGTTGAGGATTCAGCAGAGTGTTGGGGGTTGGTTGGCTCCCAAGGTGACACCCTGCAGGGTAGCCAGCAAGCCTAGGTTCAGATCTGGATTCAATAATCCGTTGGTTTTTGTAACCGTGGAGAGGTTATGCAATCTCTCCGCGCCTCTGTTTCCTCATCTGTAAAATGGGGTTAGTGACAGAGTCCCTACTGCATGGGGCTATTCTGGGGGTTAAACGAGTTACTATAGCTAGCCCCCCTGGAACACACAGTGAGCCCTGAATAAGTGTTGGCTGTATTTATCATCACTGAGCTCTAGGGGAAGAATGGCAGGTGGGTTTATGTCATGAGCCAGTTCCAATCCGTGAGTGGTGCTTTTCTGGAGCTCTGTGTGAAGGCAGACCCAAAGGCCCAGCTGATCTCAGGCTAGAGAGTACAGGGATCAATTAGAGATGTCTGCCATGGGTGCAGCTGTTAGGAGAGGTGACAAGTAAGGCCCTGGCTCTGTTAGGGCTGGGACTGTGCTTGCTTTAATCCCCCTTCTATTCCTAGTATCCTGCCCAGCGCTTGGCCCCTGCCAGTCCAGGTGGTGTTAACAGTGAGCCCTTGTACCTAGCCGTGACTGAGGCCAGGCCCTGCCCTGGATTCCTCAGTCCCTGAGCCAACCAAGCCCTGTTCTCTGCTTCAGTCAGCTTGGGCTGGGTTTTCTGTCCTGGAGAGCAAAAGATTTCCTCTTCTAATTTTAATTTTTTGCATTTTTCATGCCTATTTTATTTAGTTCAACTTATTTTAATTGTACAGGTTCCATGCTCATGGTACAAACATTCTTACGATTATTATTCAGCCTTAAAAAAGGAAGGACATTCTGTCAGTGTGACAACATGCATGAACCTTGAGGACATTATGCTAAGTGGAACAGCCACTCACAGAAAGACAAATGCTGCACAGTTCCACTTACGTGAGGTCCCTGGGGTAGTCAAATTCACAGAGACAGAAAGCAGGCTAGTGGCCAAGGCCTGGTGGGGTGAGGCAGAAGGGGAGTTAGTGTTTAGTGGATATAGTTTTAGTTGGAGAAGAGGAAAAGAGCTCTGGAGACGGACGGTGGTGATGGTTGCACAACCATGAGAACGTACTCAATGCCGCTGAAGTGCGCACGTAGAAATGGTTAAGATGGTACGCTTTGTGTTATGTATATTTTTTCTTTCTTTTTTTTTAACTGAGGTACAGCTGATCCCCAATGCTGTGCTACTTTCAGATGTACAAAAAAGTGATTCAGCCATACATATACATCTATTAATATCTATTCTTTTCCAGATTCTTTCTCATTATAGGTTATTACAAGACACTGAAAATAGTTTTCTGTGCTCTACAATAGGTCCCAGTGCATGTATGTGCATATACTAATCCCAAACTCCCAGTTTATCCCTCCCTCCCCCTCCTCTTTGGCAACCACAAGTTTGCCTTCCATGTCTGTGAGTCTCTCTCTGTCTTGCAAATAAGTTCATGTATATTACTTTACTAGATTCCACAGGTAAGTGATATCATATGGTATTTGTCTGACTTACTTCCCTTAGTATGATAATCTCTAGCTCCATCCATGTTGCTGCAAGTGGCATTATTTCACTCTTTTTTATGGCTGAGTAGTATTCCATTGTATATATGTACCACATCTTCTTTATCCCTTCATCTGTGGATGGACACTTAGTTTGCTTCCATGTCTTGGCTACTGTGAACAGTGCTACTCATGTTATATTAAACGTCTAGGGGACAAGGTGTAAGGACACAGGACTGGCTCCATTCTCTTCAGGGCTAATCAATTTCCAACGCCCTGGGCCAGCTGATCATCTCTGATCCTCCTGCTTTTTCCATGTATTCCGGCTGTATCCCTACTTTCTCCTGCTGTTCCTTCTGCTGGAATCTCTTCTCTCCTTCCTCACCGGCCTCCCTCCCATGCACCTTCCGGCCTTACTCTATTGTGGCTGGGTATGTTCTGCTCACGTTAGGTGTCCGCACGGAGGACCTGGTCTGCAAGGCTCTTTCTAGACTTGGAGCTTTCCCAAGGCCCCGTGAGTGTGTTGTTTGCCTCTACGGCTCTCAGACCCGGACAGAGCAAGTGTCAATCATTCACTGGAGACCACCTTGCCACAAGCAGACAGCTTTGGTGGTGCCTATTGAGGTGCCCCTACCGCAGGGAGCAGTCATTTCCCAAAAGGCTTCTCCTTCCCTTCTCTCCAGTACGCGGTTTTTGAGATTCCTGGTGGTGCACATGGGTGGACTGGGTTGTTTTCCTGCAGTTTGACAGTGATAAGAGCTGCCAGACTCCCTGAGCTGCTCTGGTCTGGGCTGGGCTCTTAATCTCCTCATTACACCTGGCTCAACCTGGCGTGGACACAGGATGCCCTGGCCTGGGACCAAGAGGACGTCGGCAGCAGTAAGCCTGACGCCGGAATGGAATGAAATCACACGCTTATTTTTTTCATCTTTTCTTCCCCTGATGTCACCGGCAGATGGAGAAGGCTTTCACTGTTTCCCTTTCCCTCTTTTTTGGCAGGAAGCTGCTTTCCCACTAGACCACCAACTAAGCTGGAGTAAGAGAAAAACAGAACAGAAAAGCAGAGAAAGAAAAATGGAAACAGAGGAAATGAGAAGGCAAAAGAACTTGAGGGCAAGGCACGATGGGTGGTTGAGATTCTGGGCCAGGATTAGAAAAGGATGCTTATTTATGGGAGGGACCCTTGTACTAAGAGTCAATTGGATCACAATATACGTTGACTCTAAAGAAACATCCTACATTATTCCATCCTGGGATGAGAGGGAAGGATCTATTGTCTGACCACGAGGCCTGTCTCCCAAGTCCATGCGTCCCTTGAGGGTGCCTGCAAACCACAGCATTCCGTTCATTCAACCTGCTGTATAATGAGATTTTCCTCTCTACTTTGTCTTGATTGGTGGAGTGTCAAGGAACAAAGCAAATATTTGTGCAGCTCGAATGCTGCTCTTGTGATTAGAAGGTAACATCTTTCAACGTCCATGTCTGAATTGCAATACACAGGCAGGGGAGTCCATTTGCTGTGGGATCAGTAGATGTGGTCTCAGTTGGCAGAGACCTGGAGGCTTTCTTTTGAAAACAGGAAGATGCAGGACAGCTCTCGATGCCTAGCTCACTTTAACATGGCAACTGGGCAGTGGTTTTGTTTCCAGGTTGATTGCTTTTCAGCTCAAGAATAATAAAAACCTTCCTGATATCAACCAGCTCAGTGTTAATCTTGCAGAAACACAAGATTCTAAAACGTGGTCCCTGCTGCCTGGAGTGCTTCTTCTGCTGGTCAGCTCTTAGGTATCCCGTGAAGTCTCGGCATGGAAACCTCCTTCCACTGTCACGTGGAGGGAACCTCTGTCCTCCACACATTCTTGGTGCTAACACTCCACCATATCTGGGAGGTGACATTAACCATGTTGAACCGTAGTGGCCCCTGCATTTTTTTTGGATGTCATTTTTTTTCTTTCCTTTTTTTTTTTTTTTTGCGGTGCGCGGGCCTCTCACTGTTGTGGCCTCTCCCGTTGCGGAGCACAGGCTCCGGATGCGCAGGCTCAGCGGCCATGGCTCACGGGCCCAGCCGCTCCGCGGCATGTGGGATCTTCCCGGACCGGGGCACGAACCCGTGTCCCCTGCATCGGCAGGCAGACTCTCCACCACTGCGCCACCAGGGAAGCCCTGGATGTCATATTTTTTAAGTTTCTTTGGTTGCACATTATAAGAACCCACTTGAGCTAGATTAAGACCTAGAGGAAAATTTATTACAAGGATGTTTAGGTGCTTTCAGAGTTCAGGGAAGGAATTCAGTCAACACTTAAAAAGCAACCAAACAGAATCTAACAGCAACCAAAACTGGCTTTCTCTATGTATTGCTTTTTTTGTGATTCTATTTTCTTTGCTGATTAGCTTCTTTTGCTTCCCCATCCCCATGTCAGGTGGGAGGTGGGCCCCCCATCACTCCAGAGTCCAGGCAGCTCTAGCCATGGGTCAAGGCCACAGAGTCTATATTAGTTCCCTAGGGCGGCCATAACAAAGTACCAAAATTGGGTGGATTAAAACAACAGAAATGTGTTGTTTCCCAGTTCTGGAGCCTGGAAGTCCAAAATCAGGGTGTTGATTTCTGTCTGAAGTCTTTAGGGGAGAATCCTTCCTTGCTTCTCCTAGATTCTGGTGTTTGCCGGCACTAGTCTTGTAGATGCCTCCCGTCAGTCACATGACCATCTTCTCTGTGTGTTTTCATGTCATCTTCCCTCTGTGCCTGTCTGCCTACATGACCCAACTTCCTGTTTTTATAAGGACACCAGTCATATTGTAATAGAGCCCACCCTAATGACCTCATTTGAACTTGATTACCTTTGTAAAGACCTTATTTCCCCAAAAGGTCACATTCTGTGATAACTGGTGGTTAGAACGTCAACTGTTTTTTTTTGCAGGGGGCAGGGGGCACAATTCCATCCATAATGCAAATCCAGCTGTGGCTGTCTGGAAGGTGCTGCCCACGGACTGGGCAGACAGGATACTCGTTATGTGGCCTCTGAGCTGGGGCTGCTGCTACACACAACAGAGTTCCCACCAGCCCTTGATGAGGTCAAAGATTACGTCTGTTGCAGCTTTGCCTGGAAAACAGTAAGTGCTTAATTATGAGCTAGCATTTATTAAACCCTTATAGTAAGCCCTGTGTATTCCTAGCCAGTTACACTATGAAGTCACTTAATCTTCAGGCGAGCTCTGATAGATATTCCTTTTATCCACATTTTACAGAGGAGGAAACTGGCTCAGGAGGAAGTGAGCGGGCTGGGACCTTAAGCCAGTGGACGTGGTGACCGAGCCTATGCGCTTATCCACAAATTAGATGAATTGATCCTGAGCATTGAGTAGAGGCAGGACTGGTGAGAGGAGGTTGCTTTCTAGGTAGGGATGGTCAGAGAGGAAGACAGATGCCTTCAAAGGTTTCACTTGCAAAACCAGGCAGCTTGCTTAGACTTTCTAGTAGTGATGTGCTTTACTTGTACTTTGTGGTTCAACATTGAATACAGGACACTGTCTACAGCAGGCTGAGAGCCCTTTACCACTCATACAGGAGGGTTTTGGTACCATGAGGAACATGTGTCCTATTCTCCCTGCTGCTCTGTTTGTCTCTGGGGTCTGAGCTCTCAATTCTGATGCTATGTTTCTCCGTAGGCTCTTTTTGGAAAATCCAAGGGTGTCAGTACCTCCCTTGCCACCCTTCCCCAGTCCTGCCCTTCCAGAGGGTGTTACCAAGGTTTCCTTCCAAAGGCTCCTTGGTTGCTGAACCAAGCTTCATCAGGGCAGACGGGTCACTAACAGCCACAGCCTGTCCTGGGGTGGGGCTTGGAAATCAGAGCTGGGGTTTGGCTGTTTCCTCTTCCTGAAGTCCAGCTCCTGAGCCTCATATTCTAGTTCCAAATGGGGGTGGTGGCCCTGCTTGGCTGGATTCTGATAGCTGACCTGTCCTCTTTCCTGGGAAGGAGGAGACAGGAAGGATGCCCCTTGTTACCTGGTCACTGATGGGGTCTTCTGATGGATAGGACGATTGTCCACAAGCCTGAGGGGCTCACGCACTTGCTCTGGACACTACATGCCACCACTGGATGGGACACTCTACTACCAGGGCCGTCATTGCCCACTGGCACTTGTCGTGACTTGGAAAACATGCCTGGAGCCCCAGGGGCTCCCTTGGAACTAGCCTATAGGGCTAGATGAGCTTTGCCACTTCTGGTCCCACCCTCAGTGCTGACCACTGACTTCATACCTTCCTGGCTTCTGCTTCTGCTACTTCCTAGGTCTGTGGCCTTTGGATATAAGTTAATTTTCTCTTTACTGGTTGAAGTTCAGTCTGGGAAGCAGAACTAGATGTATTTGGAAGAAGGGATAAATTACAGAAATTATACTTTAGATCTAGAAGGGGGATTGCAGGATCTGAGAAGTCACGAACTGGCTTCCTGAAGCTCTGGTGATGAGCTGGTCAGGCATATCCAGCGGCCAAAATGGGACAGCAAAAGGGAGCTCATACAGAGGGTAGCAGGAAGTTCCTCCCTCTGTGGGTCTGCGGCCAAACATCTGGGGGTGGTGGGTGGGGTCACTCTGGTCAGCAGAGTTAGCATTTTGGAAGAAGAGCAGGACATGGGATGGACGAAAGGAAGAAAAAGCCGGAACCTGATGGGCATCTGTCTCTGTGTGTCCCCAAACCTGACCCTGAACTCCTTCAGAGAGCCCCTGCTTCACTTCACCTCTGCACACCGGCCCCCAATCTTACATAGCTTCCTCCTGTGGCCGTCTCTAACTCAGAACCCTATAGGGAAGGGCTAATGGTCAACATAATCAACATAATTGACATTGGAATAATCCAGCAAGTTCTCGGAGCATGATTTCCTTATCTGTGAAATAGGGCTGTTCACGCAGAGTTGTTTTGTGGCTGCCATGAGGTAATATACACAAGGCACACAACAGCAGCAGTAGTACTTCTATGTTTGGGGTGGGATTTCTCTGCCCACCATCTCCCTGGATTGCCCCCGTCCAAGGATATGCTTGCAAAGGATAAACCTTTACAGGGCAACTCATCTGACTGAGTATTTTCTTTTCGTAAGGTATTGAACCTGGAGGCCTAACCCGAAAAGACCTCTCCCCTTGAGCGTCTTCTCTTCCTCTCAGGGCTCAAATGTTCTCTCTCTGTCAAGTGGAGTAGAAATGATGCCATCTATGGCAGATGAGGAAGTGGGGGATTTGGGGGAGAAGAAGGAAGGGGAAAAAAGCATGGGGGTGATGGGGGGCATGGAGGGTCCTCTTTGCTGGTCAAGGTGAGGCCGTTGGAAGCACACTGGGAGTCTAGGGGTGTGGTCCTATACACGCAGAGAAGGGGGCCTGAGAACAAGTCAGCAAGAGTGGGGACTCCCACCCCGATCCCTCATTGTACATGGACTCTGTATGAATTGGATTTCATTGCTTGAAACTGCGGTGGAGAACAGCTGAACCTGGTTAATCTTTCATCCAAATTCACACACGTTTGTTTGCCTGGCTGAGGGAGGCTTTCTCCCCTCCATGCCCCCAGCCCTGCCCTCCAGTGCCGATGCTGGATGCCTGGTTCTTCCAGTGTAGAAGACAAGGAGGCAGGCCGAGCCACCAAAGAGCCAGCGGCCAGTTGACAGTAATGCTGGCGTCTGCTGGTCACCTACAGACCCACCAAGGGGTAATCCCTGGTCCTTGGTGACATTTACAGTGTGGTCACTGTCTTAGGTTCTTTACATTTACAGTACAGTTTCTGACACATAATATATGTTTGATAAATGGCAGCAGCTGGTGACCTTCTCACTGGTCCTTTTGCTGAGGTCATGAGAGGACAATATCCAACAGATACAGGATGGGATGTTGCTGCCAGCCCTGGGCCTGGCAGAGGAAATATATCTGGGATAATATGGTAGGAGCTGCAGGCATATTTTCACTGTCATATTGTCTACCAGGAGTTGGAGGTTTTCTTAGCTCCAAAGGCAATGTAGAATACTCCTTCTTGGAAAGTCAAAAGGCCTTGAAGAGGTAGACAGTTGCACTTGATGTAGGTAATAGCTTTCAGCCTGGAGTATTTCAAGGGTTTGGGTTCATCTCAGAGGAGACCTTGAATATGTGTCACATAAAGACAACCTTTCATAAAATCTTGCATATTCTCAGGGCTTTCAACGGGATTCAAAAGGCTGAGAGACAGATGTTTGTGTGTGTGTGTGTGTGTGTGTGTGTGTGTGTGTGTGTGTGTGTGTGAGAGAGAGAGAGAGAGAGAGAGAGAGAGAGAGAGAGAGAGAGATTGATTATGAACACACCGTCTTGGCTGCATCCTGAAATTTTGTGTATTGTTCCTGAGGCAAATTAAAACAAACATGAAAAAGTGTAGAATTTCTCCTTTTTCATTCAAACTCAGATCTGAAGGAGGCTTTTGATAAATGTGTTGTGTTCTCTACCAAAAACCTCCTTTAAATACTGTGGGTTTTGAACACATAGTAGATACGGACAAAATGGATAAGTGTTTAATGTCAGAGGTTAATGAACAGTAGAATTCAAAGGAAAGAGCCTTACTGGATAATTTCTGCAGGAACAAGGATTTTGATTCTAGATGATTCTCCCTCCAACTTGGCTGAATTCACTCATTCGTTTATTCGTTCCATACTCAGGTATTGAGTAGTTTTTGTCTGTTAGCATCTATCAGTCTCTAATTGAGAATGTGTAAAAATCGAGCACTTGCCCTCAAGGAGAATAGAGTCCAGTGGAGAAGATAGATTAAAAAAATGCTGCATTCCCTTGAGGCTAATATTCAGCCTCTCCTTTTGTAGCCAAATGGACTTGGGGTCAGGAAACAGCTATTTTGAATACCTTCTGTGAATGGCTCTACCCTGGGCACAGAGAGGGGATTACATATAAATAAGACTTAAGACACAGTCTGCTTTCTAGAAGCTGAAGAGTTGGATAGAGGAGTTGGAAGCTGTATTTGCAGAGGGCTATATAAAGGAACCACATGAGAAGCGGCACCAGAAGAGGGTAAGTAATGTGATACAGGACATTCGTGAACTCTTGCAGTCAAACACCATGCCTGGCACATAAGTAAAAAGTCACTATAAACTGGTTGTCAGCAGGGAGGATGGATGGAAGGAAGGCTTGTGGAAAGGAGGTATTAAAATCCCATCTGGATGGAAAGATGTGGTTTTGTTTTCCTTGTTAAACTAATGTTCGTGTGGTTAAACAGTGGTTCCGAAGGATAGAAAAGGAAGAGTGTACAGAAATGAATGCTGAAAGGCTTTCTGACCTCCATCTTTGGCTCAAACTGTAGACTCAGTGGACTTTCAACCTTTAGTTCTTGTACTGGTTTCCATCATAACCCTGCATGAAATACTCTACAACTGATTTTTATTATTATTATTTTTTTTGCGGTATGCGGGCCTCTCACCGCTGTGGCCTCTCCCATTGCGGAGCACAGGCTCCGGACGCGCAGGCTCAGCGGCCATGGCTCACGGGCCCAGCCGCTCCGCGGCATGTGGGATCTTCCCCGAGCGGGGCACGATCCCACGTCCCCTGCATCGGCAGGCGGACTCTCAACCACTGCGCCACCAGGGAAGCCCTACAACTGATTTTTGATCCATAATTTTAGATGGTTAATGCAGCTGCCTATCCTTCCCCTCCCCTATATCACTTTGGCATTTATGGGTTTATAATACTTATATTCTCTTCTGAAACCATAGAAGAGGCTTTGACTATAGGCTGATGAAAAAAACTGAGAACTCACAGACAGCATTTACAATAGTGTGATTATGTAAATATTATTCACTGTAGAATTGAGCAGTGTGATTAGACCCAAGAGAGACACATGTAACCCTATCATTAAGGCTGGCGGTTGCTGTGATAAAAAGCCCAAATCAACGTGAAACAGGAAATGAGGACGGCAGGGTCTAATCTGATTCCAAAGTCTTAGGACTTGTGCAGTGCCCAACGGGTGCACACATACCACTGGTGAGTAATTGTGGTTATATAAGAAAGATACAAAAATATTAATTTTTTCTTTCAATTTATGTGGATTATTTTCTCAAGCGGCAACTAAATTGTTGGAACATAAATACTTACTAAGCTGCTTGATCCGAACCAAGCAGGACTGTTAGCTATTCCTTTTGGACTGGGGATGCTGTAAAAAAAATAATTGCTGAGTCACTAAGATTGACTTGAACTGAGAAAGTTTGGGAACCTCTGATATAACCTCTGTACTAGAAAATTCCCTTTGGCTGCTGTGTGGAAAACAGCTGAGAGGATCATAAGAGTGGAAGCAGGGAGAGGAGTCAGGAGACTTTTGATGTCGACCCAATGAGGCATAACTGGCATGAGCTGGGAAGGAGACTGAAAAAATGCGAAGAATGTATGCACTCGAGACACCTTGTACAGAGAGCTGACAGGGGTCACTGCTATGGGAGGTGAGCTTGGAGAGTGGGGTGGGAGGTGGTGCCCCTTGCCGAGATCATCCGAAGGTTTAAATGGCTATTAGCAGGAGGCCTCAGCCCCTTGCCGTCTGTTGGACTGAGGTCTTGGTTCTTAGCCACATGCATCTCTCCATAGGGCTGCTTGAGTGTCCTCACAACATGGCGGCTGGCTTCTTCCAGGGTGACTGATACAAGTAAAAGCAAGGTTGAAGCCACAATGGCTTTTAGGACCTGGCCTTGGAGGTGACACACTGTCAGGTCTGCCTTATGCTGTCGGTCACACAGACCAATCCAGATAGTGTGGAAGGGGACTACACAGGTGTGAACACCAGGAGTTGGAGATCATGCGGACCATGTTGGGAGCGGCTTTGCACATACACATTGCTGGTTATGCCACTGGTTCAGGACCAGGATGCAGTTTTTAGGCAGGGGAGTACTTGGGGGAATAGCAGTAAGGAGCAGACTCACCGTATTGGTCAAGGTTCTCCAGGGAAACAGAACCAATAGGATGTATATATGTATACACATAGAAAGAGATTTATTATATGGAATTGTCTCAGACGATTATGGAGGCTGACAAGTCCCAAGATCTGCAGGGTGAGTAGGTAAGCTGGAGCTCCAGGAGAGCTGGTGGTGTGGCTCCAGTCAGATGGCCGGCAGGCTCAAGATACAAAAAGAGCTGATATTTCAGTTCAAGTCCGAAAGCAGGAAAAAGCCAATGTCCCAGTTTAAAGGCACTCGGGCAGGGGAAATTCTCTTTTACTGGGGAAGGATCAGCCTTTTTGTTCTATTCACGTCTTCAACTGATTGGATAAGGCCCACCCACATTAGGGAGGACAATCTGCTTGGTCTACCAATTTCAATGTGAATCTCATCCAAAAACACCCTCACAGAAACACCCAGAATAGTGTTGGACCAAATATCTTTGCACCCCATGGCTCAGTCAAGTTGATGCATAAAGGTAACCATCGTACTCACCCAGGTGGATGTTGCTGTCAGCACAAGAAATATCCATCTTTTATGCTGCAGTTTTCTTGCTGGGTGGATTCCCCTAGGATCCTAAGGGGTGTGAGTGAAGATATGGGGAGAACCTGTCGACTCTCCTTTAGGACACTGAGGCCAGAAACTGGAAAGTTCATGTTCTTAAGGAATTTCTTTTTCTTTCTTTCTTTTTTTTTTTTTGCGGTACGCGGGCCTCTCACTGCTGTGGCCTCTCCCGTTGCGGAGCACAGACTCCGGACGCGCAGGCGCAACGGCCATGGCTCACGGGCCCAGCCGTTCCGTGGCATGTGGGATCTTCCCGGCCCGGGGCACGAACCCGAGTCCCCTGCATCGGCAGGCGGACTCTCAACCACTGAGCCACCAGGGAAGCCCTTAAGGAATTTTTTGACCACCTGACTTGTGCTTATAGATGTTCAGGAACCATCTAGAACAGTGGTTCTCCACATTGGGTACACATCGGAATCTCTTGGGGAGCTTTAAAACATGCTACAGCTGGTGTCCCACTCCCAGTGGTTCTGAACGGATTGGTCTGGGAAGTGGTTTGGGCATTGGGATTTTTAAAAGCTCCCAAAGCCTGAGAATCACGGAACTGAGAAGGAACCATCCAGGGCCCCTTGCTTCTGTAGGCAAGAGGCCATAAAGGGAGAGCATTTCCTATCTCCCACATACACAGACCTGCAGAGGTCTGCCACCTCCTGAAGCCTGGGTGTCTGAGTCTCTGGGCTGGGCACCTGGCTCATTTGATGGGTCCCTTTTTAGCTCTTGAATTGCACTTTGGAAAGTCAGCCAGTTGAGCATAAAACATAAATCAGAATTTGTTCCTCTTTGTACTCAAGTTTTATTTTTTTCTCCTTAGCTTGAAAGGAATCGGTTCTACATCACTTTTAGACTATACTGACTCAGTTAAATGCAATCACGACTCTAGCAAAATTGCTTAATTAGACAATAATATCAGAGAAATTGACCATTATGTCTGGTTATTGACTTTTCAGATGGCTTGTATTACCATTTATATTCTTTCTAGTTGGGTTTTTAAGCATGAAAAGAATTTATTGAGAGATTGTTCCTAGAAGCTATTTTTAATAGTCTAATGGCTTTTTAATTTTCAAATCGTTTATATTCATCAGCTGGAGCCAAGAAAGGACTCAGATTGACTCTTACTGCATGGCTGTTCCTTCCTCTTCAGTTATTAACTGGTTACATTGGAAATAAAGCCACCAGATGCAGGGTTTTCCCCCTGTTCATGATGCCAGGGGGGGTACATCATGAAGGAAATGAACTTTGGACTGGAAGCCATAAAAATGATATTTTAAATGTTGCTGTTTATTGATCGACTGCTCTGTGCCAGGCAACTTAGGCAGATTGCCTCTAATTCTCTCAAGAATCCTAGAAGATAGATAGCATGGTCCTTCTTTCGTGGACTGGGAAGTGAGGGCTTAGGTGTGAGGCATATCATCACCATCATCATGGCGGACACATAGGGACACGTAGGTCCTATGTCCCAGTTAATACTATGTCTGTACATAACTTTTCATAGTGTTTCTTCCAGAATTATCCCAATTGGGGCAATAGATTTAAATTGCCACCCTGCTTATGGGACGCTCTTCTGGTACCAGGCCCCGTGCCAAGCACTTCACGTGCACTATTGCATGCAAACCTCACAGCAGCCAATGGTTTCTTTTACTGTTCTTATTTTATGCGTGAGGAAACTGAGGCACTGAGAGGTCAAGGTTAGGTCAAGGTCAAGTCACTTACAAGGTCACGGAGCTGATAAAGGATGGAATCAAGCCTTGAGCCCAGGCAGCCTCTTTCATGCCCCCTTCTCTTTCTGTTACACAAAGCTGAAAGCATGATTTCAAAAATTCAGAGCAAGAAGAAAGTTCCATGAGACTGGTTGTCGGGTGAAAATAATAACAACACTATTATAACCACAGGAACACTGAACTGTTTTGTTGTGGTGGAACCTGGTTATCATGAATAAGCTGCCGGAAATCACATTTTCTATTGTTTGGATCTCAGTAGAGGAAATACAGACCCTTTATACTGCATTAGCAAGAACTTGTGCTTTAAAAGCCATGGGGCAGCTAGATAAGATGTGCATAAATTTCTTACTTCCTACAAGCTTAATGAGACAAACTCAATGATTGCCACCAGCTGCAATCATTCCTGGGCGCTCAGGTTGCCTTAATACAAATATAGCAACTGAAACAAGGGGGCTGAGGTTTCTGGAGCCTGTGCACAGCCACCCATAACTAGAGGGCTGTAAAGGAACCACGGATGAATTAAAGTGTGTTTGGATGACGGTGACCAGCTGGTGAGGGGCAATAAACGCCATGTCCTCCAAGGAAAGCTTGGGGGATTTGGTCAGGAGAGAAGGCTCGGGACAGAGGGCAAAGAGCGTGCACTCAGGATCTGGGGGAGATGTTATATTAGACTTGTTCTGTGTGGCCTCAGGGCTATAACTGATGGCGAGATGGTGGGTGCAGGGAACAGCGCCATCTCCATCTCTGCAGATGCATATGGTGGCATTTGCTTGGCTTCCGGAGGAGGGGATAGAGGGATACATGGCTGGATTGGGTGACCTGTCATTTAGCTCTCTTTCCTTGCAGCCTGATTGTTGCACTTCTCACCACCAGGTGACGTGACTATTCACAGAAGACTTGGATGTTGGCTGGGGTGTCCTTGAGAGCTAGAGAAGAAGGCCAGATCCTCATTTGCCCCCGGTGCCTTATGAAGACCTTGCTAAGATTGTACAGATTCTTAGAGGGCTTGCAGCTATGCCCTTTTGACTGTGAGCGCCTCTCCCTCATGCTGTGGTTGGACCATCTTATCGGCTGTTTTTCTGTCTCTGTTCCACATATAATTAGCTTAACTCAGTGGTAATGCTGCTTAAACAGAGATTAACCTGTTATTTGCAGAGTGGGTTCACGTGTGTATTTTGGTCAAGGAAGGGCAGAGCAGGATTAGTAGACTTCAGAAGTCTTTCTTGTTTCTGCGAAATGACCTCTAATTGAACACTAGGCATCTCATTCTTAAAATACGCATCACCGGGCTTCCCTGGTGGCGCAGTGGCTGAGAGTCCGGCTGCCGATGTAGGGGACACAGGTTCGTGCCCCAGTCCGGGAAGATCCTATATGCCGCGGAGCGGCTGGGCCCGTGAGCCATGGCCGCTGAGCCTGCGCATCCGGAGTCTGTGCTCCGCAATGGGAGAGGCCACAACAGTAAGAGGCCTCCGTACCGGAAAGAAAAAAAAAAAAATACGCATCACCAGGGAAATTTTTCTGACCTTTGATCATAGATCACTCCCTGTTTTGCTCTCTCTTTTACCTTTTCTTCTCCATTCTTCTTGGGAGCAAATTTCTTATACCAGGCACTTTGGTCAACTCCTTGCTTATTCCTTGTTGATTTCCAAGTTCTAAGACAGTGGCTTTCAAATGTTTTGGCCATGACCCATAGTAAAAAACACTTACTATATCATGACTCCAAACACTCCTGTAATACTTACTATCACTGATGCACTAGGTCTTACATTGTCTAGTCTATGCAGTGCTATGGCATGCAAGCCTGTCTTGTCCTATCCCATCATATTCTATTCCATTTCATCCCAAAATTTTCATCATGTTTTAACAAATTGATTTCACAGGCCACTGATGGATCAGGACCTGAAAATTTCAAAGCACTGCTGCTACCTTTTTAAGCTCTAGTCATTTGCCAAGTACCTTTCTGTCACTGTTTGGCTTGTATGAGTCCTAGAATGCAAATCTTTTCAAAACAAGGTCTTGCTTTTGAAGTTCCCACACTAATTAGCTCAGTCCTAAATACATAGGAGGGTAAAGTAAATCCAGCATTTGTTGATCAGTGGAATAATTTAGGGCCTCTCAACTTCACTGAAATCTGCAAGGGACTGTCTCAGGCCCAGAAGTACTAGGATAGGTGCCATCTGCAGCCCTGTTAGAGGCTGGGTGGGGAAGTCCTTTGTAAGTGATAATGGACCCTCAAATTCTAGTTCATTCAAAAGTATTTGTTGACTGATTTGTACTGGACCTTGTGCCAGAATTTGTTTGCAGAAACTAGAAACATGAGTCATACATCCTCCCGTCCTTGAGGAGCTCAGGAACTGACAGAAAGTGAATTTCTAACACATTGTGATTAGCGTGGTACCAGGAGCACGAATAGCGTTCAGTAGGGACTCAGAGGGGAAGCGGCACAGAGGATGCTCTTTGGATTTAGTCTTGGAGGTTGAATAGGCACAGTCAAAGGGAAGGGAACTTGAGGCAGAAGCAACAGCGCAAAGGCCATGAGACCCAAGCGTGGTGTATTTGGGGGAATGGAGATCAGCTCTGTATGGCTAGAGTAAAGGATATGATACAGAGAGTGATGGGAGATGAGACAGGTTGGGGTCCGACTGTAAAGATTTTGAGTTTGGATGGGAAGTCATCCAACATTGTAAGTAGGGAGTGCATGGGATGGACCAAAGGCAGGGAGGCTCAGGGAGGGCAACAGGTTAGGAGCCCAGGGAACTTTCCTGTCCACATCTGTACCTGTTAAGCAGTGACCCCCAGCCTGGCTGGCATTTTTGTGGCGTCATTAGATAGTTTCTGCAGTGGCAGTCAGGGCTGGGCCCTCTAACCAATGAAACTTTGATCTGGTAGTTTCCTTGGAGGGTCTCAGCCAAGAGGGGAGGGCCTTGCATAGCCTCTGTCAATTCTCCTGGGAGGCAGGAGAGGAGATGAAGCCAAGGTCTGCAGGGTGCTTTGGCCCCAAATGGTGCAAATGTCGGACCACGGTCTCATGTTGAATGGGTGGCTGACGATGCTTTTTGTGGGGCAAATGATCTTGATGATTAAGCAGTGACTATAAACAGCCAGTCCAAACTAGCTGAACCACATGCACGCTTGATCTTGCCAAGTGAGGGATTCATAGTGTAACATGGAGAGAGAACAAGGGAACTTGTTCAGTTGTTCCTAAATGCCTACCATCAGGCACTTTAAAAAAAAGTCCATGGTAAAATAATATGAAAAAGAATCATCATTTTGTACATGCTAGACCTGATATTATATGGCTTGATGCTATAGGCTATATATGACACTATGCACTGACAGAGGGCCTTCTTCCCTCTTCCCGTGTCCCAGCTTTCATTATTGTGTTTATTAAGTGTGTCTCAGTCCATCCCCAGAGTCTGGGACCCAGAAGTCTAGCCTCTGACTTCCACAGCATCCAGGGATAGCAGGGAGGGGGTTGTCTCGTGCTGCGGCCGAGCCCCTGACCTGGCATTCCACCATATTTGGGAATGTACATTGGGTTCCCTATTGTGATCCTGTCCTCGGCACTGGTATGATGCTGGTTTGCAGCAGTCTGTACCTCCTCATCTGCTCCGCCACCTCCCAAGGTCCAAGCTGACCTAAGCAATGGGGAAAGAATGGGCTGGGGGTCCACTACCTCACAACCCGGAGCCTTGACCATAGGAAGCACACACACGCATCGTAAGAAGCACTAGGCTACCTGTGCTGAAGCCGAGGGTCTGATATTTTCACACCCACGCGAGGATCTGTTTGCAGGCAGCGATGGCTCTTTGTTGTCTGGAGGGAACTTCAGAGAGGACCCAGGCCATTCTGGCTGAGAAATTACTGGTAGATTTGCTCATCTGGAAAGCCAAGCCAAGCGTCGTGAGAGGCAGGACATAAACAAGGCTGCAAAGTGAACTTTCTGAACAGAGATCATGGAAGGAAGGAAAACGGTCTTCAATAGGCATTGCTCTCCACTTTCAGCCACTTGCAACGCTGACAGCTCACATCCTACGTCAGGTAATGAACCATTATCAGGAAAGAAAGGAGAAATCAGCCTGCCCCTGAGAGTCGCTTTTAGCTCAGACCTATCTGTCCTGGGAAGACTCTTTCTCTCTTTTCCTTGCGAGTTGTTGGATTATGAGACACTCGGCTTGACAGTTGCATATTTGCGCCCTTCCCAGGCCCAGCAGCTCTAGTCAGCAAATACTTAGAATCATGCAGGTCTTACCTGTTAACATGGGGGGAAGGTGGAATGGCTTTGCTGAGTAAATAATGTCACATAGGTGGAGAGGGGAACGTGACGTCATCGGGAGGAGGCGGTCTTTCCTGATTCCAGATGAAGTCAGGCTGACTCGTGTTTATTGGCCTTTTGGTTACAACATCCCTTTTCTAGGACAGAGGCAAGAGCCAACGGGGGCCTGGGCCAAAGCCTTGTCAGAGTGATGGGCAGCTGGCCCGACTCGGAATATCTCCTCCTCTTCCGAGCTGGTCATCGCCCTTGAATCAGATTTTGCAATTCTTTCCCGCGCGCCCTCTTCATTCAGTTGATCAGCCCTCCACTTATCAGATGTCTAGGGGCTAAGGCTCAAGCTGGGATCCTTCTTTCACATTTTAGAGGCAATTAAAATTCTGCCTTTTTATTCTGAAATTCTGGCTGCCTTGATGCTCAGGAATGAATAGTCTGAGATGCTAGAAAGGCCATGGTGAGAGCTGTGAACAACTTCAGAATTGGGTATATAATACTGGACTTGGGAACTGCTTGGGTAGCTTTTGGATACAGTGTCTATTACTGACCTTGACCAAATCCTGAAACCTGGGGGATAAAATGCTCCTTCCTTGTAGTTGCTCACCCACTTTAAGTTTCTTAAACCCAAGACTCATTTTCACAGAATTTCTTTCTTTTTTTTTTTAACATCTTTTTTGGAGTATAATTGCTTTACAGAGTTGTGTTAGTTTCTGCTGGGTAACAAAGTGAATCAGCTGTATGTATACATATATCCCCTTACCGCCTCCCTCTTGCATCTCCCTCCCACCCTCCCTACCCCACCCCTCTAGGTGGTCACAAAGCACCGAGCTGATTTTCCCGTGCAATGCAGCTGCTTCCCACTAGCTATCTATTTGACATTTGGTAACGTATACATATCAGTGCTACTCTCTCACTTCGTCCCAGCTTACCTTTCCCACTCCCCGTGTCCTCAAGTCCATCCTCTACGTTGTCTGTGTCTTTATTCCTATCCCACCCCTAGGTTCTTCAGAACCATTTTTTTTTAAGATTCCATATATGTGTGTTAGCATACGGTATTTGTTTTTCTCTTTCTGACTTATTTCACTCTGTATGACAGACTCTAGGTCCATCCACCTCACTACAAATAACTCAATTTCGTTCCTTTTTATGGCTGAGTAATATTCCATTGTATATATGTACCACATCTTCTTTATCCATTCATCTGTCGATGGACACTTAGGTTGCTTCCATGTCCTGGCTATTGTAAATAGAGCTGCAATGAACATTTTGGTACATGACTCTTTTTGAATTATGGTTTTCTCAGGGTATATGCCCAGTAGTGGGATTGCTGGGTCATATGGTAGTTCTATTTTTAGTTTTTTGAAGAACCTCCATACTGTTCTCCATAGTGGCTGTATCAATTTACATTCCCACCAACAGTGCAGTGTATTTTGAATTTTAAAAGCCATATACATTATGTAGTATTTCTCTGTTTTGAGAGTGAGGGGGGCTTCATGCATGAGCACAGCCTTGACCTGAAATCCCTTCCAATACTTTATTGGCAGCTTCCAAGTCGCATGGGTTGTGCTCCAAATATGCATTTATAAGTTAGTAATTGTGATGTCAGAATATATTTTTCCATACAAAGAGAGTGGTGTGGTGGTTAGATAAATGACAGTGCAAGCTTTACTTCTTAAGACAGGTGAGCTACAAGGTGTGGGTTTCATTAGGAGAGGCCCAGGTAGCTATCTTAGGATGCATTCTCCATCATTCAAAATCTTTCAGTCTTGCAGGTTCAGAAATGTAATTTATTTGCACACCAATTGTGGATTTATCTCTCAGGTAAGGACTCATTCAGAGAGAACAGTCTGCTACGTAAAATCAGAATGCCAATTTTATAATTTATCATGAGATTGGTAACTGCTGAAGGAATGGACACTTAAGATGTCCTGGAGCACATTGTCTCCCTGGAGGCAATCTCTGTGGGAAGCCACATAATAATCAGAAGGTTTCCTATTGAGCATGAAATCTACGTAAAGGGGTTTTTAATTATGTGATCTTGAAAGAGACCTAGGCCTGGACATTTGCTGAATCCATGTCTGTAACAGGGGACTTCCTTGCCAGTGAGACCATCACGTCCAAAGCCCACTTGACAAGGTGTCCTGTCCTCTGGATAGAGCTTGGGTGGTCACTGCCACCCAAGCATTTGTTTCTTTGATTCTCTCTTTTCTACACTTCCATGGATGAGCCTATTCTTTCTTTAGATTTAATAGCTTTAGTCCAGTCTTTGGCCTGGGAGCCACTCTGTTTTAATGTGATTTTGCAAAGCTCTTCTCTGTTTCATTCTGGGTGATTTCATAGTTTAACTTTCAGTTTGTAATCTTATTTCTAGCTTCTTGGTAGTAGGGAAGAAGACCCACTCACGGCTGACCCCCTTCCATCTGCAGTAATGCCTATAGCCATATTTTTCCCCAACTTTTCATTAGGAAAATTTCAAATTTACTGAAAAGTTGGAAGAATAATTCAGGAACCACTTAGATGTTATATCCTTCACCTACATTCAACATTGATATTATTTTGTTGTGTTCGTTTTATTTTATGTATGTAAATATCTTTTTGTTTGTTTTGCTGAACCATGAGATATAAATTGTAGACATCATGCAACTTAACCAACCAATAAATCAGCATACATTTCCAAGGAACAACTACATTCTTTACATAATCACACCCGAGAAAAGAAATATTAATTTATATTCCGTATTGAAATTTCCCAAATTATTCCAACAAGATCTTTCCTACAAGCACTAATATTAGTCATATTTTTGGGAGAAAATGCATTCAGAATTTGAGGTGTCAAGCACCTTAGCTTGCCCTCAGTGCAACTTAAGATAAGTATTATCTTCCTTCTCTGTTCCTCCCACTTCCATCTGTTCTTTGAAGGGCAGGATCAGGCATGAGGAAATTATAACAAGACCAAGAAGAGAAAGCCAATTTATAGGTAAATGCTAGAGTTATGATTTATTGTCTTATTGACTGTAGCAAACTATACATACTCATCCATATGTTTTCCAAATACATTCAGGGTTAAACGTTTACATTCAGGTATTAACATTTGATAGCTGGGGCCAGGGGCAACCAATAATACACCTTGAATGGAGAACCCAAGTCTCCACCTGCTACACTGTCAAATGCTACTGACTCATAAGAGTTCTACTGCCCAGTATTACCTGGCTTCATTTCATGATGATGTCTGAAGGCATCTATCTTTAAAGAACTTAACAGGCTGACTTGTAAGTGTCCAAGGAAATATCCTGTATGTCCTGGATCAAGGCTGGGAATATTTCAGGGTGCCCCCAGGGCAGCATTTCTCTTCAGATGCCAGCCCTGACTTTCAGGCAGCTGGAGGACAGCTTTCCCTAAAAGAGCTTCTCTGTGAACTCTGCATATCTTTTGGCCTGGTTTGTTCAAAGCCCGGTGAATGTAAAGGGGCTCTTAACCAGCCCTGTGCTCTCAGGACACATGCAGGTCCCTAGCCACCACTGGGGCAGGGCTGTACTCTGGTTCAGTATTGAGGATGGAGACCACCTACATACACAGAGCTCAACTATCTGGACTGAACTGAGACTACCTCTGTGTCAATATGACTTTGTTAAATTGTTCCAGGAAATTCTTGTCCAGAAGGAGAGGCTGTAAACCAATAAATAACTTCACTGCTTGGATCAGAAAATTTCTCAAAACCAATTTGTTCAGGCAATCATTTGTTCATCTGGGCAAACAGCTCAATGATCAAACAACTGTATACTTATCCAGACTTGCTTCAAGACCCTCACCTTTCTATGTCCATCAATCCTAAACGGTTACAACATGAACTTTTCCCTGTGCCAATCAGATCTGGGCATCAGGGCCACTGGCCAGGCCAGGTGTATTAACTGACCCCTCCCCCCTCACCGTCTTCCCTGTAGCACTTGAACTTCTCTCAATAGTCCCCACTGAGCCAAGGACTGTGCCTACTTCCCCAGCGATACCATGGGCGTGATTTTCATGTGAACTCTTGGGCAAGCAGCAGCATCTCTGATCGTGTATGAGTCGTGCCAAGAGGGATGCAACTGTTTATAAGAATTGAGTGCATTCTTAGTCTTCTAAAACTAAAATCTTAGGATTTCTGCAAAGTATAAAATTAAAGTCACCTCTTTTGAACTCAACACGGGAAGCACAAAAGTGTTTATAAGAATTGTACAACTAGAGACATGCTTTTGACAAAAACTCCTTAACTCTTCCAAAATTGGTATTTAAATACGACAATGACATATTGTTTTCTTCAAGCTCTGTTATTACTCTCATGAGATGTTTTATCTAAGACGAAGGTGAATGTGTTTACAAAGAAGGATGTATATAAATAAATAAAATTATTTAAAATTAAGATTTTTCTCACGAATGGTTAATTTCTGTTGGAACAAAATAGGTTACAGCAGTTATAGTTGTTTATAATGTAAGTTTATTCAGGGTAGTGTGCTCGATTGCAAAAATGGTTATGAATTCTTCCCATTGCTGCGTCCGTGCCCTCCCCACATGGAATCTGTGATTCGCTTTGGCCAATGGGATGATGGCAAATGAGATGCAAACAGAGGCGTGAAAAGTGCTTACACATCTCTTGATAAACTGTGACCACCACCATGTGAAAAAGCCCATGTTAGCCTGTTGGATGATGAGAGACACATAGTACTGTTATCCTTGTTGCCTCTGCTGACAGCCAGCCCAACCATCAAACATGAGAGTGAGGTCATCATGGACCAGTTGATCTCAGAGGCATGAGTGAGCTTACCAAAGATCAGCAGGAGAACCTTCTCTTGATGCCTTCCTGGAACTTAGTTGCGATGTGGGAGGCAGAGCAGCCACACTGTGTCCATGAGGCAAGAAGCACTCACTAGGGGACAGCTGAGCAGAAAGATAAGCAGATGCTAGGGTCTCTGATGGCATCATGGAGTTATAGCATTAGCTTTGGAAACCCTACTTCTGGACTTTGTGTTGTATGAGAAAAAGAAAATGTTATTTTGTTCAGCCAGTGTATGTAGGTTGGCTTTCTGTTATGATATTCCTATCTGAAAATCTGGTTAATTAAAAATACAGTTTTCTCTGAAGAAGCTTCTGTAAGAGCTCTCCTCCACCTCCACGCCCACCAGTTCTCTGACAAAGTAAAGGAGAGTGGGGCACCTGTGGAACTACAAAAGACAGAGGGGCTTTCTGGATTGAGCAATAAAATCAGAAGGGCTTTCAGGATTGAGCATGTAGTCAGTTACCAGGAAGTGGGTTACTTATCCTGGAAACCAAAATAAAATAAGGCCACTAAGTGTGGAGCAGGAAGTAGAGGACGAAGAGAAAAAGGAATGGAAGTGTGAGAGGATGACATCTGGGGAAACACCTGGAACAGGTATATTAAAGGTCAAGGTATTTGTAATTGTATGAATGATAGCATAGTAAATGGGGACTGAAAGGCAGGAGTTGGCCAGATTCCTCCCTCTGGTTTGTGGAGGTGAATCGAAGTGGTAGAGTTCCTGGCCCATGGAAGCTGTACTCAGCTGCCCCAGGACTGTTCCTGGGAAAACAGCGGGAGTGAAACACCTTCTCCTTGTTCTGTGTCAGCTTGGATTCCAGAACGCACGTTTCCCAAACACCTGAGCGTCTGGCTTTGCGTCCTGCTCCCTCATCTCTCCTCGCCTTCGCTGTGCCAGGTCCCTCCCTCCGCATTTGGCTTCCTGAAATACAGCCTCCCTGCACCGCTGGGCCTCTGTGATTTACCGTGACTGAGCATCGCCGCGGAGCAAACAAGACATTCTTCATTTTCATACCTGACACATGAGGAGCCCTAGAATAAGTCTCCGAAGTCAGACTCGAGGGCCTCTTGATTAAGAGTTAAATTGCGGATATGATTTACTCAATTTGAGCTTGGGGAAACAAGAGATGTTGAAGATAATGTGATTGGCAAACTCACGTTTCCGCCTCTCCGGAGTTCACAGGTACCTGCGGAACCTGCCTGGAGGCTGTGCGGAGTCTGAATTTGGGCGTGGCTTGGGGAGGAGCATCTACGTGAGTGATTGACTCCCCCGGGTCTGTTTCAGGGAACTGCCAGTTGGAAAGCTCTTCTGATATCAGTTTTAAGTCAAGTCAGCGGGATAAGGGGTGAGATCAAAGGTGTGAGAGGGGGCATCCTGAAAGGAACAGGAGTTCAGAGACAAGAATTCTGGTCTTGATTTTGCCACTTATAGGTTGTGGGAACCTCACACAAAGACATATGAATGGGTCTCAGCTTCTTTTTTTTTTTTTTGCGGTACTCGGGCCTCTCACTGTTGTGGCCTCTCTCGTTGCGGAGCACAGGCTCCAGACGCGCAGGCTCAGCGGCCACGGCTCAAGGGCCCAGCCGCTCCGCGGCATGTGGGATCTTCCCGGACCGGGGCACGAACCCGTGTCCCCCGCATCGGCAGGCGGACTCTCAACCACTGCGCCACCAGGGAAGCCCATAGAAAATATTTTTGATAAATTTTACCATGAAGAGGAGCTGAGAACGAGCCAGGAGCTGGAGGACAATTTGGAGTCAGGATAGGGTATCTTTACTATGGAAGATAATAGAACACTTTATAGAAAGATAAAGGAGAGTTGTAGTAATAAAGCCCTTGAATGATGAAGGGGAGAGAATGTACAGCTCAAGTGGCTTGTGATAGGATCAAGGACAATTCATCCCCTGTAACTGGATGGGAGGCAGAGGACATGGACATGAATGCCAAGGAGACAGCTGGATTTGATAATGGAAGAGGGAAGTCGTTCTTCCCTGATGGTTCCTATTTTTCTCAAAGAATCACAAGATGATGCTGTCATTCCAGGTGGTAGGAAGGTGTTTTGGAGGTTTGACAAGAAGAAGCCGTGATAGCATCTCCGAAAGTGAAATTACCAGGGTCCTAGGGCAGGTTGTCGGTGAGTGTTGGTTTGAGATACACTGTCACAAATTGAAAGAGAGACGAGTTAGCACAATTGTGGGATTTCTTTTCCAGCGGTGTTCAGCTTCCTGAGTGCAGGCACAGAGGAGGTGGGTGATTGGTCTCAGTGAGGGATGGGATCTGACAGTGGAGTATCTTGCCATGAGAGATGTGCAGAAGAGGTGTTTGTAAAGAGGCCGTTATAGTTAGAGACACACAGAACCTAAACTGTGTAAAGAGGGAAGTGAGAACTTGAGAAATGTGAGAAATTGAGGTCATGAAAAAACGGTGGAATTAATGAATTTAATGGAATTAATAAAGTTGGTGGACTGGGTTTCTAAAGTAAGTGCGCTGGAAGGGGGTGAGGGAAGCACATCTTTGCACAGGAATTTGAACTCCTTTCTTCATGATTTGTTTTGCACGTGGAAGATGGGTTCTTGTGGGCCTAAGGACACTGCTCCAGTCCATGCCCCTTCCTTCTCCTCAGTTTTACAATTTTACGTACTTCTGGTAAATAAAGTGGATAAAGGGATGGATTAGTGTAGCCCATTCTCACTATTGCAAATCAGAGTCAGATCACATGTCCTATTCACCAAATCTGGCATGAGTACATGCTGCCGTGTATATGTCTTTTTAAAAGGCTTATTTTTGTTGGGTTAAGTGGAGAATCAGTGGTTTTCTCTGTGCTGTCTTTATGATTGCTTGGTCTGTACAACTGATCGGTGAAGGGTGTGTGAAGCTGTTAGTAACCCAAGCCTGATGTAGGTAGAGATGGACTCATTTTAGATATGATAAGTGGTGGCACCTCATCAGGTTAACAAGATCTAAACAACAACCCTGATAGAAAAGGTGGTAGGGCATATAGGCTGTTTCCATTATACAGATGAGGTCACAGTCCTGGAGAAGTTAATACCTGCCCCCATCTTAGGAAAAACACCACCATTCACTCAGTTGTCCGAGACTGAAACCTTGAAGTCATCCTTGGTTGCCCCATCTCTTTCACCTTCCTCCACAAATCAGTCACTGTCTTGAATGGATAAATGAGTGAATGAATGAATGAGCTGTAGACTTCACTTTAGATCTTGTTGAGCACCTACCTGGGGCCCCTGGGGTGGATAAAATATTACTGTCTTGATTTTCCATTCCCACTTCCAAATGAGAGACTAATAATTATACAGAGCTGAATAAATGTTTCAGGATGAGCTTGTATATTTACTTCATAAAATGCTTATAAACCTAAAAGTACTTTAATTACACTTGATAATGTATTGCAAGTTATTTAAAGAGCTGGAATTCATGGACAGCACATAATTCATTCTATGAGTACATTTGGGGCGATTATACATCTATTGGTGCTTCCTACTCAAAATACTACATACACATCTTAAATTTTAATTATTATAAAAATATACCAAAACATTGTTGATGTAAATATGCATGATTAACCCATACAGGGTTAAGCAAATAACCTTCAGCAAACTAAATTGATATTCGTGGACTAATTAGAAATTGTAAGTTAAGTAGCAGCAACTGAAAATCGTGATTAACCCAAGACAGTATTGAGGATGCACACATGGATGTCCTTTCATAAAATTGTTGAGTTGGAGGGGATCGTATGAATCACAGACTCCATATGTCTGTGTATGCTCTGTTTTCCAAAAATGGGCACTGCAATATTTCTGGTCCCTTGAACTTTGTCACTGCCTTGACCAACAGAATGTGGGGGAAATGATATTATGGGTCTTCGAAGACAAGGTCATAAAAGGTGATGTGAGCCTCTCTCTCAGGATTCTTGCCATTAGTGCTTTAAGCTAATAAGTTTTGGAGTAACTTGGAACACATACAGATTAGAAGATTTGCAATGTTGACCTGGTTCTGATGGCAAAATCTCCGAATAGAGTACTGAATTAGAATCTTTGGAAACCGTTGATAATGCACTAATTTTACTTTATGACTTACTTGTGTCGATCATAAAAATTCTCTTCAGAGATTAGTATCTAGAAAGTAAGCTCCATATATACATAAAAATGAATGCCTATGGAATTAAAAGCTGTTTTTCAGTAAAAACCACAGTAAGGACTTAAAATTTTTGCATCTGCTCATAGTTCCTTGGAAGAATCCTCTGGGCCACCAGTAGGCTGTGGACAATTCGTTGTGAAACAACAATCAGTATTGATAACTCTCAAATCAAGACCCCTATCTTTGGCCTCTACTAAGATCTCCATTCGTGAATCTCTATACTCACTCCTTTCGCACACTTGCCATCATGCTTATTTGTTTTCTCAGAAAATATTCTCAGACTTACAGGAAAGTGCTGGGAATAAAGATTAGAAACTCTCATGGAGCCATTGCTGTAATTACACAGATAAGTGTTTAACCAACTTTATTGCGTATTTGAAATATCTTTCAAGGGCTAACATTAAAGATACAATTCAAGCCTTCTTTGGGCTCCTCTGACCTCATTTCCTCTCTCTCATCAGAGCTGTGCACTATTCTGAAATTGGTATGTTTCCTTTTCACTCGTATTCTTAATGTCAGTATTTTTAAGAAATGTTAGTACTGATTTTTGTGTTATAAATTTTATATTAATGTTCTTATAATATACTATCCTTTAGCAATTTGTTTTTCTTCATTCAACGTTATGTAAGATATTTCGACATTCATTTGTATAGATCTAGCTTATGTTTTAACTGATTTGTGATATTCCATTTTAGAATATATTTTAATTTGCCTATTCTGCTCTTGGAGAGTATTTAGGTTATTTCTTTTCCTTCCTCCCTTCCTTCCTTCCTTGCTGCCTTCCTTCCTCTCTTTCTCTTTCTTTCTTAATCTTTGAAGTGTAGTTGATTTATGATGTTAGTTTCGGGTGTACAACAGAGTGATTTGATATTATTACAGATTGTACTTCATTTTCAAAGTTATTTTTAATATCTCATTTTTATATAAGTTGATACATGAACAGACTTCAGTCTCTTTACATATGGATGTCCGTTCCTCCAAACAATACACTTAGAATGGTGAGTTGCATTGTATGGATTGCAAATCTTCACATTAATGGATATTGCCAAAGTGGCTGTATCGGTTAACATTCCCAGCAGAGGTTATCGTAGTTCCTGTTTCTTCATTGTCATACTTTAATTTTTGTCAGCTTGCTGGGTATGAAGTCATATCCTATTAATGTTTTCATTTGCATTTCCCTGATTGTTAGCAGGTCGAAACATTTTTATTTTTTCCTACTTATGGACCATATGTCTTTTTCTCTTTTGTGAATTATCCATGCACACATATTTTTGCTGCTCTTTCTATTGTTATTTACATTTGCCTATTTATTTTTGGAAATCGTTTATATAATCTTGAGGGCAATCTCTTGTATATAGTTTGCTAACATCTTCTGCTTTGCTAGTTAACTTTCTACTTTGTTTATGGTGTCTTGGAAGGAAGTTTGAAACATTAATGAGGTCAAATTTATCAAAGCTTTGTATTGTGATTTTGCTTTGGGGGACTAATTAAGAAATCTTTTCCCACCTAAAGACTTAGAGTTATTTATTTATTTATTTTTATTTTAAAAATTTCATATGGGTAACCAATTGTCCTGGCACCATTCATGGGAATAGTTCTTTCCTTTATTGCTTTTTAATGCAAACAGTGTGATTTATCAAGATCAATTTCAGGTATAGGTGTGTTCTTGAGATCTCCATTTGCCTATTTATGCATATTTTGTGTCCCAATAAATACTTCTTAAACACTTCAATATCTTGACCAGCATCTCTACAACACCAAATCTTTCGGCCAATTCCCATGATGCCCTTTCTTCTTTTTCCTTCGAATTTTATTTTATTTATTTATTTTTTATACATCAGGTTCTTATTAGTTATCTATTTTATACATATTAGTGTATATATGTCAATCCCAATCTCCCAGTTCATCCCACCACTACGCACCCACCCCCATTTCCCCCCCTTGCTGTCCATACGTTTGTTCTCTACATCTGTGTCTCTATTTCTGCTTTGCAAACCGGTTCATCTGCCCTTTCTTGACCCGTCAGGAACATGTGACACAGTCAGTCACTGCCTCCCTCTTGGAACTTTCTCCTCCCTTGGACAGCAGTACTCTCCTGGTGTCCCATACCTCACCAACTCCTGGTTTCCACTGCAAGACTGGATTCCTTTGCCCAACCTCTTCCTGTTTCAGAGACTCAAGGGCTCCCTTTTCAGATCTCTGTTCTGTCCACACTTACTTACAACCTGCCTGATCACATCCCTTCACTGGCTTAAAAACTGACTCCACGTTTATCTTCCTGGATCTGACCTCAGTTTAACAGGCACCTATAAATGTCTAATAGGTGCCTCTCATCCCACTATTACTATGGAAATGGTACTATTTATCTGATCTGTAAGCAGTTACTCCAAAAATTTTAACATGCATATCTGATAAAGTTTAAAGTTAGTAATTATTTTTGTTTTACTTCTGAAAAGTACAACATATTTTAAATGCTTTAACTCCAATCTCCCTCAGCCTAACTTTGTTATCAAGTGTTTTCGTTCCACATTGCCTTAACCCTTCCCCGTTTGAAATTTTGTTGTTATTCTTTTTTACTGTAAATGCTTATTAGACATCAACATGTCTACCTTTTTTTGGTGAAGGGGTTTGCTGTTGTTTCTTGTATCTCGTACCTTCCTTCTGGATCAATTGCATCTTTACTAAAGTACTCTTTTAGTAGTTCATTTGAAGAGATCATGTGAATGAAAATATTTTCCTGATTTTACCTGCAGATGTTTTCTGTTCCCTTTAGTCTTTTAAAAAAATTTTTTTTTAATTTATTTTTATTTTTTACTTTTTAAAATAGATCTTTGTTGGAGTATAATTGCTTCACAATGCCATGTTAGTTTCTGTTGCACAACAAAGTGAATCAGCCATATGCATACACATGTCCCCAATCCCCTCCCTCTTGAGCCTCCCTCCCATCCTCCCTATCCCACCCCTCTAGGTCATCGCAAAGCACGGAGCAGATCTCCCTGTGCTATGCTGCTGCTTCCCACCAGCCAACTATTTTACATTCAGTAGTGTGTATATGTGGATGCTACCCTCACTTCGCCCCAGCTTTGCCCTCCCACCCCATGTCCTCAAACCCATTTTCTATGTCTATCTCTTTATTCCTGCCCTGCAACTAGGTTCATCAGTACCATTTGTTGTTGTTGTTCCATATATATGCATTAGCATACGGTATTTGTTTTTCTCTTCCTGACTTGCTTCACTCTGTATGACAGACTCTAGGTCCATCCACCTCACTACAAACAACTCAATTTCGTTTCTTTTTATGGCTGACTAATATTCCATTGTATATACGTGCCACATCTTCTTTATCCATTCATCTGTTAATGGACATTTAGGATCAATACAAGAAGAAGATATAACAATTATAAATGTTTATGCACCTTATCTTATCTTATCTCTTGTAACTATTTATTTTAAACTCTATTTTATCTGATATGAGTATTGCTACTCCAACTTTCTTTTGATTTCCATTTGCATGGAATATCTTTTTCTATCCCTTTACTTTCAGTCTGTATGTGTCCCTAGGTCTGAAGTGGGTCTCTTGTAGACAGCATATATATGGGTCTTGTTTTTGTATCCGTTCAGCCAGTCTGTGTCTTTTTGTTGGGGCGTTTAATCCATTTACATTCAAGGTTATTATCTATATGTATGTTCCTATTACCATTTTCTTAATTGTTTTGGGTTTGTTTTTGTGGGTCTTTTCTTCTCTTTTTCTTCTCCTGCCTGCCTCTCCTGATCTCCGCAGCCTCCCTCCTATGCCCACAAGAACCCACGTAGCCTGGAGGGGGCTTGGAGAGCAGGGGATTGGCCTGGGAGCTCAGAAGCCTCCTTGGGCCCGAGTGGGCAGGGCAATCGCCCTCAGTTCCTCTCCCGCTCCTCCCAGAGGGTGCCTCCTGCCTGCCTCTCCTGATCTCCCTGGCCTCAGGGGCACTGATCTTGTCTGGCCTCCACTTCTCCTCCCCCCTCAGTCCCCCTACATCCTACCAGTTCGCTTTGGGGTTCTTTCCGTCTCCTTGGGGATCAGAGTCCCCCACCAGTGGCCAGTAGGCACCCTAGTTGTGGGGAGACGCTAACTTTGCGTCTTCCCACATCACCATCTTGACTCCTCCCCCTATTCTTTTTCCCCTTTAGTCTTAAAAATAGTTCATTTGGATGTAGAATTCTAGGCCAACAGTTATTTTCCCTCAAAATTAATAAAATATAATAAAATTATTATATATTAGTATATAATTATATACACATATTATACAATAATTTTATATAAAATAATTATAAATAAATATTCTAAAAATAATTGTATACAAAATAGTTATAGATAAGTATTATAAAATATTATAAAATTATTATATTTTCCACCTCTATTTTGTAGGTGCCTTCTGGTGATTTCCCCAAATCTATCTTCCAGTTGACCAGTTAATGCTACTTTCTTTTTCTGATTCTATGTTTAACCAACCACATGAGTTTTAAGTGTTAATGATTTTTTCTTTTCATTTCTAGAAGGTCTGTTAGCTCCTTTCCAAATCTTCCTCTTCCTGTTCACACTGATCTATTCTTCATTATACTTTCTTCTTAAACTGTTAACTCTCTGGTCATTTTAAATATACCTGTTTCACATCCTCTTTCTTCTTCCATTATATGCAGTTCTTGGGAGCCAAATCTTTCTACATACAGACCTGCTCACTCTTCCTCAGTGTAGTTCATTTTCTCATATTTTGGCAATTCTGTATTGTGAATTTATATCAATCTGGGATGATTTTATTTCTGTGGGAAGTCTTCATGCTCTTGGTTATAAATTTACCCCTTTGGAGCAGTTATATATTTCTTTCTGTTGATACCATTTAGGGGGTCCACTGACCTGCAAAGGTTTTTATGTTAAATATTTGGTTTATAGTTCCTCTATATTTTAAATAATGTAATTTAACTTTACGCCTTTAAGAGGAACTTGCCTGGGGCTTCCCTGGTGGCACAGTGGTTGAGAATCTGCCTGCTAATGCAGGGGACACAGGTTCAAGCCCTGGTCTGGGAGGATCCCACATGCCGCGGAGCAACTAGGCCCGTGAGCCACAACTACTGAGCCTGCGCGTCTGGAGCGTGTGCTCCGCAACAATAGGGGCCACGATAGTGAGAGGCCCGCCCACCGCGATGAAGAGTGGCCCCAGCTTGCCACACCTAGAGAAAGCCCTTGCACAGAAACAAAGACCCAACACAGCAAAAATAAATAAATTAATTAATAAACTCCTACCCCTAATATCTTCAAAAAAAAAAAAGAGGAACTTGCCTGAAGTTTGGATATTTTATAGGTAACTTTCTTGCCAAATGATCTGACAGACAGTAAACTTCCTTTAGCTAGGAAGGTAGATGGAATTCATCTATATCCTCTTTAAGGATGAGGCAGTTTTTTGAATCTCTGGACTTCATACACATAGTACAGTTTTGACTCCCCACTTTTCTCAGCCCTGAACACCTATTCTCAGTCCCCTTATAGGAATTAGAACCCAAGCCACTGGGACCTATACTCAGGGGAAGAAACCAGTGGTTCCCTATAGAGTCGTTGGTTTTCTATTCTATTTTTCTCAATGTTTTTGGCAGTTGAGTATTTCCATTTCTTAGTTTTGAACCCACCTCTGCATTATGTATTTTGTCATTATATTGCATGCAAATTTTCTGTTTGTTTTGGCAAGGGTGGGGCTGGCTTGTATCAGCTTAGCACGCATATTACCAAAAGCCATCCCTGCCACGTTTATATATTCATTTTTATATTGGCAGCGCCACATTAATCACCAGCCAATTGGAAAGTAAGCCTGAAGCTTTCACAAAACTTAAAACCAACCAACCAAGAAAAAATGTTCAAGTCAGTTTGTTGGTTAAAATAATGGAGTTGATAGATTTTATCATCCTGGGTGATATACGATGCCGTTGTTTTTGCATCAGACGTTGTTCCTGAATCCAAACCTTGACTTGGATTCAGCATAATCCTGGGAGTATTACTTCTCTGAAACTCACCTTCGTAATCTATGGGATGAAGATAATACCTACTTCCTGTGTTTTCAGTGAGAGTTAAAAGAGTTTGTATGTGTAAAAGTTCCCAAAGAGTACTTTTATATTTATATTAAGTTTATATTTACTTAGCAAATGTTCCATTCATCTAATTTTTTTAACTAGGGTACCTTCCTTCTCTATCTCTACCTCTGTCTCTACCAAATCTCCATCTCTTTCCCATTGCACAGGGTGGTGGGTCCTCTTCTGTAACCAGTGCCTAGTAGCACCGGTCCTCCTGGCTGCAATAGTAAACATTGAAAAGACACAAGGAAGACCCACTCCTTGCCAGTGCCCACTGCAGAGGACGCATCTTGTGTTCAACTTCACATCCTCTCAGCCTGCAGTTTGGCTTGACTGTTGCTGTGGTAACCAGCTGCCGCAGGTGTAACTTGGCAGCACCTCTCCTCTGCTGTACCAGGTGTCTCTTGCTTTCTTCCCTGACGCTTCCCTCACTTGGGATGCCTGCAGGAGCCATGCAGGCATCCTGACACATGCACCTGGGCAATCCTGGAAGCGTGAGGTCAATGGAAACGACCACTGTGGGTTAAGAGCTGGCGCATAAATACTACCCTTTTCCATCCTAGGAAAAACAATTCTGAGGTGCGTTCTACCTGGCTGTGCTCTGGAGGTCAGAGCTCCAGTTTCTTGCAGTTCAGTGGTTAACCAGCTTAATCTCATAGCCATGGATTAGCTTTGCTCCCCGCAGGTTCACTCTCTCCATATTATACTCCTCTTCTTCGGGATTACTTTTCAAAATAAAATACCTGGACATAAGCCCTTGCCTCTGGCTCTGCCTTTTAGGAGAGCACAGGCTAACTCACCTGGATAAGTTCACTAAGAGACTAGATTTTCCACATGAGCAGGTGAGAACTCAACTCAAAGATTTAAGTACTAAGGTTTAAGTGTGAGGACGCTTGTATCAATGAGCTTGTGAAACCAAGGCCTTTTAGGTTGCAGAAATCTTTATAATTTACACCATATCCTTCCCCAAAGAGGGTATGAGATACCTTTATAGATAGAGGACAGTTAAACATCATTTAAATTTCAGAAGCTTACAACCAGTGCCACATATAAAGCCTGGCATTTGCTATGCTGAGGGCATTGGGTGAGACAGCTATCGAATGATTGGAACTACGTAACCAGGGAACACTTGAGAAGAAAAGTCTTAAACAGACAATTGTGGGATGTCTCAGAAAATCATAAAAATTAAGGATGTATTTTCCCCTAAATCTCTCCTATCCTTGGGATGATAGACGTGATTTCAACTCCATGGACCGACTCTAATTCCCACCATTAGAAGGTCAATCTAAAATCCAGCCAGAGCTGACTTTTCATTCATCTCTTGCTTGCAAATAATTGGAGGAGAGCTTGTGTATCACTTAGTCGGATGGCCAATGAGTAAGTGCTTAGGGCCTTCTCGATCACGACCCCCATGAAGAAGCTTGTTGTAATTGCCAGTGTCAGAAATGGGGCATCTGGGTGAGATTTCTCCAGCAGAGAACCAGCTTCTGACTTTTCTCCTGGCTGTGCTTTTGGAGATCAGAAGCCAGATGTACAGTGAACGTGCAAGAGAGCTAGGACCCGGGCTGTTCCTGGAGTCTCTGACAGTCGGTCCGGCTATGGCTGATTCATGCCTTGCTCTTGAAACAGTCTGTACTTGGGGCCAAAAGTAATACTTCTCCTCTTGTTTCAGTGGCAGGTGGGTGGAATTTACTTTTGGCCAAAAATATACGGAGGAAAAGTCAATCTACAAGAGCTGGAGGGGAGGAAATAAGTCAAATACTGACCTATTTGAATAAACCCTCCATTTAGAGGCCCCTGAATGGATGTAATCTTGAGCAGACTGTTTAGAGAAGGGCAAAGTGACCAGAAATAAGAACTTGGAGAGGTGAGGACAGCTCTAGGGAACAGACGACAGAGCCTCAGCATTTTGAAAACCCATGTCACTGAAAGAGAGATCAGAGCACAAGGGATAGGAGTGACATTCAAAGAAATAACAGGATGAAACAGTTCTGAGAAAAACCTACATCTGCAGATCAAAAGTACCCACCAGGCCCCAGGTGAAAAGAATAAAAACAGATCAACACCTAGAAAATAGGCTGGTGAAATTCTTGAACTCCAAGGACAAAGAAATGATCACCCACACAGACTCCTAGAGAGGAAGCTAATGACAGAGTCAAAGTCAGACTTACCTTCTGCAGCATTAAATAGGAGACAACATGGACCAATGAAGCCAGAGTTCTAAAGGAAAAAGGAGTCGCGGTACATGATGTTGGTCCTGTGTGAAGTCCCAAAAGAGGCATCTTCAGATAGGCAACAACTCAGGGACACTGACGCCCACCTTCCTGTGCTCAGAAAGCTAACGCAGATGCTACCAGTCACCTAAAGCTCGTGTCATGATAAAGGATCCACAGAGCACTGAGCTGGGCACAGAGAAAATGACAGCCAGCCTTGAAGTCATTCAAACACAGAATTAAGTTCGAATCACTGCTATAAATATGTTTTGAACGCTGAATGCAAATGTCATTGCGTGTTCTGGAGAGAGATGATGTTAAAAATAAACTGGGTCAAAAGTTTCAGGTTGTGCCTATAAAAAACATGAGGTAGGGACATAGCGTTTATTTCCCCAGATGAAGGAGAGTTCCCCATGGCTCCGGCTGATGGGGATATCTCCACTGCTTCCATTGGGTTCTCCTTGGTTAGTGGCCAAGGGTCTTTCTCTTTGCCCCCATCCCCACATAGCGATCCCAAGTGCCTTCCCCTCTGTTGGGGGGCATTGCTGGGTCTTCCTACAAGAGTCTTGGATGGTTGCAGGCAGGGTGTCTTCTGTGGGTGCTTGAGGTTGTTTGTGTGAGTCACATGTGTAGTGAGGGCCACTCTTCAAGGACGCTCTGGACCCCTCTATTCTGCATCTTGGACTTCTGCTAAGAAAGGTCCCACACTCCATCTCCTTCTGCCATCTTCCTCCTAGTCTCAGATACTTCTTCCCCTACCCTACCCAAGGTCCTCTTTTGTCTAGTCTCTGGAAGGGGAGAAACTGAGTTTATAAGCCATCTTCTTCCTCTGGCCCTTCAAATCTATGTTCTCCCTTTATGACTGGCTTTGGAGGATGCCCTTCTGGGTAAAAGCAAGAGAAGGGAGGGAGCATATTTATAGAGAACAAACAGGTTCACAATGTGGAACATGACCCAGTCACACTGGTTGCTATAACCTTTTATACTGTGGAATATAACATACGTACAACACAGTGCGCAAAGATGCATAACTTAGTGGTTTTTCACAAGGCAGACACCTGTGTACCCACCACCTGGGCCAAGTGCCTAGGAGTCCCCTTTGGGGACTCCCCCGCCAATCACCACCTCCTTCTCCTTAAAGGAACCACCACCCTGAATTTTACTAGGCATCACTTACTTGCTTTTCTTCACAATTTCACTACCTAAACATGCATTCCCCAACGCTCCAGTTGGATCTTGTCTCCTTTCTTGAATGCTATATAACTGAAGTCATAGACTATGTATTTATTTGTGGGTCTGGCTTCTTTTGCTCCTTGTGATGTTGTACAGTTCATCTATGCCGTTGCCTGTAGCTGGGGTCTGTCTGCCTGTGTAGCTGCACCGCCCTCCATTGCTGGAGAACGCCATCCTTTTGTTACCCGCTCGCTCGGCAGCTGATAGCCATTTGGGCTGTGTCCAGTGTTTGGCTATTACAGCAGTACTGCTGTGAGCACCGCTGTCCCCGCCTTGTGGTACACATGCGCCTGCATTTCTGCTGAGTGTGTCCTAAATCAACAGCGAGGCATGCCATGCTGCTTTATCACCTTAACTTTCGCAGTGAGTTATTGATTAGGAGATGTGTATTTTAGCCCTGACACTTGTATCCTGACGTATGAATGCTTGAGTGACATTGTTATAGGACATAAAAAGGCATTTTAAATTACAACACCAATAAATGTTGAAATCATAGTATGAGAGCCATCGGACTCCCAGGAGAAGCTATCATGTATACACAGGGTGGCCGTGGGGTACCCAGCCCTGCAGACTGGGGGTGTTGCTGTTTTCCAGCTGACATCCTTGTTCTCCAAGCCACAGCCTCCACACACACCCTTCCTGGCCCATCAGCACTGAACTCAGGCAATTCTTGATGAAAGATTTTTTCAATTTTGTAGCTGGTATTATTTATAAGATGGTACATAAAGTGAGGCTTTATTAATATTATGAAACACTATTTCAAGACTGAATAATTCAGCAGCATGTAAAAAGCAGATTCACCATACCACTGAATGGCTCCTTCCTCAGCCACAAAAATAGCCGGCAAAAGCTTTAAAATTATTGTTTGGAAAAGACTCAGTTAAATTTGGGTCTAAGGACCATTCTGGTCCCCTGTCTCTTTTGGAGAATTTGGGAGAAAAGAGAAATGGAGGAGATTTTATTCTCTTAAATATATATTGAATGCATATATATAAATAATAAAATATACATCATCTATATATATGTAAATAAATATAAAGATAATATTGGAAAGAATATACCAAAATGCTATCAGAAGTGGTTTTTTTGTGGGGGAGAGGTGGTATTATGGATAACTTTCTATTGTTTTCCTAAATTTTTGTTTTAAGTACACTGACTTTTCCAACTAGGGAAAAACTTCTAAAATATTATTTGAAGTTAAAATATTTGAATATTAGAATATTATTGAAACAATGAAGTCTTAAGAAGCCATATAAAAAATGGGAGGATATAATTCAACTAGAAATACGAAGCTCCATATTTTGCTCTACACTTTTTGCTATAACCGAGGCCAGATGGAAATCTTAAGTAATGTGTCAGCCTCATCATCTTATAGAAAGAAGAAAATCAGGCCTCTAGGAAGCACCAACTTTTACCCTAGCCATTCGCTACAAACTATAACAGGAATTTTTCAGGCCAATAGATCATTTTTTCAGGGACACTGAATCGACGGTGTCTTCAAGAGCAATATTTCTTCCTCTCCCAGACACTGACTCGCAGACCCAAAGGCCATGACATTAAATTCCCATGCAGGGAAAGTGTTTTGACGGTGTCAGTTATAAAGTAGTAAGGTTTGCTTTCTTTCTGTGTCCTGCCTTGAGTGAAAGATGGAATTGGGGAACGTGTGGGACTGATTGGCATATGGCTACGTATGGTACATTGTAAGATTTCATCAAAATATTTGCTGCCCCCTTTTTAACAGGTCCAACCTCACAGGGTTACATTCCATTGTAACTCCACCCCCATGTTCTGTGAGAGAATACTTCCCACCCCACTGACAGCAGGCCTGGCCACGTTCCCTGTTAAGGGCAATAGAATATGAACAAAAGTGATTTATCTGTCTACAGCAGAGCCTTAAAGGACACTGCAAGGTTCCATCACTGTTCCACTTCTGCAATAAGATCAGAGAGGGTCCAGAGAGGGTCCACGTCTTCCTCCTGGGGCCTGGGATGAATAAAATGAGGATCAGAGGAGCAGTTGACCCACAAAGGACGAGTAGCACAAGCAAGAAGGAAACCTGTGTTGTTGAAAGCCACTGAGCCCCCGAGGGCTTGTTACTACAGCAAACTAGCAAAAGCTGACTAACACCTGAGACTCCTTTTCTTCCATGTTGACCAGCCCGCTGATTGAATTCTCAGGTACTGTCTTCCTCTGGTGTTTCTTACTCCTGTGAGGGGTGAAGAACTGGGGTAGACACCACCTAGATTTGAACCTGGGGGAACTTCTATGCCATCCACTTTGGCAATGGAAGGTACACTTTCTATGGTACTGAGAACTGTGGTCTCAGCTTAGATATCACTCCCTATGGGTAGCTTTCTCCATCCCCCTGCCAAGTATGGATTAAATGTCCATCCATCCACACTCTCCTGTATCTCCTCTATTACTATGCATCCATCACACTACACTGTAATTGCCTGTTTACTTATGTCTCTCCTTTTCCTATACATTGTGTGAAGGCAATGATTGTACACTTACGGGATGAATTGTGCCTCCTCAAAGATTCATATGTTGAAATTCTAACCCCCAGTACCTCAGAATGTAATCATATTTGGCGGTAGAGTCATTTAAAAAGTAATTAAATTAAAATGAGGTTATTAGGGGGCCCCCCTGGTGGCGCAGTGGTTGAGAGTCCGCCTGCCGATGCAGGGGACGCGGTTTCGTGCCCCTGTCTGGGAGGATCCCACATGCCGCAGAGCGGCTGGGCCCGTGAGCCATGGCCGCTGAGCCTGCGCGTCCGGAGCCTGTGCTCCACAGTGGGAGAGACCACACCAGTGAGAGGCCTGCGTACCACAAAAAAAAAAAAAAAAATGAGGTTATTAGTGTAGGCCCTACTCCAATATGATTAGAGTCCTTATTAGAAGAGGCGATTTGGACACAGACACATAGAGAAGGAAGATGATGTGAAGACACAGGGAGAAGATGACTGTTTATAAGCCAAGGAGAGAGGCCTGGGGCAGATCCTTCCCTCACTGGCCTCAGAAGGAACCAACCCTGCTGACACCTTGATTTTGGATTTCCAGCCTCCAATCTCTGAGTCAATATATTTCTATTGTTTAAGCCACTCAGTTTATGGTACTTTGTTACGGCAGCCCTAGGAGATTAATACACATACCTTATTCACTTGCCAGTGTTGAGCACAAGGCCAGGAGGAGAATGAGCATCTGATGAATGTTTTTTGAGTAAATGAAAGAATGAGTCAGTGACCTAGAATAGTCATCGGCTCAGTTTATACAGTTGAATTTAATCAAGTACTGATAAAACACCACTGACATTCAGAGAAATTCGACGTCATTCCTGGGGTCCTCACGGAGAAAACTGGACCTGAAGATACAGGATGAAACACCATTTACCGTTCCCATCCAATATAGCTACAATAAAAGATGAAATTCAAGCTCATGAGAGATGTATAAACAAAATGAGATTGGAGGGAAAATATGAAATGGCTGAGGAAAGACTCAAGCCTTGAAAGGTATTTCAGCAAAAAGAGAAGTAGTGGAAAAAGAGAAATCCAAGGCACAGGATAAAAGCATGTTCCAGAAACAGAACAACCTGTTTGGTTGGATCTCATCAGGAGCCATGGGGGAGAAGGTCATAATAGGACAATATTTGGGAGGGCCTTGAACGCTAATCTGGAAACATTTCTGAATCTGTATTTCTGCATTTATCTCTTACAAAGACTGGAAATATGACTATTAGCTCTTCCTCCACCCCACCCCTCCCCACCTTCCCTGAAGAAGCATCCTTTGGTTTAATTATTCATTGCAAAAACTATCTTCTTCTCTTCCCCATTTTTTGCTCTGATTTTCAATAGGAAATTTATGCATGGTCAGTTAGCCCTCCAAGAACACACTCAACTCTGATGGATGGGCCAAGCTTTCGTTAAGACACTGCTCAGTACGTGTGTATATGTTTGTGTCAGTGTAGAGACTGGTAATTAGTCCAGAAAACGAATCACCTCCATCAAACAAAGACATCCAGAAATTCTCTCACGCACATTCAGATCTGGTAAATCACTTGACAATCGGGCTTTCCGGGACAGGGTGGTCAAACAAATCTCTCTCTTCAGCCAAGGTGGCCCCTGGGGTCATCTTTTTCATGTGCTGGTGATCCCACACAGGTCTGTGTAGCTTGATACCGTACCTTAAGCACAACCCTTGGACTTGGAAGCACCAACCCCTCTCCTTGCCTGCCCTTGACCTTGTTCCAAGGTTGTTGCCAGCTGTCTGCTCCTCAGCAGGGTAAGCATATCGGAAACCTAAGATGAGCAGAGATTGGGAAGGAGATGGGGTATAGAGATAATTAGAGCTGGTCAGATCCTAAAGGGGAAGGGAATTTTAAATTTTAATCTAGATATTAATATTTGGTTTAAATTTTATCTTACTTTAAATTTTTATCTAAATATTAATTTATATCCCACACTGATGCCGAAATGATGTGGGGCAACCAAGATTTGGTGATGCAAATGAGGTCTCTCGTTACGTAGGCTCTCCATGTGGCCCAGGTTTCCCCAGCCACGTTCATTAATAACCAGAGCAAGTGAGTATAAAGGAAATGGCCAGTGAGGAAGACATAGGTTTGTGGAAGTCCCCACCAGGACCCTCTGTTAGCTTTTGGCCTGGACATGCTCTCCATGCATCTCGGAGGTACTGCTCTGGAATGTGACACTAGCTGTGAATTCAGCATCCTTGCCCAGGGCTGTGTTGCCAGCAAGATGCTTGGCATTTCCCCATAAGTGTTCGCTTTGAGCCTTTCCCCATCAGAGCTGAACCTAGAGAAAGATAAAGGAGAGAATGCCTTAGACCCTGGCCTCTGAGATACTCATCCAGATTGTTCTACCAGCAGTGTCAAAACTTGAGTTCAAATCCTGAAGCTGCCAGTACTAGAATTTTGACCTGAACCTTTCTGAAAGGAAAGGAGATGGTGGGGTTTGGAGGTATCCAGGCTCTAAAAGGAGATAGTGGGGTTTGGAGGTATCCAGGCTCTAACATCCTGTGATGAGAGATTGAGCTAAGAAACCTCTGAAGCTTACACATCAGTATCCAAGGAAAGTGATATTCTGTCCATGCCCCCTCCCCTCCCACCACCAAGCTGTACGTCTACTTTTGGGTCTCCCTTTCCCCTTCGAAGATGTTTTAAGTATTCATTTCCCCTCTTTCATCAGAGTCTGGGGTGGGGAGGGAGCACATAGTATACATCTGCCAAGGCCCCACCTCTCTTGCTCTGGGAGTCCAGGGATGCCATCTTGCATGGTCCCACCTTCCAGTTGGTTGGTTCCCAGAAGACTTGGCCTTTGCCTGGATGAACAGCCCAACCACATGTCCTAGGGCTGAGCGCCTGGAGCCATCTCAGCTACGGATGGCGGGGGAGCTTTGGCAAAGCGCTTGTCTCTGGCCCCAGTTCTTTTTCATCTTTATGCTCCTGTGAATTTAAAGGGAAATGAGAACCAGATACTTCTGATAACTCATCAGAAAACACTTAACTCATCAGAAAACTGTCTAGGGGAAGGTGTTTGAGAGCCTGCAAACCTTTTTTAAGACCCTTTGTTTGGGAAGTAAAAATTGCAATGTTTTCCAGAAACCTGGGTTTCATATCATATCCTTTATTCATCTTTGTACCATCTGCCCCTGCATCTCTGAATCTGGAACCTCCATTTAGCTGGACCAACTGTATCTGAAATAATCAGGATAATTTATCACAGTTGTGTCATTCTCCACTGTTTTCCATGATATCAGCTATCCCATTGGATTCTTATGAAAACCTGGTGAGGGAGGCAGGATAAGGACAATTATATTTGCCATTGGAAGCATCAGAGGGGTTAAATGGTCAAATCCGCTTGTAATTCACACAGCTTAGAACAGACGCCAGGCTCCTAATTCCAAGACCAGTGGTTCTCAAACTTGAGCCTCGAATCAAAGTCCCCCTGGACTGGAAGCCTGGTTAAAATAGAAGTTGCTGGGCCCCCCACACCAGGGTAGGTTTGGAATGGGTCTCGAGAATTTACATTTCTAAGAAATTCCCAGATGAGGTTCATGCTGATGGTCTTGGGATCGCATTTGACGCCACTGTCTGAAAGGTACCCGCAGGGGATGCCGTTGGATCCTCCGTGAATGTCTCGAGTTGCCTTCCTCAGTGTCATCCAAGCTAACAGAGGAAAAAGGAGTCTTCTTTCACCAAGGCAGAATGTCACATATTTGCAAAGGCTGGTGGGCAAGAAGAGACCATTTTTTTGCTTGGGACTTGTCGCCTACTGCAAGCAAAACCTCCCCCACTCAGCGTCTCCCTGTTTCCTTCGCTCTGCTTCCCCCACTAGGGCTTTCTTAACCTGTTTGTTTTGTCTCCTAACATCTAATGACATTTTCCTGCTATTACATATGACATGTTGGAGGTAATGGGACTGAATATCACTCATAATTCTTAGTTTGCTCTCAATGACTATTGCCCTCCTTAACGCTATCTCCATATGCAGAACCCCCACTGGGGCAGTATTGCCTTTTTGGCATCCTCAGTTAATTTGTTCATTTCTATGTACCTTATTGAAAGCTCTCCGAGTCTTAATTAGTCCTCCTTAGCTGCTTTTCCCCGCAGCCCCGTGTCACAGAACCAAAGGCACGGAAGCACCGCGAGGAACAGGCCTAATTAACGGGCCCGTGACTGAAACAGAAAGGATGGAATCTGCAGGAGACAGAGATGATTCATGTACAAAATAGGGGGAGCTGATGCAGTGGCAGGGGAGGTGGGCATAGTCCGGAAGAGCAGTTAGGATTTGTTGTCAAAGACATTTTGTTGTTGGGCTTCCCTGGTGGTGCAGTGGTTGAGAGTCCGCCTGCCGATGCAGGGGACACGGGTTCGTGCCCCGGTCCGGGAGGAGCCCACATACTGCGGAGTGGCTGGGCCTGTGAGCCATGGTTGCTGGGCCTGCGCGTCTGGAGCCTGTGCTCCACGATGGGAGAGGCCACAGCAGTGAGAGGCCCGCGTACCGCCAAAAAAAAGATATTTTGTTGTTTAGGATTGCCAGGCATCCTCTTTCCTTCCAGAAACTTCCTCTCACCCTCCCCACCCCCAATTCCAAATGGCTCTGGAGGGGCTGTCGATCACAGAGCCGTGATTCCGTCCTCTGCTGAAGTGTGGGTTCTTGACAAGGTCTGGCTGTTTGGAGGGCTCCCTCCTTCTGGCCATGGTTCTAGTTGGGTCAGTCAGAGCTCCTTCCCAGGATTTTTCTGCTGCGTATGGTTGGAAGGACTGGCTTTAGCCTTTGGGATCATGGGGCTGGAAGGGTGTGACTCCGGCAGCCAGCAGTCATCTTCCCCACAGCAAGGAAGGAGCCCATACGTAGCAAAAGAATGAGGCCAAACTCTAGAAAGAAGAGGCAGGAGGTAGAGAGAGGTCAGAAGGCCCCCAAAGCCAGAGTTTGAGCCTGGCATTTTGATGCCAATGCTACTTTCACCCTCATAAGTACATCAGACAAAAGCTTCCTTGTGTTGATCACATGCAAATAAGACTTCAGCATACTCCTGTGATCAGCTTTGCCTGCCTCCCATCAGCCCAGTTACTGTCATGGGGACCTGACTCTGAGTTGGTCCCAACCAGGGCAAGGAAGTAGAAATGAAGACACTTTTGTCTCCTACTCCAAGGAACTAAGGGTGCTTCCACCACATTTGATCCTACAAGACCAGTTTCCTGGGGCCTGTTCCCACATATACTAGGATGTGAGCCATGGATTGTGACATCCCTTGGATGCTGTGGAGTGCAGGGCTGGCCACCTACTTGGGGGGCATCCCTGCATAGTCACTGTGAACCCTGTTCCTGCTCTGAACCAGCCGCAGTCCCTTTACCTTGACTCATTCCACAGGAAATATTTATGGAGCACCTGTTATGTGTCTGACACATCTGGGGATAGAATAGATGTGCTTCCTGCCTCAGAGACCTCACAGTCCAGCAAATGAAGATGGTTCCTCTTGTCTTCTCTCCGTAGGTCAATGCACGTACTCAACATCCTGACCACAGGCCCTTGGTGGCCCTAGAGGGTAAGGCACAGAGCTTCCCATCCCCAGTACTCCTCATGGTAAAATCTAATTTAGCTTTTGTCTCACAAAGAGGAGATTCACACTGGAGTTGGGTGTGGAGTAGGGGATTCATAGAGCCCTTTTGACTCCGAGATTTCAGGATTCTAAGATACTGTTTTCTTTAGGACACAAAACCACCTCCATTCACAGATACACGAGGAATTCTATTACTTCTTGTATTTTTTTACTTTTGGAAAATATCCTTGTTAGGCACCCTGGAGACTTTTGCTTTGTCTTGTTTTGTTTTGTGGAGTTGTATTTAAAATTTCTTCTTGATTAGAAAAATAAGGCATATTCATTATAGATCATTCAGAAAATAGAAATATTACAAGAAACAAAAGAAATTTAACCCATAGTCTTGGTGCCCAGAGATAACTAGTTTTGGCATTTTGCTATATCATATGTGTACACTGATGTATTTTATGAAACGAATATCATATTTTCTATAAAATTTGGGGTTCTGCTTTCCTTATTTTACCTTGAGTAAGTTTCTCCCTACTTCAACTATTTTTTTAGGTTGTATGACGTTGCATGACAAGAACGTATTAATTTACTTAACACGTCCCATATTGTTGGACATTTAGGTTGTTTCTATTAGTTGCTATTATTACTAGTACTGTAATGAACATCTTTGAGCACGGGTACCTCTCCTCGAAATAGTTTAATGATGGAATTGCCGGTCAAATAACATAAACATTTTCAGACTTTCAAAACACACTTTCAAAGTAGTACAGTGTAATGAAAATGATACTAATTGTATCAATTTCCTGTTGCTCTTATAATAAATCACCACAAAACATGGCTTAAAACAACACGATTCCCATTGTACAGTTCAGTAGGAGGGTGAGAAGTCCAAAATGGGCCTCACTGGGTGAAAATCAAGGTGTCAGCAGGGTTGAATTCTTCCCAGAAGGTTCAGGGGAGAATCCGTGTCCTTGTCCTTTGCAGCTTTTGGTTGCCACCTGCATCCCTTGGCTCAGAGCCTCTTCCTCCATCATCAAAACCAGCAATGGTGGGTTGAGTCCTTGTCCCATGTCATCACTCTGACCTTCTCTTCTGCCTCCCTCTTCTACATCTAAGGGCCCTTGTGAGTATATTGAGCCCACCCAAATAATCCAGGATAACCTTCTTATTTTAAGGTCAGTTTATTAGCAACCGAATTCCCTCTTCAACCTTGATTCACTCATGCCATGTACCTTAACATATCCACAGACTCTGAGATTAAGAAATGGACCTCTGTGGGGGGCATTATTCTGCCTCCCATACTTATTTAGACCACAATAAGTGGTAGATAAGACACCTATATCATTGCATTCTCTTCTGCATTAGGCATTTATACTTTTTTTTTTTTGGCCGTGCATGAGGCTTGCAGGATCTTAGTTCCCCTACAAGGGATCGAATCCAGGCCCCTGGTAGTTAAAGCACCAGGTCCTAACCACTGGACTGCCAGGGAATTCTCAGGCATTTATACATTTTTAATCTTTGCCAAATTAGTGGGTGAAAAACAGGTTCTACCAGTTGTTATTATTATAACTGAGAGTTTTTCACCATTTATATTTTTTCTCTGTAGAACACACCTGTTCTTTTCTATTATTTTATCTGTCTTTCCCACCTTTACTTTTTAAAGTGAGATCTAGGAAAAGCCACCTTAAGGGTGTCTGAGAATAATCCATGACCCAAACCTAAGAGACTAAATACCTGTCACCTCATTTATTTGGCAAGAGGCTCATCTCAAATCCCAAAGTCCTTCCTTTTCCAGCCCCTAGGTTCTCCCAAACCCCCATTCAACCTCCTGGAAAGACTAGCAGATGTCCTTTAGGAAGCCTGACTCCTGATAATACGTTAACACTTAATATAACACAGGCTTATTCAGGGAACCAGTGGACTCAATCCAAGTGCCACATAGAAAAACCCTTGGAACAATGCTGGCACCACCTTTCTGGAACCTTCCAGGCCTCAGTAGAGAAAATCCATTATTGAAAAACCATCATCTCTGCTATAATCTGAATGTGTCTCCCCAAAATTCATAGGTTGAAATCCTAACTCCCAAAGGTGATAGATGGTATTAGTAGGTGGGGCTTAAGTCATGAGGGTGGGACTCTTGTGAATGGGATTGGTGTCCTTATAAAAGAGGATCCAGAGAGCTGCCTAGTTACTTCAACCATGAGAGGTTGCAAGGAGTCTATGACCCAGAAGAGGGCCCTCACCTGGCCATGCTCCAGCCTGGTCTTGTGCTTCCAGGCTCCAGAAGTATGAGAAATAGATTTCTGTTGTTTATAACCACCCATTCTTTTTTTTTAATTGAAGTATTGTTGATTTATAATGTGTTAGTTTTAGGTGTAGAGCAAAATGATTCAGATATATATATATATGTGTGTGTGTGTGTGTATGTATATATATACACAAACACACTCACATACACACACACACACATATACATATATATTCTTTTTCAGACTCTTTTTCCTTATAGGTTATCACAGAATATTAAGTATAGTTCCCTGTGCTATACAGTAGGTCCTTGTTGGTTACCTATTTTATACATAGTAGTGGGTATATGTTAATCCAAATTCCTAATTTCCCCCCTCTTACCCCCTTTTCCCTTGGTAACCATTAGTTTGTTTTCTATGTCTGTGGGTCTATTTCTATTTTGTACATAAGTTCATCTGTATCTTTTTTTTTCTTAGATTCCACACATAAGTGATGTCATGTGATATTTGTCTTTCTCTGACTTACTTCACTTAGTATAATAATCTCTAGGTCCACCCATCTTGCTGCAAATGGCATTATTTCATTCTTTTTTAAGGCTGAATAGTATTCCATTGTATATCTATATACCACATCTTTTTTATGCATTCATCTTTCAATGGACATTTAGTATAAACAACCCAGACTATGGTATTTTGTTATAGCAGTCTGAACAGACTAAGGCAGATATTGGTATCGAGACGTGGGGTCCTGATATAACAAATGCTTAAAAATGAGGAAGCAGCTTTGAAACTGGGTAATGGGTGGAGGCTGAAAGAGTGTGGGAGTGATGCTAGAAAAAGCCTCCATGGCCATGAACAGGCTGTGGAAAGCAATTCTGGTGAGAGCTCAGAAGGAGAAGACGAGTGTTGTAGAGAGCCTCCATCTTCTTAGAGAATATCCAAGTGATCCTGAACGGGATGTCCCTAGAAGTATAGGTGGTAAAGGCAGCTCAAACAGACTAAGTTGGGGAGGGAGAGAGAATATGAGAGAGTACAGGAATTTCAGGGAGCTAGGCCCCAGGCGGCCAGGGCACTGCATCAAGCTCCCCCTGTCTCTGGGGCATCTCAGAAGCCAAGGGGACCTGTGGTTGGGCTCTTGCTAGCTTCTTGGAGCTCCTCCTTGAGGGCTGAGGAGGAGACGCCTGCCAGGGGCCCGGGGGAGCTGTCACCAACTTCACACCCTCCCACTGAGGCTCTCTCCAAATCTGCTCAGCGCTATTTAGGACAGAGGGTGCAGGAGGGCAGCCCAGGGCCCCTCCTTCAGAGGTGGATTATGGCCCAGCTGCAGCAATTTGAACATATCCTCTGGGGTCTTATGAGCCACTCCCATCCCAGGTGACATCTCAAAGTGTGTTCATCATACTTTGGATGTAATAACTGCTGTTTCCCCCCAAATCATATTTCCTGTGCTCCTCGGCCCTTCCCTCTTCCATCCTCCCACAGCAGCTGGAGATGCTGGCCCCGTGCTTTGTGCAAGAGGAGATCTGAGTAGGATGGACAGAAGGAGTCCCATTTTTTCTGGGGCATGTTTAGGAAAATGGAAAGAGCGTGAAGACAACTAATGGGGACCAGAGGGAAGGGGTGCGTGCTGGGAAGGGGGCTCAAACTGCAGGTGCCTGGGTCTAATGGGGCTCTGAGAGTGGACAGAGGACCGGTTTGGGGGCTTACATCTAGGGAGGTCTGTGGTCATGGCCGTGACAGTTTCGCCAGGCTGGGGTCTGCTGTAGGACAATGGCTACCTCCCAAGTTTGTGGCAGGAGACCTGCTCCGGCCCCCAGTCATCCTCCTGCAGAGGGAGATCTCCTGAGGAAGGACTGGGGCGGAGACACCGCCAGGGATAAGTCTGGTTAAATGCTCGAGTGGGGTCAAGCTGGCTTTCCTCAGAGGTGACACGAAATGACCCTCTGAGAACCAGAGTCTGTAGAAATGGCTGAGATGGATGAGAAGCATCCTTGAGACCATTCAGTCCTCATGGTGATCAACCAGGTGCGCACACAGGTGGCAGGTGGAGAATGGACTCTAGGAAGCATCACAGGGTCTTCATCTCTAAGAGTTCTCATATCCTTAATGGTCCCTACCTCCATGACTGTGACAATCCCTCTTTAACTCATGCATTTTTCAATAATTGCTGGAATAATAACACCATTTATGCTTCCCGGATTTGTAACAATCCCTGATTACTAATGAAACTGCTGCTTTGTTCACTTGCGTTGTAGAGAACCGATGGAAGTGCCATGTCTTTGGAGTCCTCGGCTCCATAAATGACAGCTACTGCAGAATATTTGTAAACATGTTAATTTCCTCCTCAGGAAAATGTGGGTTTTGGGTTTCACTTGATTTGAGACCTGGCTTCTTTGATGGAGTAGTGAGTGGTATATAGCATGTGAGATGTTGAAAACCACTGAGGAATTTCCATCTGCCTCCTCACCGCTTGCGAAGGCTGAGGGCTGCAGGGTTGGGACCAGGTCTCTTCAAGGTGGATGCCTGGCTCATGGTAGGCACACAGTTGAAGTTGTTGAAACTGTAGGACTCAGCCCCTGACCCCTGACTTCCAGCCCCAGTCCTTCCTCAGGAGGGAGGTGATGCTGTGTGTGCACCTGGTTGATCACCATGAGGACTGAATGGTCTCAAGGATGCTTCTCATCCATCGCACCCATTTCTACAGACTCTGGTTCTCAAAGGGTCATTTCTTGTCACCTCTGAGGAAAGCCAGCTTGACCCCACTCGAGCATTTAACCAGACTCATCCCTGGCGGTGTCTCCGCCCCCGTCCTTCCTCAGGAGATCTCCCTCTGCAGGAGGATGACTGGGGGCCGGAGCAGGTCTCCTGCCACAAACTTGGGAGGTAGCCATTGTCCTACAGCAGACCCCAGCCTGGCAAAACTGTCACGGCCATGACCACAGACCTCCCTAGATGTAAGCCCCCAAACCGGTCCTTTGTCCATTCTCAGAGCCCCTTTAGACCCAGGGGTCTGATGTGTCTTTGGAAGATCCCAGAGAGTAAATGGCCACTGCTTCTGAGGGACTACCTACACCGGATGTGGGTGTGGATGTATCCAGGGACCTGAGCACCCAGCTCTCCTAGCTTGTACAGCAGAGATCCCACTGCCTCTGTCTTCTCGGGCATCAGACTCTATCTTAGTCTGTTCAGGCTGCTGTAACAAAAATATCATATACTGTGTGGTTTAAATTACAAACACTTGTGTCTCGTGGTTCTCGAGGCTGGGAAGTTCAAGATCGAGGTGCTGGAAGATTTGGTGTCTGTTGAGGACCTGTTTCCTGGTTCATAGATGGCTGCCTTCTGGCTGTGTCCTCACGTGGTGGAAAGGGTGAGGGAGCTCTCTGAGTCCTTTTAATAAAGACACGAAATTCATTCACGAGGGCGCCACCCTTGTGACCTAGTCACCTCCTAAAAGTACCACACCACCTAATACCATCACCTAGGGGGTTAGGTTTCAATAAATGCATTTTGGGGTGACACGGACGTTTCAGTCCATATCAGGTTCCATTGCCTCCCTTTCCAACTCCTTTCCCAAAGTCCCCCTCTAACAATCAGGATGAGGTCCAACCTGCCCCTGTTCTGGTCCAGCCCAGGGTTCACTTTCTCTTCCATCCTGGGGATCTATTCTGAGTTTGGGGTCCTATGAGTGATACAGGTGACTTGGAGGCTTTTCGACCTGGAGACTAGCTTGCAGGTATCAGCAGAGCAATGGTGAAGAGGGAAAGCCTGGCTGTGGCAGAGGGGAAACCTCATGCAACTGCTGGAAAGTTATTTTACGAAAATATTTCCTTGCTATTAAAAAAGAATGGAACCCATTTGAAAGGCATTCACCTGGAGATTCTTGAGAGCCTCTTCTATTGCTTCATGGTCCATTTGGAGAGATCTCTCACTGCCATGGTCAAAGGTATGCTCTTAACCAGTGTGTCCTGGACCTGGCTCTTATGGGTCACAACAGCTGATTGTACACATCTCTGCATTCAGGGATGTCAGACTGAGAGTATTAACACCATAGACATCTGCAAACACCACAAATCTGCCACCGCACCCAGAGCCAGCACACCAACTGACCTCCACTTACCCGTCTTGCTGTGCTAACCAGTGGTCTTCCTTTCCTCTGTAAAACCTGCTGACCGATGCCCTCATCCCGCCGAGGCTCACAGCTGTTCCAATCAGGAAAACTGGATGCTTACCAAGAGTCAATTACCCTTGTCCCAAACCTGTTCATGCAAAACTTATTTGTTATAGCAATTACAAAATTAGGTAAATATTGCAGTACTGATGGAATATGAGTAGGAAGGTAATAGAGTTGTCATTTCCATGGAAATTAAGTCGAGTGCTTGGGAAAGACTTAATAAAGGCAAATTGCTTATAAACTGCTGTCAAATTGAGTGCAGGCAAAGCAACTGTGAAATTTGGGGAAGGATTATACAAATGGGGAAGAATTCACTTCAAAGTGTCTTCAGTTCTTGTTCTACTTCAAGTGAATAGAGCAGGAGATTTGGAAATCAAGTGGAACTCAAGTAGTGAGGATGTCAAAGAATGGATGCATATTTATACATTTTTAAGTTAAAATAGGATATTGCAGGTGTGCTTGTATCATTTTTTTTGCGATTCCATACTCTAACCCACTTTTTGGTGATGCCGAGCCATCAGTCCCGATCTTGCTGGCTAAGAGGCTCCTGTTGTGACCTGTGCCACCCAATCGTCTCAGCCACACTGTGGCTTTATCTCAGGCAAAGATTCAGCCTTTTATTCTTAGCTCTGCCACCTTGAGGGTTTCTCCTTGTCAATTACAAGGTTCAACCTGAGACTGCTTTGTCTTCCATCCACGGCTTCTCTACTTGCAGCCAGTTCATTCTTCCCTTGTGAACTGATCACCCTCTTGTTCTGCCCTCCCGCCCACCCCCCACCCCGACCCCCGCCTCTGCTCAGGGAGCTTCTGCCGTACAGCCCTTCCCCCACCCTCCAAGCATGTTGGCGTCTTACTCATTCTTCCAAACTCAGCTCTAGCATCATTTTCTCCAACTTGTTCTGATCCACTGACTGGAAGTAGTCTCACCATCCTCAACATTCTCAGATAATTTTATCCATGTCTTGTTCATGATTTGGATGACTTTTTATGGAAAATTAGCTATTTACACCCTAAGACTGGGGATCTGAAGGGGACTTCAGAGATCCTGGAATCCACCACCCTAATCTTGTAGATGAGAAAACAGGGCCAGAGCCCTGACATGAGTGGTTCTAAGTGGTCCACGCAGTTAGTAATAATAGAGAGTGACACTGAATATGTGAATGTCCCACCTAGAGCGTGGCGTGCACTGCCCTCTATTTGATGTGCTTTGCCCATCGTAGGTGTTCCTACATGTTTTTTCTTCAAGATGAGATTTATTTGATTAAAGTCCCCCTTATTAAATATGTCCAGATTGGAAAGAACTAGATATTTATTGGAGAGAATTTGGAAGATACAAAATGATGTGAAGAAGAAGATAAGTACCACCCTTGGTCTTGCTATACAGAGATGAGGATTTTTAACATTTAGGGTCATTTCCTTCCGATTGGGTGGAAGGAAAAGGAAAGCAAACAAACCAGTCTTATGCTTGGAAAAAATGCTTGAAGGAAGAAATGCTTTTCGGGTGAGCAAAAGAAGTGAAGCATTACAGATGGTACCTCTGATGCCTATCCAACCACCCATCAACTCACAAAACAAGAATCTGGTGGGGCAGACCCTCTGCTCGACACAAGGGGTTCAGAGATGAACTACATATTGTGGGTTCCTGCCCTTGAACATTTCAGAAGCTAGTGGAGGAACCAGACATATAAACAGATAGTCACAACGCAGGCTGACAATGGAGAGATGAGTGGTTTTAATGCAGGATGTAATTACACGCAACATTACATGACATGGATTTTATGGCCTGTAACATTGGGCTGTGGTGGTTTATAATTTCTGTTATCAAACTGAAAGCCACGTAACAATGACCAGGGAAACTTTCTTTAAAGGTGATTGTTCATAAAGAGGAAATCATTGGAATTTCACAAACCAGCAATTACAAAAGCAGGAAAGGTTACTGTGGTGTATTTTATAACTGTAATCAAAAAAAATTACAGGGAGATTTAAAAAATGTTCCATTAATTAACTCCATTAAAGGTTACTGTTTGAGATGAAAGATAGATCAACTAAAAATCACAATGAGAAGTTTAAGGGATTTGAAGTTGGGAAGTCAGGCAGGTTCTGGAATCAAGCCCTTCTTGTCTCAGTTGGTGTTTACATTGTTTGACCACATAATGACAGTTACTTTGGTCATTGTTATAATCATATGCTACGGCCTCTTGTTATTAAGAAGGATATTTTGCATTATTGAACTATTCTAAGATTTCAGCTCTTCTTCCATTAGTCTTGTTTTTTATATATATTTATTTATTAATTTATCTATTTTTGGCTGCGTTGGATCTTCGTTACTGCGCACGGGCTTTCTCTAGTTGTGGCGAGCGGGGGCTACTCTTCACTGCAGTGCGCGGGCTTCTCATTGCAGTGGCTTCTCTTGTTGCGGAGCGCAGGCTCTAAGCACGCAGGCTTCAGTAGCTCAGTAGTTGTGGTGCACGGGCTTAGTTGCTCCGCAGCATGTGGGAATCTTCCTGGACCAAGGCTCGAACCCGTGTGCCCTGTATTGGCAGGCGGATTCTTAACCACTGCGCCACCAGGGAAGTCCACATTAGTCTTGTTTTTATTTTAACCCGTCAGGTCAGTTTTTTCCTGAGCTTGATGCCTTTCACTGTGTGGATTAGTTGGGGCGCTGTCTGAGGGAGGCTGTCAGCGTGATGGAAGTGGATGGAGGCAAGAAACGTAAGAGAAAGCAGCCAACGGGGGAGCGTGGTCTCCCAAGACGGTGCAGCTCCAAATGCCGCCTGGCTTCTGAGGATGGTAAGTGAGTAATTGGTCTCACTGTGTATCCCCCAGGCACCACGAGTGTGTTTCTGTTTCAGCAGAGGTGGCCTGGAATAGCTCTTGCTCTGTACATGAAGGTCTCCCCCTCTTTTGGAGAACAGCAGTGATTTGTTCCTGGGTGGGAATGCAACTCTGCCCAGCAAGGTGGCTGGCCAGTGAACTGTGTTTCTGGTGCCTTGACTGTGGGCATGTACTTTCCGATTCCGGGCCTCAGTTTTCTCTTCTGTAAAATGGCAGGATTGGATAAGATGACATTTCTGGCTTTTTCCAGCTCTAACACCCTGTGAAACCACTCTGGGCTTGGCCATGTCTTAGAAGGGGTGCTCTGGGTCATGGTGGGACCCCCCCCACCACCACCAGCCTCTCGGTCCTGAGGAGTGCCCACTGTTCACTCTCTTACCCCGTTGCCCACCCAAATCCATCTCCTGCCCCTCCCTGTGGCCCCCGTGCCACTTGTCCACAGCGCTCCACATTTCACACCATTAATGGCTTCAGACCTTTCTGTAGAAACGTGGGTATCTTCACCAAACCCTGATTCATTTTCCTCTTTCCCCACACGCAGGATGAGAACACTTTCCCTCCTTCCTGGAGTGTAGTTTGTGGTCATGTGACTGATTTCTGGCTAAATAGGATTCAGGAGGAAGTCCAGCATGGCCTGACTTATAAAAGCCTGTGCAACCCTCCAGCCCTTTCTGCCGCTGCTCTGGAGAACCTGGAGCCACAGGCTAATTGATAGGATCTGACACTTCCCACCCAAAGGTGGAAAGATTGGGGGAAATTTCTAGACATCCTCCAATAAATCAGGGCAAGCCTTGGTTTTCTTTCCAAGATCCAGGTGCTGCCCTTAAGCCAGCCTATGGAAGGGGGATCTTCTGGAATAGATTGGGTGGGGAAGACTTTACTTATAATTTATCCACAAAACAAGTCTGGTGCTCCCTCAATAAGTTCAACGTAAAGGTACCGTGTGACCCGGCAGACTGCTTTTAGGTACAACCCTGAGAGGATTGAAAATAGGTGTTGGAACAAAAACCTATGAATGAATGTTCACGACAGAAATATTCACGCCCAAAGTAGAAACAATCCAATGCCCATCAAGTGATAAGTGGATAAATAAGATGTGGTCTGTCCATACAATGGAATATTATTCAGCCATAAGAAGGAATGAAGTACTGATACATGCTACAGTATGGGTGAACATTGAAAACATTATGGTAGCTGAGAGAAAGCAATCACAAAGGACCACATATTATATGATTTCATTAATATGAAACATTAATCCATAGAGACAGAAAGTGGATCAGTAGTTGCCAGGGTCTGGGGGCGTGGGAGGGACTATTTAATGGGCACCAGGTTTCCATTTGAGGTGATGAAAAAGTTCTGGAACAAGATAGTAAGGGTGGTTGTGCAACACTGCAGACGTACTTAGTGCCACTGAATCGTTCACCTTAAAATGATGAAAATAGTAAGTTTTATGTTACGTGCATTTAATCTCGATTGAAAAAAAAAGCTATGCACACACGTTTTGAGTCAAGGAGTAGAAAGAAAAAGAAAAAACCCCACAAAAACAAAAACAACAAAACTATATCGCTGGAAGGAAAGTCAAGGCCAAAAGAAGGCATGAGGCTTAAAGGTCAAGGTGCAACGAACAGTAGCCAAGTAATGGGAGAAAGAGAAGGATGGGGTCGTGGAGCCTGTCGGGACATGGCAGGTGCACGCTAGGTCCGAGGTGGAGTAATTCTTTTAGTGGGGAGGTAGGAGAGCAGCTTGTTCTGCCCTGGTGTGTGTGGAGAGGGTAGGGGACGCTGTGCAAACATTGAAGGGCTTTGGATGCCGTGATTTAAGTGCATTTGAGGTTGCGGCTTCTGACTCTACCAGAGAAAAAGAGTTAGCAGAATGCTGTTCTTTTGGTGATATCTCTAGCATAATCCTTGAAAAGTTTCTTTAGAGGAGGCCATGCCTGTGCTGGGGTCCTGTTTCATCCTCTTCTGCCTCCCCTGGCCACCCCTCTATCACTGTTCTGCCTCCTGTTATCCCTTGCCACCCCCATTTCTGTTGATGAACACGGTGTAGGCCCTCTTAGCTACACGCAACCTTCTGGGGAGATGCCACAGAGGAGATGGCATCTAAGCTGGGTCTTAGAGGATGAATATAGTTTCGTTTAGTGTGGAGGGGAAAGGACCTTTCAAGCAGAGGGAACACAGGCTTGGAAGAGTGGGGATTGTCTAGGAACAGTTGGCTGGAGCAAAGGAGGTGGGTAGGATAGATCTGGCTGTAAGGCAGCAATGGTGTTACAGAGGGCTGGCTGCCGGACACGGATAGAAGACAATACTGTGGCCCCAGCTTTTGAGAAAAGAAAAGGCTTTTATTGCAAGGTCAACCAGCAAGAAGACAGGAGGTAGAGCTCAAATCTGTTTCTCTGATCTGGGGTTTGGTCAAACTTTTTGAGTTTGGGAAGGACAGTTGTTATGCAGAAGTGCTGGCAGGGCAGGTTTCAATTGGAGGGCTTTGGAACTTAGCCATTTATAGTAAAGTAGGGTAAAGGGGGTGTCAAGCACTGGATCTTCTTGGGCAACAGACCCTTCACTTCTGAAAGTGTTCCGGCATTCAAGTTCCGGTCATCTTTTGTTTCCATGGTGGGGGAGAAACTTTGGTTCTTGGTATTATTTGAGGTCAAAATAGTCTCTTCTGTTCATGCTTCGACTGCATGATTTACAGTTTTGCTCTGTTGGCTCCGAAAAACAACTCAGTATCTGGTTAGATACAGGATAGGGCCAGTTTGGGCTGGTTCTGTGGTTGCAATGGAACATGTAGTAAAAAGGCTTGCTATGCCACGTTCATGCGATGATGGTGTCCATTCTTCCAGCTCTGTGTTTACCAGCATGTTCTAGAATATTCCAAAAGTACAGAGCTTAAGGCCCAGCACCCAGCTTAAGGAGCAACCAGGGAAATCAGTGCACAGTGTCTCTGAAGTGTGCAGTCACCTGAAACACTGACTCACGTGGTGGCCAGGAAGTTTACTGGGTCGTGGCTGCTTCTGAAGGAACCCTGATGGGAGCATGGGGTCCCACCAACGCAAGCCACACCCATGAGCACAGAGTTGGGTTTCCTTTTTGATTCTGACTCTCCTCTGGGCCTGAGCATGTTGCTACTTAACATATTATGTTCTCCTTTAAATGTAGGGCCCCTGGTTCTTCCAGGGCCACTGACAGACGACGCAGTGCCGGATCTGCCACCCTAACAAGCCCTGGCCTCCATCACCTCCCCACACCAACCACTCTCCTTCCTCATTTCAGGTTCTTTGTCAAACAAAAGAGCTTGGCTGCCCCTGGGGGGCCACCTAGACCTTCAAAACATAAAGGCATGTTTGCACACATTATCGCTGGAGGAGAGGGCATACCTAGAGGACAGCTTCTCATTTCTGATTTTTAAATCAAAAGCTGTTTCTTCCTCCTTCATTGGACAATAGTGCTTTGATTGTCCCCAAGGGACCCAGACTTGACTGATACACAAGAGGCTTTACTCCTTCTTCTTACTGGGTTCATCCCAATGGCAACCCACGGGGTTCTCTGCTACCCTTCTTACTGAAGTAGAGGTAGAAGCTCAGTTTCAAATGTCAACAGGAATTCTGCTATCCTAAGGAGTTTAAATCCTATCCTGTGATAAGTGGGAGACCATTGAAGGCTTTAAACGAGAGGAGTGACATGACCAGAATTGTATAATGGAAGGAATTCTGACAGTCACTTAGAGCAAGAGGTAAGGATCAGCAAATATTTTCTGTAAAGACCCAGATTGTAAATATTTCCAGCTGTCTTGAATAATTTTTTGGGTCCGAACGATCCTTTGCTCAAGGAAAACCATCAAACTGTAGCTTTAGGTTAGGAGTCTAGACAGCATCAACCCTCTTTGGGAATGAATTTGCTTGAGACAGAGTGACTTCCTGGACCTAAACTGCTCTGTTTGATTTGAAAAACTTTGTCTGTTTCATAGGCAGAGGGGCCCTCCTCCAGATTTTCTCCTTCAGAGAACTGTTGCACTGGTAAGTAAGGTTTAAGCCACATTTATGATTAGATAATCTTGCTTACTTGTAAGAAGATGTGGACCCTTTTAGGGGTGTGTATGGGGCGGAGAGCAATGGGAGAGGCTTGATCCATGGTTATCCGTGAGATTGCAGAGACTCTCTCCAGAAGCCGAGGCCAGATTCCATGAGGAACTGTGTGAGATTCTGGGTGAGCCGTGCTGCTTCAGGACCCAGATGACAGAGTGAGGCTTATGGTCATTGGGGCAGTTGTTCTTCCGGATCCTAGCGTTTGGGAGAACGGGAGCTGGTGTCTGGGGCCCTCTCAAGGAGGACTTCCTCATACAGGCAGTGGAGGGGAGGACCGATGCAGACATCAGGTACAAGAACCGGAACTGACTCTCCCCAGGCATCAAACGTAACACCCCGGGTCTCTCAAAAAAAACTCAAGGGGCATGCACAGGAAGCCCTTGAGACCTGCAGGGACAGGTAGGGCTCCACATCATTATTAGGGCATTACTGGAAGTGTGACCTCAACTCGCAATCACAGGTTTTGGAGATCGAAATATATCCATGGGCTTGGAAGAAATGACCCCAGGATAGGACATATTCCATATCACAAATGTTGAATACAGGAAGATAAAAAACTGCACCTATAGCTTGGGGTGCTCCCTGTTGTTCCCCCACCCCCTGCCCCCAAAAGGCTCATTTCTTTAAGACTCTTGCAAAATAGCTGGCAATGCAAATTGGGAAAATGCCTGCACTCTACAAGTCAAAGAGAATCTGATCAGTCCAAAGGAATGAAGAGAAGGGAGAAGCGCATCCTTTTCTGATGGTAGCGAGACACTTCCAGGGGCCTTTTCCTTCTCCCTCCAGCATGGATCAACAGGTCTTCCACTGCATCATCGCAGCTGAGATGTTGGCTCAGAGGCCTTCATAATTTGATCACATGATTACCAGGAGAGAAAGGTCGGTGCTTTATGGTTGTCTGCTTCGCGGACCTCCTTTCAATTACTGTGTAGAGCTGGGTCATAATGGAAAATGGGCACCATGCCATCCGTTTGAGAGATCTTTGAAGATGAGGCTCTCTGGGCTGCTTTCCTGATTGATTTTTTGAGGCCCTCACATTCCTCTAGATTTGCCTCCTTGGAGAGTAAATGAACTTCAAAGGATGCCTGGTTCTGGTTCATGCCTCAGTCCAGCCCTTTGGTTTGGCTCTTCCCCCATCCAAGCCAAGGGCTTCCAGGGTGAGAGGGGCTGCAGGGCTCAGCGGATCTGGGCGAGGGTGCCTGGGCAGTGCCCTCTTCCACACCGTGACTGGCGGGGTTCCCTCCTTTGGCTGGATCTACAGTCTCCCCTTCTTCCTCCCAGCTTCCTGCGTGCAGCTCCCGCCACTGCCAGTTCAGTGGAAGAAAAAGTGCTCCGGGATGCAGGAGGTCTGCTCTTCCGCTCTGGGTGCTCCAGGGCGGCAGACCCTGTGAGAACTTCCAAACCTGCTCAGAAGGCCTTTCGGAGGGGCACCTGGATTCAGTGTCTGCAGAGAAAGGCCAGTAGGCTCCACGTCTAGCCCCCTTCTCGCTGCATGCGCCACCTGGAGTATGCTTGCTCTCTTTAAACCCACGTGGATACTCCAGTCAAGTGTTCATTTCCGGGTCCAGCCGGGAGCTCTGGTTGTGAAAGACGCAGTCTGCTGCTGCTTTGCCTCTGAACTCATTCTCTCTCTCTCAGGCCATGGCAACAGCCTCCCGACTTCTCTCTGCTCCAGTCTTGTCCCCTCCAGGGCACACTTGTCGCCGCCGTCTGCAGAGCTGCTGAGTTCCCCGACTCCGGGGGCCTGTTCACATTATGAGCTGTGGAGTTTTGGGGGCACCACTGACCTCGGATGCGATGTGATAGGTGCTCTTTGGAGCCAGGACTCCTCCATTAAGTCCTTACAAGGGCTCCCCGATGTTTGCAAGACTCAACCCAAGATCCTTAGCTTGTGACATGAAGTATCCCAGACCTGACCCTTGCTGCCTCTCCAGCATCTCCCACTTTCCCAGCACCCTCAAGCTGTATCCTTCAACCATCCCAAATTCTTCATAATTTCCACACACCGACAGCCCGGGTTGCTCTCTTCCGCCCTGTGCATTTGCAGCCATCCCTCCATCCCTCAAGACCCAGTATCACCTCCTCCTCCTTTCCTTACTGTCCTCCAAGCCTTCGCTCTGAGCCCTGTGCCTCTAAAGCTGTACTGCCAATACGTGCTTACAGCCTGTTCTTTACTGGACCCTGATGTCCTTGTGGGAGGAGACTGTCTTATCCATCACTGTGTCTAGCACCATATATGACCCAGAGTCAGCACAGAATGGATACCTGAGGAGGAAATGAATGAAATACACAACAGCCCGAGGCCTTCAGGACCTTAGAGTCCACCTGGGGAGACATCACACACCTGGAGAGACATCACACACCTGGAAAGACATCACACACCTGGAGAGACATTACTCACCTGGGGAGATACTGTGATAGGACGGTTGAGGGCCAGTGCTGTGAGCTGTGGGCACTAAGGTTACTCACAAAGGGAAGGGTGTAGACAGGAGTATTCAGGGATTATTTCTAGAGCTTAAAGGAGCCTCAGGGATCACTTATCTCTATTGCCTCATCCACAGATGAAGAACTTGACGTTCAGAGAGAGAAAGAGACCGCCTGAGGTTATTTTGAGCGTTGGCTGCCAAGCGAGTAATAACATCTAAGCCCCTTGATTCCCAGTACAGGATTTATACAGAAAAACTCATCAAGCTGGAGCTAGCAGGCATTTTGATGTTTTCCTGTAAATAATTTAGGGGGAGGGGTATAAAACAAAACAGAATTTCATTACTAAATATTGATGCTGTAGCTGCTACTTAGAGAAGATTGCCTATGATGTTTTCAATTAGATTCTCTTTATCTGCCTTGAGAAGCCTTTTTTTTTTTTTTTAAAGGACAGGATTGTAGTGCGTTATTAACACTGACAGCTCCAGTATTCACATTGTGTTTCGGAAGGAATCAGGGGGAGATACTGATCTATCAACATAATCCCCGCAAGAAGCATTGTGCAGATTTCAGATGAGACCAGCAGGAATTGCTGTCTTGGCATTTCAGCAGAAACATCCTCATGTGTTTCCAAAAGGGTGTTCCATCCATTGGTGCTTCCTGGGCATCCACGCTGCCAGAACGTGGCGGAATGGGGTTGGAGGGTGGTGGGTGGAGAGCCCAGCTCTGATAAGCGGAGAGGGTGGATTTCAGCTGGAGGGGCCAGCAAAGGCTGTCTCTGAAAAGGAACTCCAGGGATCAGGACATCTTGGACTCACAAGGCTGCCAAGAAAAGCAACATCTAATACTTCGAATGCTTGCGACATGATCCGCCCTGTGCTCGGGGCTCAGCTGACATTTTCTTATTTCTCACCACAATCCTGCAAACTAAGTGTCATTATGATTCCCTGGTACTGGCAGAGTTCTAAGATGGCCCCAAGATCCCTGTTTCCTGGTGTACCCACCCTGTGTAATCCCTGGGACTGTGAATGTGATGGATTTCATTCTCCTGATTAGATATGTTATATCAGGGTGGGGCAGATTTAATCACATGAGCACCTTAAAAGTTTGAAAACAAACCTGGGTCTAGAGGTTAGAGACAGAGGAATTTAGAGATACAGAGTGTGAGAGGGAGCCCATGTGGGGAAATTTCTGCTGCCTTTGAAGATGGAAGGACCACATGGTAAGAATCCGAACACATCCTCTAATAGCTGAGAGGGACCCCTGGCTGGGAGCTGAAAGGATGATGGGGACTTCAGTCTTGGAGCAGCAAAGAACTGAATATGCCAACAATCTGAGTGAGTTTGGAGGCTGACCTTGAACTCAAAAATGAAAATGTAGCTGGTGACCCCTTAATTTTGGTTTTGTGACACCTGGAGCAGAGATGCCAGCCATGCCATGCCTGGACTTCCCACCTACAGAGCTGTGAGTCAATGGGTCTGTCTTCAGCCACTAAGTGTGGGGTCATTTGTTACACAGCCAGAGAAAACCAGTTTACAGATGACGAACTGAGGCTGGAAAGATTCGGTTGCCCAGGCTTACAAACCTGGGGTGGGAAAGAGCTGGGATTTGAAGCCAGGACAACTGACTTCTAAGTGAATGTTCTTTAACACTTCCAAGTGATTCCCAACCCAACATGCAGGGAGCTTGTTCAAATGAGATTTGGCATAGCCTCTGGGTGTAGTGGCTGCCTTCCTTCCCTTGGTTTATGAACCGCGGTCTCCTGAAACTAACGATGGTGTGTGTGCTAGGTGGAAACCCCACCTTCCCACATAGCGATGGGCTTCGTTGTGCTGTCCGACACTGTACTGAAAAGATAAGGCTGGTGGAAACAGCCCAGCAGAGAAGAGCTTCCGCGCAGAGACCGTGTTCCTGCAGCAGCTGTGACAGGGGGTGACTGAAGCAGTGGGCCACGAGAGAGCTGTGTCTCAGAAAAGCCTAGAAACATCCCACAGCCAGCGGGTTCTCAAGCCTGATCCTGCATTAGGACGACCTAGAGAGCTTTAAAAAATCCTCCTGCCCAGACCACGCTCCAGGTGAATTCACTTCAAATCTCTGTGAGTAGTGCCAGGACAGCAATACCTTTAAAAGTTCCCCGGGTGATTGCAGTGTGTAGCCAGGGTTAAGTATGACTGACTCACAAGGTCAAGCTGGGGGTCAGAGGGCAGGACATCAAGGAGAGACATGGGTGTTCTTTAGGACTTGGGTTGCTTCTGTGCTGGTCTGCTGGCTCTGCTGTTATTTCCCAAACCTTTAGTCACTGTGCTCGCTTTGTTACTCCAGGTGAATTGTGTTTAAAATTCTGGGTGTGGTCAGAGCAGTGACTCCAAAGGCCCACGGGGCTGCCAGCGTTGGGCTGTCAGGACCCACACTCTAGGTAGATCCCCGTGGTTCAGGGATGCAGAGAGTGGGGGTCCTCAGACTTGAGCACATCACAGACACCTGGAAGCCTTGTTGAAACACAGACTCCTGGCCCCATCTCTACGGTGTCTGAGGTATCCAGTGTGGATGGGACCCAAGGGTTTGCGTTTTGAACAAATTTCTAAGTGACGGGTGACACTGCTGCTGGTCTGGGGACCATGTGCTATTTGGAGTTCGAGGACGTGGGCTTGAAACCAGATGTTTACTAGCGTGAGGCCACAGAGACATCCCTTATCTCTGTGTGTTTCCATCCATCTTCTGCTGAATGAGTCTGATGGCCACATGTATGGCAAGACAGCCCTGCAGGTGCCTGGCATGAATGAGCCCCCAATACATGCTAACTGTTCCTTCTGTTGGCGCTTCTGGTGGCAGGTTTTTCAGAGACTCACTCATAACACTTTGAGAAAAGAATAAAGAAAAAAATAAAGAAATGTATGGGCTAACTGAGCTGGGCATAGACCGTATCTGCTTTGGGTACTGGACTCTGACTCCAGCTGCGTCAGGCATCTCTCTCTCTCTCTCTCGTCTCCATCTTTCTGCTTTACTTTCAGGGAGGGTCTCCTTGCTTGGTGACAAAGATGCCCTGGCAGTTCCAGCTTGCTCTCCTCTTTACAGCCATGTCCATTCTGCATTCTAAGAAACAGAGCCGTTTCTTCCTGGGATCCATGTGAAGCTGGATTTTTCTAGAGTTTGGAGAGTCTGCTTGCTAGTTTTTCAAAATGAGCATTGCAGGTGCCCACCTGCAGACACCTGAAGCCTCGCCTGTTATTACTGCCATTTGCAATAATGATAGACACCATATGAGGGGCATTTGCCACGTGTTTCACATCGGCTTGTCTTTCACATGTACCACCTGCCTGGATCCTCCATCATTAACCTTTTCTTAGAAAAGGACACATTTTCTGGGAACATTTGAGCATTAGATGACCCAAGTAACATTCCCAATAATTATGTAACATGCTCACTTTCATGAATAAGCAAATGCTCAAAGTGTCCAATGTTACAGAGTTCCAACAGGTTGGGAACTAGTGAAGAACTAGTGAAGTCATTTGAATTTTGCAGGGTGTCCTTGGTTTCCTTTAAGAGAGCATTTCAAAATAGTGTTTGGAAAGAAGGTCTGTTATAGGGAGTTAGGAAGTGGGTAGAAGCTAAAGGTAGAGGAATAGACAACATGCTTGCAGTATTTTGTAACGCGTGAAGAAAGGTGATTGGCTGAGAACCAGAAGGGCGAAGGGAAAGATGATTTTCCAAAAGTTCGTGTGAGGTAAGGTCTAATCAAGCCTCTTTTGCTATGCCTGGCACAAAGTGTGTTTTAATTAATGTGACTTCCTTGAAAGTGGGGGAGAATCGATCATATTGGCAAGCAGAAGAGGGTCCTTGTTGAAAGGAAAGGAATCGAGATATTGAAAAAGGAAATAATTGAGGAAGAATAGATCAAAATAGGATAGGATGGATGCGGTTTTGAGTACTGGTAGAGAAGGCAACTTTAAAGCACAAAGAAAATTCTCTGACCTGGATGGAAGAAAGAAAGGGAAGGGAAGGAAAGTAATGTTTTTGAGGACTTCTTTCATGCTAAGTGTTTTATAGACATCATCTTCACAGCCATACAATGAGGGGGACTGCATACATTCTACAGGTAGAAAAACTGTAGTTCAGAAGGGTCAGGAAATGTGCCTAAGAACAAAGGACACAGCCAGGATCTGAATCCTTGTGTGCTAGGCCAATGAAACCCAAGGTCTTTTCACTGTACCACAGTGTATGAGAAGTTTGCCACAGAACAGTCCCTTGCCACATGAGCATTGAGGACCTGGAGAGGTCCGATGGCTACACACTTTATCATTCAAACCTTTGAGAGTGAAAGTGGGGGAGCAGTAATATTAATGATGCTGGCACTGTGGGTTACTACCCTCGGCAGTCTGGGATGAACGATGAGCCAGTGATAGGATTCTTTATGTTGGCTGCCTTCTCCCTTTTCAAGATGTCTCTTAAGACAGAGGAGTTTTGAGGAAGAACAGTGTTTGGGTAGTAAGCTGAGAAGACGAAGAGGGCTAAGTGTGATGGTTAATTTTATGGGTCAGCTTGACTTGGCTAAGGGATGCCCAGATGGCTGATAAAACATTATTTGTAGGTATATCTGTGAGGGTGTTTCAGAAAGAGATTAGCATTTAAGTTGGTAGACATCAGGTGGTGGGACGTCTCAGCCTCCATGATTGCGTGAGCCAATCCCTTATAATACATCCCCTTCAATATAACTCTCTATATCCTACTGGTTCTACTTCTCTAGCGAACACTGACTATACATTAAATTAAGAATAGAGTCCATCCCACTGCCTTGCCCCATAGCATGTACATAGAGCTGTGGCGAGTGCTGGTGGGATAAATATGCAAACTGCAGCCAGTCCTGGGTCGGGCAGAAGCTTTGATGCTATTAACCATTGCGTCTAGAAAAGGGATTGAATGAAGGTCTTAGGACAGGGAAGGGGTAGGAGGGTGAAGGGGTGGCTGAGGAGGCAGCTGAGCCAAAGATGACATGATCTACCATTTCTCCCATGAAATGCCTTTTTTTTGCCTCCATTTTTCTGTAAGTAGTGTTACTGGACGACACTCTGTAATGCTTTGTATACAATAAAACTTCCATTAACCAATTGCTCAGGGGAATGGGAGTGTTGTGGTTAATTGAATTATCTGATTAACTGAGAGTTAATTAACCAGAAACCCTTCGTAATTCCAAGCCATGCTGCGAATATTCCAACACATCTAAGTCTTCTACCAGGGTTCAGAAGGGAAAGAAGGTCAAGGAGGAAGGGAAATGAAACCAGCTTTAATGGAGGATCCAACGTGCGTTTGGTACTTTACAGAAATACTATTACCTGGTTGAATCCTTGTAACTATTATACGAAGCCAACATTACTAGCCCATTTCATAGACAAGAAAATCTGTAAGTATCTTAACCATCACTGAACGTTGCTTTGCTGACTGAGAACACAGACGGGTCTCAGAGGCATCTCTGGGATATCAGTGCTAGAAGCAGACCTAGTGTGGGTTTTGGAGTTTGTCAGCCCCACTTATAAACCCTGGTCCTGACCCCAACTAGCTGTGTGACCTTGACTAAGTGGAGGGAACCGCAGGCACGTGTTCTGAGAAAATCAAACTGGGTTCAAATTGTTACTCCACCTTTTTCCAGGTGGTGTGATCTTCAGCCAACAACTTGCCCCCTTTGCTTCTCAGCTTCTTCATCTGCAAAATGTGCCATCACCTCGCTTGCAGGGCTGCTGGGGGCCGGAGATGGGTCCTGCATGAACCGTAGCTGTGCTTTCTATCATCCACGTGGCCCATGGTCACGGTCGCGTTAGGGGAGCAGAGATGGACGAAGAGAAAGATGCAGTAGAGAGACCTTCATCTCAGGACGATCCCTGATGCTCCCTTTATATTCAGTCTCTGAGGCTAATCTTACTCTCTTGTTCTTTCTTTCTTGCTCCTCAAAATATGATGTGAAAAACCCGTTCCCGAAGGTGAATATTTGCTAACTCAGATTTTACCGCATTGGCACCTCCGACAAAAGGGAACACAGTGGGGCCGGCAGGCGTTGTTACCTACTAAAGCAAGCATTATTCTGGAGAAGTCACCAGCCTCTGTTGCCATCGTATTTTTAGGGAATGAAAAGAACAGTTCTTTTCACTCAGAATGCTAGATTTACATTGCTTTCATTTAGCAAGTGAATAATTGATAAGCTGGGGCATATTAACGTTGAACAAAAGAGCCCAATGATACAAGGGTCCTGGGAAGGCTGCCTAAATCAATATACACTCATGAATTTTGAGTGCAAAAGGTTGAACTGAGAAAGCACACAGATTTAGACCCCCATGAATATTTGAAATACATTCTGCTCACGAGAGGCTCACAAGAGCCCAAATGTTAACTGAAGGGGCTTCAGAGAAATGGCTTCTAAACAAATTTGAAAGCAAGAGATTTTCTCCTCCAAAGATTTCACGAGAAAAATCAATCATCTTTGTTGTTTCTGCTGTCAGAAGGCATCTATTAAAAATCTAATTAGAGTATTTTTACCAATTAAACATACCAGTGCAACACTTGTCTGACTCAATGTCTGTAATTGCTAGAAAAGCAAATGTATCGCCCTCTGTGATCAACCCAGATATGGGAAAATGTTCCAGCCACTCCTGCAAGCTCCATCCTCCCCAGGCAGGAGCCAGCCTTAAAATTTGATTAATCTAAACATTTTGTAAGTTGTCAAAAGAGTTTTCTTGCCTGATGGCTCATGGTCACCCAAAGTGCCAGCCTGACCGAGGCCAAAATAACATCATCGTTCACAATTTGCTTTTGAAATGCCTCCTGCTAGGCCCCAATTTTAGCGATCAAAGCTGGAAATTTTAAACCAAGTAGGAAAATGCTTCCAATCTCAATGATTCCTTGAACCCAGCGTCCTGCTGGAAAGTCATCTATAGTCTCTGAAACCCTGGGCATGCTGCTATGACCATTGAAGATGTTTGAATATTCTAATATATTCTGATATTCTAATGACAGTCAAGGAAACCATTCTCTGTGGGTAAGGGAATCACTTTTTAGAAGTCATGAAATAGAGTCTCACAACTGGAAGGGGCCTGCCTTAGTGATCACTTCATCTAGCCTCCCACAGAAAATAGCAATTCCTCCAGCCGGACTCAGGCTCTGCTTGCATGCCCCTCACACTCACCACCTTGTGAGGCAGCGCACTCCATCCCGAGACACCTCTGACTTTCAGAAGGAGACTTCTTAGGTTGAGCTGTGTATAACCTGCCTTCTTAAAACTTAGGTCCAAGAAGATGACTCCTAAACCTCATGGATGCAATTTTCTGAGCACTGTCTGACACAGAACTGGATTGCCAATACCGCTCTACTCCCACGAAGCAGTTAATTTGGAGGATAATTCAGAGCATGTGCTCGTTACTGGGTCTTAAAGGCTAAAAGAAAAATTTGGCCCCTCCACAGTACAGATGGTATTTGCTCTTTTCCCTGGAATTCTCGTGGTATATATCTTAATTAATGAGTTGATGAAATTTTTCAGCTGAGTGGCCCTAAGGACAACTTATCTTTGAAAACTCCCCTTCTTTTGGGCTTCCCTGGTGGCGCAGTGGTTGGGAGTCCGCCTGCCGATGCAGAGGACACGGGTTCGCGCCCTGGTCTGGGAAGATCCCACATGCCGCACAGCAACCAGCCCCGTGAGTCACAATTACTGAGCCTGCGCGTCTGGAGCCTGTGCTCCGCAATGGGAGAGGCCACGATAGTGAGAGGCCCGCGCACTGCGATGAGGAGTGGCCCCCACTTGCCGCAATTAGGGAAAGCCCTCGCAGAGAAACGAAGAGCCAACACAGCCAAAAATAAATAAATAAATAAATAATTGAAAACTCCCCTTCTGCCTGTACACATGGTTTCTCTGTTTTCCCTCCAATACCCTGATTAACAAGCAAAGGAAGGTCAAGGCTACAGCTCCTAGACTGGCTGGAAAGGTCTGAGATTCTTGATGGGAAGTTACATTGAAAGATTAAAAAACGCCTGTCCCCAAATTTTGAGAAGCTTTTTTAACGAGGGCCAGGAACGTTAGAGTATGATTTGTCCCATCGTGAGAGCAATCACCATGGCTTGGGCCTCTGTAATCCCCCTTTTAAGTAACCATCTGCTATTCTTACCTGGAGAAAAGAGAGAAGTTGCTGCAGTAGAAAAAATACAATCTACTGAGTCAAGCAGATCAGAGGTTTATTTATGGCCGTACCCATTTCTAGCTGTGACAACTCGGGTGAGTTGCTAAAGCTTTTTGAAGGGGAGTTTCCTGTACTGTACAATTGGGATAAAAATTCCTAGCTCACAGGGTTATTATTATAAGGTGAGATAATCAAATGGTTTACCGTGCTGTATCAGTTAGCTAACGCTATGCAACAAGGTACCCCAAACTCAGGAGCTTAAAAAAAAAAAAGCATATATTATTGCTCATAAGTCCATATGTCAGCTGAGAAACCTGTTAGTCTGGGGCCAGGCCTGGCTGATCTTGGCTCGGTTGGCTCACGTGTCTGTGCTGAGCTGGTAGATGGGCTGAGGATTGGCTATCTCAGATGGTCTCATTTACATGCTGGCAGTTGGCTGGTGGGCAGCTGGAGTTATTGGATGTCTCAGGACCCAGCAGGCTAGCTTGGGCTTATTCACATGGCCAGGGCCCAAAAGAACAGCAGAAGCATGCCTAGCTTTTGAAACTGGCACCATGTCACATTCTATTGGCCAGTAGAGCCCACCTCTGGATAGGAGGAGCTTTCAAGTGACACTGCAAAGAGCAGCCACTCTTGCAATGAATCTGTCCCATATAGTATCTGGTGCAAGCACCCTGAGCACGGCAGCTATTCAGGACACATTTCCCAGACTGCACTTCGCAAGGATTGATCTTGTCTGTAGCCTCTTAGTGGAAGCATTTAAAAACTGTCCATTAGCAATCTCGTATCTTAATCATTTTGTTGTTAACATTAGTAATATCTCATAGTTATAATTTTACTAGAATCCATGAAGTTGGGGGGGGGGTTCCTGCTGGATCAAGGCCACTCATGGTAGAAGCTGGACAAGTTTGTAGGTCACCCGGAGTGCAGAGTGGGGAGAGCTCCTGGTCAGATCTGCATCAGCTCTTGCAAAGGAGAAATCCCGGGGTTCAGAAGCCTGCTGCTCTTGAACTGGGAAGAACCCACTGTCATCTTCACCCCAGCAAGAGGAAGGGCATGCACGGCTGGGTGTTCCTCTGCTCCAGACCTGGCGTCAGGCTCCTTCCATTGAATCCTTACCTGCACTCTGCAGCTTCTCCATCATTCTCCTCACTTACCATTGCTGAAGCTGAGGCTTGGAAAACTAGGGTGATTTATAAAGGACAGAGCTGGAGCTGAACTCAGGGAAACGCAGCTTGGAACCCTCCCTGGTTCTTTCACACCTCTGAGGTCAGTGGCAACAAAAACATGGCAAAGAAGGAAGAGAAGCAGTTTTTGTGAATGGTCACCACGTGTTGGGCACAGGTACCTTACATCATTATCACTTATCATCCTGACTGTCCTACTTCTTTTAACCCTGTTTTACAGATGAAGACAAACAGGTTCAGAGAGGTTATGTAGCCTGCCCTAGGTTGTACAGCCAGGAAGTGGCAGGGCTGAGATGAACGAATAGGGCTGATTCCTCACCACCACTTTGCTGCAAGACCATCTTTGAACAGCAAGAGAAAGAGGAAGCTCTCTGTTTATGAACCCATCACCCCTTAGAATACAAGTTAATCCCTCTCTTAGGAAAAGGTCCCTGTAACCGTCTAATAATCCCTGGGAAATGGCAGGCGCTCTGGGCTGTGGGTATTGGCTGATTAACACGATGCTGCCATCAGTGGAGACTCAGGGACCCCCTGGGCTGATTCCAGTTGCCCCGAGATGGGGCAGACTGGATGAAAGCAGTCACCCTGCATCTTTAATCCAGGAGGACTCAGAAAGAAAGCACCAGGAACAGATGAACCGGGCCTGTGGAATTGTTCTTGTCCCTGTGATGCCCTCTGATTCCCAGGCAGAGGCTGGGGTGGTGGTGGTGAGGCAGGCAGGCACACCAGGGGCTCGGTAGGAGCTGTCGGGGGAAGAACGGATTAATCCTGGGGATGCAGTCACGTGAATAGGGTGGCAGTGACAGCCTCAAAGCGAGACTGGCTGCCTCAGTCTCTACCAGCTTAATCACAGACCTCGGGCTCCTGCCGCAAGCCCCTTCTATCCCCCATGGAGTTCCCAGGCGGCCTCCCTGCCCGCCCGGCTCATACCAGCTGCTTCCTTTCCTCTCTGCCCACTCAGCCCCTCTGTGGTGGCCACTGGTGCTCTCAGAACCACTTCCCTGATACCCGGACAGCACTGTACCTGCACCTACCTCTCTCCCTCTTCAGCTGGCGACGCTGCCCTGGATATTGGAAACCCGAGGATGCAGGCCAGGGAGGGGGGCCTCATCTCTGTCCCTACCAGCATACTGCCTGGGGCTCTGCCTAGGGTGTGCTTCTGACCTGGGTCTGGGAACCTGGGGAGGGCCCCCAAAGTCATTCAGTCCTCTTCACCCGCTCTCGGAGGCCTTCCTCCTACCCCTCCCCTGTCGCAGAGCTCCTGAGGACCCCGCACCACCCTACTTCAGAGCCTGGTCTCTGTCTGTGCCCAGGACGCCACACCCATCCTCTGTCTCTCCTGCCAGCCTGTTCATCCCTGAGCGCAAGGACCTGGGCTGCTCTGTGTACTCAGCCTGGTGTCCAAACCCCAGTGAATGGAGTGGAAGAGAATACCCTCCCCCAGATACTTTCCCCAGCCGCAGCCAACATTTAGTGTCCCTCCTTGGGTCGCTCAGTTTATATACTCCCTGTCACTTTTGCTATGGCTGTCTAAAGTGACATTGCATGAGATTTTGGAAGAAAGACATCACAGGGCCCCGGCGGTGAGCAGTTAGCCTGGAGCGGTAACTTCTTGGAGAAGGAAACCCAGGGCAAGGCAGGGTGGGGCAGGGGTTTCGCCGGAAGGATGAGGAGAGGGCCCTGGGTGGGCAAAGGCCTGGAGGGGTTGAGCCTGCTTGGAATGGAGGAGCTGCGGTGTGCGTGTGCGTGTGTGTGCCTGTGTGCACGTGTGCGTGTGTGCACATGTGTGTGTGCGTGTGTGTGGGCATGTATGACTGTGAGTGTGTATGTGTGCGTGTTGTGTGTGTGTGTGTGTGAGTGTGTGTAGCGGGACCAGCACTGAGAAGCCAGGTTGCTAGGCAGCCGGTCACCGGATCTCGAGTGCCCGTCTGAGCCGTCGTGAGTGTCAGCGATGAGCCTGGGGAGAAGCTAAGTACGCAGCAGCCTCCCTCTGCATTCTGGCTCCAGGCTGGCCGTCCCAACAGCCTGGCTGCCCCCGTGTGCAGGGCTGGGGCATAAACCCCCGAAGTCAGCTGCTCTGTCCCCACCTGGCCCCAGCATGACCACCAGATAGACCTGATGACTCAGCCTCTGAGTTTCCTCTTGGATTCTGGGCCTCTTCTCCATGCCTGTCCTCGCCAGGGGTCCCCCTGCCTGGGGCCTCTCTCGCCACCGCTCCATCCACCCTCCACTCTGCTCTCTGCTGTCTGGTTGGCTGCTCTCAATACGACTCCCCTGCCAATGCCCTTTGCAGGCGGAAGACGCGTCCCCACTTCTTTGTGTGGCATTTGCTGCCTCCTTCTTGGGCCTTCCGAGACTCTCTACCCTCTGCTCTCCCATGCGCTACCAGCCTTAGCTGCAACCCCCCTTCCCTGAACACCTGAGTCCACGTCTTTGCAACTTTGTTCCTTCCTTCTTTTCTGCTAGAAGTGCTCTTTATTGCCTGGTGAAATCCTATTATTGGCTCAAAAATCACCTTCGCTCTGTAGCCTCTCTGACCCTGGCAGGCAGAAGCAGTTTCTCCTCCTGGGAGCATCCCGAGTGCCCAGCTCATTTGGTCGGCAGCCACTTTATTGCCTGTGCTCTGGACTGGTCTACCTGGGCCTGCCTTCTCCTGGCAGCCTGCTGGCTCCCCGGGGGAGGGGCCCTGCCTGATGCCCCCGCAGTGCCTGGCACGGGGCGGTGCACAGCAGGCGCCTGGTTGGTGTTGGCAGGAAGGAGGGACCAGTCAGCCAGGCAGGGCCTCCTCCGGGGCGCCGTCCTCCCCAGTGACTCACGGACATCCTAGGGGTGGCTCTTGCTCTTGACCTACATTCCCCTTCTGGGTCTTACTATATTCTGATGCTGGGTTTGGTTCACTACAATTATTTTCACAGTCCTTGAGGGCTGCTTGGGACTTGCACATGCAGCTTTTCTGAAGTCTTGCTAACCAAGTCTCTAGGGGGTGTCTTCTCTCCTGACTAAAGTTTCTCTCCTATCGAATTTCAGGACCACATTGTAATTCCAGCTGGAGGTATTTGAATACAGTGGGTCCTGTGCTGGTGCCAGGATGCAGGGAGCCACATGCTGGGCTGGCCTAGAGGGAAAGGGACTGTTGGATCCAAGACTAAGGCAGTGTGGGGTGGTGGGTAAGGCTCATGGGCAGAGAGGCAGCATCCACGACTATGGGAACTTGGCAGGTGCCCATTTCTTACCTCTAAAATGGTGTCAACACGGTGCCTGCCTCTCTGGGTCACATGGGACTGCATGAAATCAGACATGCCACGTGTTCAGTGTCCGAGACAGAATAGCCCTGAACGTTAGCTGTTGTCATCACCAGCGCCGTCAATGTCGCTTTTCATTGTGCCCTTGATCCATAGCATCTCTGAGCTGGATCTTGTTCACATCCCCATCTCTGTCATTGAGGAAACCCATTCACAGAGGGGAAGACTTCGACGACATCACAAAGCCGGCATGGGAGAAAGGGGGACAGAACCCAGGTGTGCTGGTGTCCAGGCTAGGGTTCTTTCTTTCCACACAGTGCTGGCATCTGGGACACAGGGCTCTCTGAGGTTAAAGCAGGTGGGAGGTGGGTGTCAGCTGTGCATCTCCCTGACCTTGCCAGCTCCGGGGCTACATAGCCCTGCTGCCTGTCCGCATAAGACACCCTCGGTGCTGAGTGGTCAGAGGTGAACCTGGACCCCAGGGAGTCTCCACTCTGTTCCAAATCTTTGTTCTCCCCGTGGGAACATCACCAAAATCTTAATTGGGCTCATGAATTTTATTTTATTTTTTTAAAAAATTGTTGATTTACAATGTGTTACTTTTTTGCTGTACAGCAAAGTGAATCAGTTATACATATACATATATCCACTTTTTAAAAGATTCTTTTCCCACATAAGTCATTACAGAGTATTGAGGAGAGTTCCCTGTGCTATACATTAGGTCCTTATTAGTTATCTATTTTATATATAGTAGTGTGTATCTGTCAATCCCAATCTTCCATTTATCCTTCCCCACTTCCCCCCTGGTAACCACAAGATTGTTTTCTACATGTTTAACTCTACTTCTGTTTTGTAAATAAGTTAATTTGTACCATTTTTTTTTTAGATTCCACATATAAGCACTATCATGCGATATTTGTCCTTCTCTGCCTGACTTACTTCACTCAGTATGACAATCTCTAGGTCCATCCATGTTGCTGCAAATGGCATTATTTCATTCTTTTTTATGGCTGAGTAATATTCCATTGAGTATATGTACCACATCTTATCTGTTCATCTGTCGATGGACATTGAAGTTTGCTTCCATGTCCTGAGCTCAGGGAATTTTAATCTAAAAATGACCTTTAGAAGGACAGGAAACATGTTAGGTGTCTTGCTCAAAGCTGTGCAGCTGTTGAATAAGGAATCCTGCCCCTCAGATGGGGCTCTCCCTCCCTCCTCGCAGGCTGACTGCCCATCTGACCTGGCACTAGTCATCATATAGGCTGAGTCGACCCCTGTGGCGCTCTGGCCACTGGGGAGAGGTCAGCCCTGGCTCCGTCTTGGCCCAGGGCAATACTGTTTGCTCAGCCTTCTCAAGGGCTAGGACAGACACATCGAGAAAGGACACCACGGCCCAGACAAATGGGTCGTGGTCAGTAGGCCACAACCTCAGTGGTAAATCAGGGGTTTAGGCAGAGATGGAACGCAGAAACTGGTTACCTGGTATGGCTTGCTCAGTGGGGGTGAGAGCAGGGGGAAAAGATGGGTAGCTTGAATCTTTGCCATCACCCGGATTGATTCATCATCAGGGTGACTCCTTACTTGACCAGAAGGTGCCCTCCATGCTCTACTAGGATGGGCTTCGGGGTTGGTGGCCTTGGGGGTTATGGCCATGGTGACTCCCAGAGTGTGATGAGGAAGTCAGAATCTGAGGAAGGTGGTCCATGTCTTCAAATACAAGAGATTTTCAAGCCTGAGAAGTCTGAATAGTGTTTTGGGGATTCCACGTGTATACATATGATCTCATCTTAGCCACTGTTCCTGGGTGTGATTGAAACCCATTCACCGGCTTTGCCAAAGAGCATCTCCCGGGCCTGGAGCTGCACCGTGGTCGCCATTTTCTTTGGACCCTTTGAGAGGAATCTGGGAAGCGTCAGGGCCGGGCTACCAGCTCAGTGGTTCTCGGGTGTTAGTATTGCTATCCAGCTCTGCTTTGTTTTGTGACTGTCTAGAGTTCTCAGCCCAGCCACGAAGTGTCAGTTTTCCCCAATGTTCCCCCATGAAGGAAGTTAGACAAGCATTTCCTCCCATTTTACAGATGAGGAAACTAAGTAGAAAAATTACTGGCCCATTGGCCAACGGGGGACAGGGATCCAGGTGACCTGATTCCCAATTCAGAGCTTCTTCGGTTACACAACTTCACCTGGTTGTGAGAAGTCTTCCAACCTTGCCCTGCTTTAATACATTCATGTGGCTAGAATGTTCTTTGGGGCAAAGTCTCAACTCTTCACGATGGCCTACAAGGTTCTCCCTGCTCCCAGTCAGCCTCTCCAGCCTCATCACACCTACAGCTCTTTTACCTCCAGCCACTCTGTAGATTCTCATTTGCTAAAGACCCCTTTTTGCTTTCAGCACTTTTCACACCTCTTTTCCTCTGTGTGGGATGCCTTTATCTCCTTTGTCTGGTGAACCCCTATTCTTCCTCCAGGCATTAGCCAGACTCAACATGCCCCCCTGGAGGCTTCATGTCCCTGAATTTCTGAGGTTGTTGAGGTCAGTGCCCTCGGGAAGAGGCTCTATAGGAGTGACAGCCAACAGCCCATAACAAGGTGATGTTCGATGTCTGAGCAGAGATGGGAACAACAGGGAAGAACCCACCAGGCTCTGCTGCTCCATGGACTTGGATTGGACATACTATGGGACAGAGCTGGGAAGAAGGGGTTGGTTCCTTCTATCCTGGGATGTTGGGATTCCTGGGAGGTGGGTGAGATGCAGGAGTGGCTCCACCAAGGACCGGTGTGCTATAGAACGGTTCTTCAACCTCAGCATCCCAGCGAGCTCACAGCCTTCGCTGGACCTGTTCAGACACCCATAAGTAATACCTTGAAATGGCTCTGTGCACTTTTAAGCGGTGGTTTTATTTAATTTCAACAAAGTTGTAGTTGCAATTAGATCTGTCCAGATAATTAACTCCAATTTACCAGTTTGCACTAGTAATTAATTGCTAAAGTCTCTTGAGTGAGCCTTGGGGAGGAAAGTTGTTCCTCTGAGGATGGAGGCTTTATTCTGAAGGCCCGGAAACATGTCCACCTTTGGGAACTTGTCTTTTCTGTGACTCATCCTGGCTCTGGCTCATACACAGGTGACTTTGGGCAAGTCCTCAACCTGCCCAACTCTCATTTTTCTCTCTAGGGAAAGGGGAGCAGTTCCTGCCTCATTTAGCTCATAAGAACCAATGATCAGTAGGAACAAGATTCATGGGTTGGGATGCAGCCCTTTCCCTTCCCACAGAGCTGCCTAGCTGTTCCTGGGCACAGCTGAAGAGCGTTCACTCACCTGCTTTACCCTGACCATCTCCCGGCTCTGGAGCTGGTGCCATGGTCACTGTTTTCTTCAAGATTCAGGGCTGAGTTCTGAGCTCGGTCATTTTGGGTGCCGCTACTGCTGTCCAAATTCTGCTTTGTTGTGTGGATGTTTACATGTCTCAACTCAGCCGTGAAGCGTCAAGTTTTCCTAAATATACACACAAAGATATCGGCAGGTTTTCCATTCCAGAAGTCTACATCTAGTTACTGTTTGCTTCATCCTTGAGGACTTCTTATTTTTCTATGATCTTGAGCAGTAAATCTCAACCATGGAAGCATACTGAAACCAGCTTTCCTACCATGAACGTTTAATGAAATACTGATTGACGCTGTAACAGTGTGGGGAAAGTTGGTCTTTTTAATAACTGGGTCAATTGGGCATCTCTCTAGGGGAATAAAAAAAAAGAACCGTGACCCCTGCCTTACACAATAGCCCCAAATCAACTCCAACTGGATCATAGACCTAAACAAGAAAGGAGAAAGACGTAGCTTATGGAAGATAATGTAAGAGCATCTTTATGACTTTGGGGTAGGCAAAATTTATATAAGACCCATAAAGAACATTTATATAACTCCCAGGTATAGACAGGAGTTCACTAAAATTAAGAGATTCTGTTCATCAAGAGACATGAATTAAGGGAGTGCAAAAGTAAATTGCTGAATGGGAGAAGATATATTATGCAATACGTGTTTCCCAGAGGACCCCTATAATAAATATTTAAAGAATTACAAATCTATAGAAAAATACTGACACCCCAATTTAAAAGTTGAGCAAAAGAGCCACCTGACAAAAGAGTATATCCCAATGCCAGTAAGCACACAAAAGTCTTTCACAACGTAAGTCATCAGGAAAATGCAAGTTAAAATAAAAATGTGATACCACTCTACACCAACATTTATAACATTGACAACTAGACTTTCATACACTGCTGGTTCAATTCCTTTGGAAAAGGGTTTGGCATTTTCTACTAAAGATGAACCTACGTAGATGCTATGACCCGGCAATTCCTGTCCTGGATATATACCCAAGAAAAATGCCTCTCCCTGGGCACCAAGTGACATGTACCGGAATGTTCATTGCAACATTATTCCTAAAAGTTCCAAAGTGAAAACAACCCAAGAGTTCATCATCAAGGGAATGGATGAATTGTGGAATACAGAATGGAATACACTACAGCAATTATTGCAATACCTAATGATTTGGAGGAATTTCATAGGCGTAGTGCTGAGGAAAAGAAGTCAGACCAAAAGAAGAAAAAAAGAAAAAGAAAGAACAAAAGAAGGAAGGATGGAAGGAAGGAAGGAAGGAAGAAACTGTATGATTCCATTTATACAAAGTTTGACATCAGGGAATTTTATGGTGATGGAGTCAGAACAGTGGTTACCTGTAGGGTGGGGATCACATATTGGGGAAATGCAGAAGGGAAGCTTTCGGAATGCTGGTAATGTTTTATATCTTATTTGGGGCAGTAGTTCCACGTGTATGCTCAGTTTCTAAAAATTTTTATTATGGTGTACATCAAAGATTTGTGTCATTTATTGTATCATGTGTTCTTCAATATAAACATTTACTAAAAGAAACCAAATTCTGGCCCTTGGACCTCACCCTACACTAACTGAAGGAGAACATGGACGCTGTACCAGGGCTTGAGTTCTGGTGCCTATCAGCCGCCAGGTGGTTCTTACACGCAACCAGGGTTGAGCATCCCTACCTTAGACTGAGAACCAATGTACTTTACAAAGTCAACCCTCATTACTTTGCCCCAAGTGTAACAGGTTTGGGGGCCTAGTTCAGTGGTTGGTCCCCTGAAGGTACGTCATTGAACTGGACACTGACCCATCGCAGGAAATCCAGGCTTTGCTCTGGTGGCCATTTAACACGACCAGCTCTATCACTGGTGCCTACCTGACTGGTTCACCATTTAGACATGATTGAATGGTTGTTAGTCATCCTAAGTGTCTCACCTAAAGTCCTCTAACTGAGAAACAGAAGAACTAGGGCTTGAACCTAGGCTCTTGACTGTTCTGAACCAAAAGCTGACAGGCCCAAAGCCTGACGCAGAGGAAGAAATGAAAAAATCTTTGAATAATTTTGATAATTTATAGGAAGCGGGCAGTAGATAAGATGGGAATCGAACTAGCCTTTCTAACTTATATCTGATGCAAGACCTCCCTGTCACTGTTTATTGGCTTTTCTTTTTCTGAATAGAGAGATTTTGAATTTATAATCAGTATTGCGTTTCATTTGCTTCTCACCTCAAGTAGGGCCCCAGATCAAGCCTGTCTCCTAACAGTAATACACCGGAGGATGTATTACCTTGCTCTGACACTCTCTACCACTGTTCTTGATCTACAGACTTGTAGGAGGACTCCAGACTGGGGATCTTCCTCAGAAAGGTGTTATGAGTCGAGATTAGTTAGGCAAGTGGCAGAGTGAATGCATAAGCAGTGATTTTGCATAATGAGGCGTGTGAAATCCCACTGGAGGTTGTTAAAACAGCAGACAGGCTGTGGTAAACAAGGAGAAAGGTAGGCTTTGAAAACAGATGGCTTTGAAAACCTGGCAAAGCCATGTTTCAGACTTTTAAAAATTGGTTTCATTAGTGCAGGCTATTTTTTAAAATTCTACATGCATGTTTTAAAGTTCTGGTTTAATGAAAAAGTTCCGTTGGTAATTGAACATCAGTTTACACCCTGCTGTAAACAAGCTAACAGCCAGATGTGATGGACAGCTTGCACAGAGCCCAGAACTCTTCTTGTATATTTGGATTCAAATACATGATTTTGGTTTCAGGCTGGGGCAGCTTTGCTGAGCGGGTGCATGGCGGTGTCTGCCCCTCCTGGCTAAATACACCCCCTGGGAGCTCCCTGCCAATAACCAGAGCTGATCTGGAAGCTCTGTCCCACATCTGTCCTCATTTCCTCCAGGAAATGGGTCCGACCCCCTACTTACCTTTCTGGCCTCACCTGTATCACTTGTAACTTCATTTCTCTTCCCTCCCAACTTATTTTCAAACATTTCTCAACTGCTGTGATTTCTTGAGTCATCTGCCTTAGTGTGGGCTGAACCCTTTGCCTGGAGTGCCCTTCTTTTGATTGTCCCCAAATTCTTAATAGAGTCACCCATCAGAGCCCCATTTCTAGATGTTTTGACCTCTCCCAAATGATGATGATGATGGGCCCCTCCCAGTCTCTGTTGATAAAATTAACTTACCTCCCAATTCAAAGCTGCCTCACCATTTTTATATATTTATTTCCAGACACTATAGATATTTGGGGGCCACATATAGTAAAAGCTCCTTCAACCAAACTCCACTTAACCAGTTCACGAAACATTCTTTCTGGTTAACAATGATGATCAAAACGATAATAGCAAAGCCTTACATGGTACTTGCTGTGTTCCAGGCATATTGTAAAGCACTTTACTTCTATTAAGTCATTTAATCCTCACAACAACTCTTTGAGGTAGATGAAATTGGAAACCCATCTTACAGATGGAGAAACTGAGGCACAAAGAGCTTAAGTACTTGCCCAAGTTCATACAGCTGATAAGTGGCAGAGCTGGGACTTAACTCAGCCACCATCCATGGTTTTAACCACTATGCTTTACTGCCTCTCACCTCTGGGAAACATACTAACTCGTATTTTAATGATCTCTTAAAGCTACTAGGCTCCTGTCTGCTGTATCAGGCACCACTGCCCTCAACTGAGTAGAGCGCTTATCAAGAGTCAGTTATATCTATGCCAATTGCACTTGTTATTGTGATGACATAATTTAATTATTATATAGATGGATGTAGTATTACTGCAAAAAGAAAGAGAGCTTGTATATGAAAACTAAATGCAATCTATGAGCAAGTCTTCATATAGACACATTGCTGAAAGGATTGCTGACAAATTAGGATGGATGCAATAACTGTGAAAGATTGGGGAAGGGATGGATCTATCTTCTCAGATTGCTTCTGAAGTGTCCGAACAAACGAACTGAAATCACAGATGATTCACTATGACCAGATGATATGATGACCATCTTGGTTTTTGCTGTGGTTCTACTAAATTATTAATAGTGCCCTTTTCATGCTCTCAAGTGTCCTAGGGCCCATTATAAAATACACGGTCACCCTCATCATGGGTATAGTCTAAAGCAAGATAGAGAAGCAAAAAACTAACCAGCAGATTTGCCTTCAAAGAAAAGCCCATGACTATTCATTAAAACCCCTGCTGTCACAGAGCTCATACCAGCCTCTGAAAGCAAAGCATGGAACCCTCCCAGCCCACTGAGAATCTGGGCTTCAGAGAAGGTCCTGGAAAAGACTGTTCTTGCATTCAGAAGGTAACTGTTCAGGAAGTTCCCTACTGGTGTGAGATATGGAGTGAGAGTCTTAAACTTTCTCACACACCAGAGAAAATCAGATTCCTGTCCTTGAAGCAGCTTCTGGACCCAAGAACCCTGCCCTGGGCTCCAACATGCTGCCCTGATGTACACCCCTCCATTAACCTGGATCCTAGGACCCACCCGGGCAAACATTCATTTGGCTTAGTGGCTACTCTGGCTTTTGTCCAGGTGTGATGAATAATACGATGGTATTCACTTAGGGTCTGGACAGGGCAAGCATTATTATTTTGAGTTTTTGGTTTGAGTTGTTATCAAGTCATTTGGTACATCTCCTTATCCGGGGGCTGTCACATTTGTTCATGTTGCCGCTCTTTTGAGTGCACTTTAATTCAGAAAAGCAGCTGCTTGCTTAGGTCACTTTCTGTCAAGAAAAAAAGATTCTTAAGGACGAACATTGCTTGAGTGTTTATGATTTCCAGAAATGATGCCAGGTAAGTCAAGTCAATTACCTCATTTGATCATCAACAGAATCCAGGAGATGGGTTTTTTGGTCTCTAATTTACCGATGAGGCTGAAGTACAGAGATGTGAAGTGACTTACTTATAGTCACATAGTTAGTAGGTCAAAGAGCTATGGTTACATCCAGGTCTTTCTACTTTCAAACCTTTATGCTCTTGCTTCTTCTCTTACAAGGTTTTCTCCCTAAAAAAATGCCATTGATCAGTAACAAAACAGCTTTGGCATAATTATGCTGCCAGTCGGATCTATGGGATCTGACATCCCAGCATCCCCAAACGCTGTTCCCTTCTGCCCGGGCTGGCGTGTGATCTAGCACTCCATGGTGCACGTCCTCTTTCCTGGAACACACTCTAAGTGCCTCGGGAGCCAGGACCATCTTGACTTCCTTCAGTTCTCTTCTGCTAAGTGGTGTATCCAGGGGCTGAAGAGCATCAGACCTTCATCCATCTCTGATTGGGCAGTAGAGGGCTTCGAACGAAGGTCTTTGTCTAGTGTGTGGTCAGACCAGCTAGGAGACGTGGTGACTGTTGTACAGATGAGACTGGGATGGAGGAGGGCAGGGACTTAGTCGTCCACAGCAAGAAAACGTCACCCCAAACCTGCTGTCTGGGCACTGCTGCAGACCCCTGCCCTGAGACGTGTGGTTCCCTGGATTTGAGGCCTGGAATCCTCTTCTGTGTGTCTTTAGCTTTCAGTATCTGAAGCTGGAGCTAGATTCACGCCCATCAGAGGCAGGATTCTGGGATGTGCTCTCAGTCATGGCTTCTCCCCTCAGGGGGCTGGTCTTCATGGCACCCCGGGATAATGACAATTTTCTGAGTCCCAAGTTCATTCCCTGCCCGCCTTGTGCTTTTTCATGCTCTGATTTTCCAGCCAGGTTAATATTAGTTTCTCTTGCTAGATGAAGTTTTTTCATGGAACCTCAGAACTCCACCCCAAAATCCAGCACAGGAACCCCGGTGACTCTTTGTCTGGAGATGGCCTCGAACAGAACCATAGGTCCCAAGCACAAAACCCTAGTCCAGTCTTCCCGTTCCCTAGGGATGTTATAAGCATCTGGAGCCCTGATTCATTCTTGGAGAGAGATTCAGATCAGCTTGCTTTCAGTAAATAGAATTTAGACCAAGTTTCTTCTGTATAATTGTTTGCTAACTGTATTACTCACCACCTGTGGGCAAAATACAAAAATCCCCCAGTTGTACCAAAGGAAACTTGATCATCTGAGTTCTTGGGCAAACCCAATGCATGTGGCAGATGGAAACCCTGGGAAAATGGAAGCCTCCACAAGGGGTACTTGGGGAGGAGGGGTGGGAAGATCCCTGATACCTTCCAGCTTGGATGTCCTAGAATTCTGTCATTACACTTTTTGTATAAATAAATAAATAAATATATATATATATATATATATATATATAATATCTGGTACATGTGTACTGCCATCCATTCTGATTGAGCCAGTGTTTGTCCTATTTGGTGCGATATTCTGAATATCCCCTCAGTCTCTGGCCTCTGAATAAATCACTCAAGGGACATCATCTTCCAGGAACTATGTGAATTGACTTGAAGATTCCATTCAAGTGTTTTCTGAAGTACTTCCATCATAGAGTTAATGACAGTATAAGGTCCCCGTTGCAGCTAGTGTTCGTTCTCTCTGGCTAGTGTTACGCCGATCTGGGTAGAGTCACTAGAATCCCCCAGTTCATGGACCATTTCAAGGTCCCCAGACATTTTGAATCCTCCTCTTAATGGCATCTTTTGCCTGTATCCTGTAACACATGTTTCTCAGGATGTTCTGCTCTCCATGAGGGCAGGGCCCCCCTCCTCCGTATCCCACAAAGCCAGGCTCATCATTGGACCCACAGTTACTAGGGGATTGACTTATTTCAGAGGAATAGACTAAAAAAAAAAAAAACTTGAGGGAAACATTTGTTTGGGATGTTTGTTTTCAGAATTACATTATAAATCTAGGTGATATGGTCTCTCAGCAGCCTGTCCTGTCCTACTTTTTAATTTTTAAATTTACCCCCTGCTACATGAAGCGTCATGTAAGAGAGAGATTCTCCTGCTCTTACTAGTCAGACTCTTGGTTCTGCACAACTCACACCTCTGTGGCTGGCACTGCCCTCTGTGATGTCTGTTATTCTCTATGCTCCTGACTTCTGAGTTTGAAGTTCACTCTCTCGTTGTTGGCCGTGCCCTTTGCCTGAGGCTTTATGCTTAGCATAGACTTTGTGGCCGTGGCCTTGAACCCTCCACAAACCATGGTCTCTCTCTTCTCTCCAGCCAGGATGCTTCAGTCTGCTTAAGGAAGACACTTCTCCCAACTCAGTCCAGTTCCTGCATCTTTTATCTCTTTTACCTTCCCAGACCTGCCATGTGGGTAGCCCTCCCACTGGGCTAACATAGCCCTCCACGCCTGACCTGAATATTAAGAACACATTTTGGAAACATTCCTGGTGCAAATCTCTTCGAGTAAGGTTCAAAGGAGATTTGGCGCAGAAGAGAGGTCTGTGACAGTTTCCATGAAGAACTTGGAATCAAAAACCAAGGTTGTGTACGTGTTGGATTTGTCCTAAATAGCACTTGGGACCTCTCGGATGAACCATCACTTTCTTGGAAGGGCAGCCACAGCCATTTACAATGACTTCTTGTGCTGCCTTTGACTCACACTGTAATCGAAGAGAAATCACACAGAGCTGTGTTCTGTCAATTGTCAGGCAAAGGGATATCGGGAGAGACAAAATGATAGGTGAGGATGTTAGCATCGTCATTTGGAGACTCTTGGTGTTGATAACTGCGGATGGTGAAAGTGGACAAAGCTTTTTTCTTATAGTCGGTAAGAATGTACTTAAAACCCCCAAACCTCCTTATTGAAACATAATACACATAAAGTACATTTAAGTGTATAGCTCTCTATAGTTTTACAAACTGAACGTACCTAATCACTCGCTTCATTGGCCCTTCCAGTCATTACTAACCCTCATCCCCAGGGCAACCACTGTTCTGATTTCTAACAGCAGAGATAACTTTTGCCTGTGTCACTGCTTTATCTTAATAGATAAAGATATGGTACATGTACCATATGGCTCATGTATCTATGGTTCTATGACATGTACCATATGTCGTAGAACCATACATATTCTTGTGTCTATCTTCTCTTGCTCAATGTTATGTATATGGGATCCATCCATGTTGTTAAGAGTAATTGTAAATGACTCAATTTTTTAAAAAATAATTCACAATATTTATTCTTTTTTTCTTTTTAAAATAACAGCTTTATTGAGACATAATTCACATATCATAAAATTCCCCCATTTTAAAGTGTACAATTCAGTGATTTTTTTTTTTCCCCTAGGATTGTACTACATTTTTTTTTCAGTTATACATTTTCAAATTCTTTTCCCATCTAGGTCGCTATGTAATATTGAGCAGAGTTCCCTGTGCTATACAGTAGGTCCTTGTTGGTTGTCCATTTTCAGTAATTGACTCCATTTTTAAACCACTTGAACAGTGGGATTTTTAAAACTATGAGAGAAAAATTATGTAATTTTTATCGTTTATTGACACCCAGTGGATAACGTTCTTCAATGCATATAAACACTTTAATATCTGAAAGCTATTGTTCTCTTGGTTGCACAAACCTTATCGTTAGGAGACATTAGGAGAAACACTTGAGTGTTCTCAATGGTTGTATGTTGGTTAAAGTAGCAGGGATCAGCCGTAACGCCCAAACACAAACCCCATTCCTCCTGGATGTGCTCTTATGCAATGTAGTCGTTTTATACTCAGGAGTGAGAGGAGGTGGGCAGGGTTCCCTGTCTTGATCTCCATAAATCTCCACTTGGATGAAAACAATCAAACCACCTACTCAGTGCTTTCGCTTATATGACCTCATTCATTCCTCACAGTTGCCCCATGGGAAAGCCCTCGGCCATCCCATTGGACGAGGGAGCTGAGGCTCTGAGAGGTGAAATGGCTTGTCCAGATTGCACAAAAAGTACTAGGATTTAACTCTTCCCACTTCCTCATTTTGTCTCCCTGTAGATGATACCTCTGAGTGCCCCATGTAACAGAGAGCTGACAAAACCCAGGGACTCTCAATAGGAAGCTTGAGTTTTCTGTAATCGGCTGTTAAAACCCAGAGAAGGGGCAGGCGTCTGAGCCCAAGCCCAGGGAGGGCCAGCTGCTGTCATGCTGAGAGGCCTCACAGTTTCCACCTCTGAGCCACCCAGCAGTCTTGAGCTGGTCAAATCCTGCCCCTCTACAGGACTTGTCACTTCCACCTCTCTGGCAGGGGTGCAAGTGGTCAGAGGGACAGGCAAATTGGCCAGAGGAGAGACAGAAGGCTTGGTGACCTGGCCTGCATGGTGACAAGTGCAACAAGGCAGCAGCCGGGCCAAATTTTATGACGATTGGGAACCAGACAAGGGCAGAGTGAAAGTGTTAGTTCTCTGTTCATTCTCATGAGGTGCTATTAGGGAAGAGGATGTGGTTGGCTATACAAACCCCGAGACCTAATGCTTTTCTTTGTAATAATTCTCCAATCATGTCTTCTGATCTTGAATTTCTAGTTCCTGGGCATGGTGTCAGTCTGCCCCTCCATTAGTTTCTCCTTCTAGATTATCTGCTCCCCGCAGGGTTATGAGCCACTAGTCAGTAAATGTTTTTTGACCTAATTGGCACAAAGACCCATGGTGCCGGCTTGAGACAGGCGGAGGACATACAAGGTGCCTTGTGGGGAAAGAACTCAGGCCAACTGAATAACTGTACCCCAGAAACTCTTCTGGGCAGAGGCCATGAATCCTGGAGGTCTCCCCACGTCAGGCCTCAGAGCTTGCCGTTTGGGGCATGTGTGAGCCCTGCACTCTATTAGGAGAATTTTCTCTCTCCCTGGGGTTAATGGATCCGTTCCCTGTAAATGGAGCCTGGTGTCCAATACACATTGGGGGGGTGGGATGGAGAAAGACAGCAGCAAGGGGAGGGAGGAAAGGATGTGCCGTTGGAGTTGGTTAAACAGCCGACAGCTGCACTGACTTAATTGGGTTTTATTCTATTTGATCTTGGATAAAGAGGATTTTTGAGAGTTCATTTTCTCTTCGTAAGTGTTCCTGCTAAAAAAAAAAAACAAAAACCCATCCTAATGTCTGCTCCGTTCCCAGATCCTTGCTAGCTAAGCTCGCTACACACGGGGGCAGTAGTACACCACCAACCTGCTCAGAGGCACCCACGCGAGCTGGTTTATGATTCTGGAGCATTCACCGGGAATTTTAACGCTAGTTAAAAATTTTTCCATTTCATGTTCATCAGCAAGAAATATCACTTAAGACAAAGTTGGAAATAAATTAAGCAGGGAACCACATAAAGAGGTTTATATGTGCTTTTCTGCCATACTCTGTGAATTTTTATACTTTGAATGTTTTCAGACTGGATCCCAAACCCCCCTAGTTTGCATCCAGTTGGGCCCTAAGGCTATTCTCATCGACTTGATGCTGTTTCCAGGAATTCCAGATCAAGATGGAAAATCTCTCCATGTCAGCTAATGGCTTTTGAATGCTTAGAATGTGGCCGGGCCTGTCCCACGGATGGTCCCATGTGTTATTTCAGGAAGTTCACATGAGCCTTCTACACCAGAAGAGGAATCCGGCTCAGAGGGATGAAGTGCATTGGTCAAGGTCACACAGCTGAAAGACGTAAAGGAACTTTAGTGCTTGTTCTCTGAAGCCTGGGAAGGATGCTTGTCTTGTTCGCTAATGTATTCCTAACACTCAGGGCAGTGCCAGGCCACCTGATTGACACTTAATAAATATTTGTCAAGTGAGTCAATGGCTGAAGAGTTTGTTGACTCTGAGCACAGTTCTCTTTGGACCGTGCTGTGCTTAAGAAAGGGGTCAGCGGTCCTGCAAGCATCTCTAGTGGATGCTCTCTTGCTGTGGCAGCCCTTGGACTTGGGAGGAAAGCCCCTCCCTCTAGGAATCTCTGCAGACCCACATTCCAGAATCAGGAGGCTGGGGAGAGAGATCAATGCATCCTAAAGAGCCATTTCTTGCTGAACAAATTCCCTGTGAGGCGAAAGAAAGAAAAGAGCACAGTATGGATTTGGAGCATCAGATTTCATCCTAAGTAAATTGTGTGGAACTGGGTGATAAGGAGCCGTTTGCTACAGAGAGGAGAGTGTTTTGATTCCAACCATCCAAACTACGGAAATATTCTGGGATGGGCAGGAAGAGGCTATACCCCAAGGGCACATTCCTGTGTGGGGCAGAGGCTCAGAATGGGGGAGTCACTGAAACTTGAATGATCTGCTTGGAGCCAGGGTCCACCAGTGGCCCCTGGTTCACACACTCTGTTCCGTCCTAGCTGCCTCTCTGCCCTGTGCTGGGATAAGACACCTCGGTGGTGGAGGATGGAGAGCTTGGGTGGCCAAGAGAGTGGTAGGGATCTGAGGGGCTGAGAAGCTTGCTGAGCTCTACTTTGAAGAGTGATCCAGGATCACTGAGAGCCCCGAAGATTATGGGAATATCTCAGAAAGGGGAGATGGTGTGAACCAGGGTCCATGACTGGTAGACCTTTGGGCTCTTAAAAAAGTTTGTAAATTCAACATGTGGTGCCCATTTACTGAGAGGCACTACAACTTTTAATAGGAATGGGCCAGTGTGCTTGTCTTGAGGGAGCTGGGCAGACTCACTCCACAGGCAGGCTTGGGAAGGATAGGACCCCATAGAGGAGACCCCATGGAAGTAGATACGTGAGTTGGCCCAGAATATAGAAGAAGGGGAATGAATCCTTGGTCCTATCAGCAGGAGGACAGAGGGCTCAGCTACCCAGCCCCAGCTAGAGAAGGGGCTGTGCAGGGCTCCTTGATTCCCTGATGGGCATGCACTGTGACTCCAGTCTCAAGGTGGTCTCACAGGTGTCTGGTGGTCTGTTATCAGTCATTAGGTAACACTGGAGCCTTATAAAGCAGCAGGTATCTGGGCCTCTTGGTGGATGGAGCCAGGCTGGTTTCCGGCCAGCTTCTTTTGTTTGCCCCCCAAAATGGATGCTTATTCAAGCTTCTTGTAAAGTGGGTGTGGGTAGGTTGATAAGATCTATGGGAACCAGCCCTGGTCCTGGAACAGAGATGGAGGAGATGACTTCTCCCTCCATCTTTCTGGCCCTTTCTATTGCTATAGATTTCCTATTGCAAAGACTCAGTCTTTGATCTCCAGAACCTTTGCTCTTGATTCTAAGTTTTGTTAATCCCACCGTGATAGTTAACCTTTTGTGACTGGGCCACGGAGTGCTCAGATATTTGGTCAAACAAATATTCTGTGTGTGTCTGCGAGGGTGTTTTTGGATGAGATTAGCATTTGAATTGGTGGCCCAAGGAAAGCAGATGGTCCTCCCTGATGTGGGCGGGCTTCATCCAATCTGTTGAAGGCCTGGATAGAACAGAAAGGGCGACTTGACTCTCCTGCCAGTAAGAGGGACTGTCTCCTGCCTGACTGCTGGGCTGAGACATTGGTCTTTTCCTGCCTTTGGACTTGAACTGAACCATTGGCTTCTCTTGGATCTCGAGTTGGCCAGCTTTTGGACTGGAACGTGCACCGTCACCTCTCCTGGTTCTCAGGCCTCTGGACTCGGACCGAGTCAAGTCTCCTTGGGTCTCCAGCTGGCCGTCTGCAGATCTTGGCACTTCTCGGCTTCCATAATTGTGTGGGCCATTCCCTTCAATTTTTTATAATAAGCCTCTTTATGTGTATATCTTGTTGGTTCCGTTTCTCTGGAGAAGCTTGACTAATGCATCTACTTTGGAAATGCTTTGTGATTCTGTGTTTTCTCTCCCATTCTCACAACCATGTCCACTGAACCCATGTGAGCCAAATTGCTTTGACTGAAGTGGGGTGAAGAACTCAGTACTCTGCTTGCTGTCCTTCCTGCCAGCCCTTTCTCCCTTCTAAAGATTCTTTGACTTCATGAAATACGGTTTGAAACTACTGGCCTACAGTGTCAAGACCAACTTTTATCCTGATATTCAAGTCAAGCAGGATCTGGCCCCTGGGGACTCTCTAGCACATTGTCTGCCATGCATACCCTGTGTCCGGTAGACAAATCTCTAAACAAACCATATCCTGCTCTTTCGCACATGCTAGAAGGCCCTCTTGTACCCACACTATGTTGCATCCAGCGAGCTCGTTCCCATCCTTCAAGACGAGCTCAAATGTCACCGTGTTTGTGAAATCCATTCTGACTGCGGGCAGAGCTTGTCACCCTCTCCTCTGGTTCCCATGCCAGTGATCCCATTGGAGTGTCATCATCAGTGTGCTTTGCCTCCCACCTGCCTCCCTCTACTACAAGTTCCTGGAAAGCCAGAGCTATTTCTCTGGTGCTCCGAAGAGTTCTCAAACACTTGTAAGCGCAGGTTCCAATCTGCCGAATGAATGAACAGTGACTATACTGTCTGTGTCTGACTATAACTAGATTTTCGAAATATTCGTCAGTGAGACAACCGCAGATCCTTTAATCCTAAAGGTTTATCCAGATTCTTTGACCTAATTCTTTAATACCGCATCATCAGATAATTCCTTGTGAGCGGACCACGGTAATGTCAGCAAATACCGTGCTGAATTTCACCTCCACCACAGCGTGGGGAGCTTGGAGTCCTTTCATGAATGCACAGAGAAAGAGAGAGATCTGAAGATTAGCATTCTTATAATGAGCAGGAGAGAAACAGTCGTCGAAATTGCTCAAGTGCTATCAGTAGAGCATCTCTAAGCAGAGATGTTCTGCTTAAACGGCAGTGAGAGATGGCAGGTTTCACAGGTTGGTCATGGGGCAGTTTGTTAATTTCACAGTTTATAAAAGATTAGCGGGAAAGGAAATAAGTTACAGCTATAGTTACCTGATTGCAGGAAATGCTTTGTCTACAACACAACCCAGAAGAAACTAGTAAGGAGGATAGAACACTTTCTTTGGAAATAGGGCTTGACTTTATTTACATCTGACTTCAGAAACAATGGGGATTCCTAGCCAGGGAGACTTTGCCCCAAGTCTGGAGTGTGGGTCAGAAGACCAATGATCCCCTATCTTAACGGGAATCCAGGCTGGGAGATCCTGCTCTTGAGATCTCTGTGAATGAGGAGGATACAAGTTGACTTCAGTTCTCTGAAATCTGAGAGATGCCTTGGATCACCTCTGCAGGTGGTTTCTGAGTCCTGAGATCAGGGCTCTCAGGAAGCGTCTAGAGTCCAAGGTCCAAGGTCTGACCTGAAAGAGTTCTGAGTGCCATTTTCTAACAAATATTGAAATGCTTACTCAGTGGGGTATGTTTACTTCCCTTTCTGCCTCTTCATATTCTCTGCTCTCTCACATTCTATGCCCAGGAAGCTCATAAAAGGCCAGTCATGGCCAGTAGGCCCTCTCAGGACACCCTTGAACTTGACCACTTAGCCCTGCCTTTACCTATTAATCTATCACTTGTGTAACCTTTTAGGCAAGCTGCTTATTCTTTCTGTGCCTCAGTTTTCTTAAGTATAAACTGGGGGTAAGGGTCAGCCTTTCAGGGTTTGCCCTGAGGATAACATGAGACTATGGATGTCAAGTTTTTGCAACTGTGCCTGGCATTAGGTACAGGTTGTTTCTACAATTTACTGCACAGGGCGTGGAACATAGTAAGTGCTCAACAAACATTAGATCAGTGACTGAATGGCTGAATGAATGATTTGGGTTCAGGGTTCATGTCAGTAAGGGAAGGAAAGCCTAGTTCTTACCGGTGACAGACAGAAGCCATTCTGATGCCATTGACTGTGAATCAACCCCAAAGCAGTAGATTGCTCTCAGCTGGGAAAAGGCAGGCGCTGCCTCTGTGTCCTGGTGGAGCCTGCAGACGACTGGGCAGGTCTCTCTGCCCTGGAGACCACCAGGGAAGGAGGGGAGGCTAGTGGCTGAGAGAGGCATGAAATCCCATTTCACACCTTGACTGGGACTGAATCCCAAGACAATACCAAGCCCTGTACTTTCCCTTTAGAACTGATTAATGCTTCCCTGAATGAGGCAGAGAATCCTAGCCTTTCCTCATATTAGGGGCTGAATTGTGTCCCTTCAAAATTCATATGTGGAAGCCCTAACACCCAGTACCTCAGAGAGGGACTATATTAGGGGATAGGACTTTTAAAAGTGATTAATTAAAATAAGGCTGTTAGGACGGGCCCTTAATCTAATCTGACTGGTGTCCATATAAGAAGAGGACATTTGGATGTAAAAAGGGACACAGTGGTGCAGGTACACAGAGGAAAGACCGTGTAAAGACACAGAGAGAAGACAGCCGTCTGCAAGCCAATGGACCTGGCTCCCCATCCCCTACTGGGGGGCCCCCACTCTTCACATCTGAAGATGTGTATCATCTAAAGAGTGTATCACACACCTTTAGTGTCCCAATTCACACACTCTCGTCCCCCATTCATTTTTAGCCACAGCTATAGTGGAAAGTTCCTGAGTGGGCTTCCAGCTGCTCACCCCAAGTGCCCACGATGGCCTTTCATTTCTACCCCTAGTGTTTCACACCCCCAATGCTGGTGGGAGCTCACTCATCAAGCATATATGCTCAGCATGGACGTGAGGCAACGCTCAACCAAGGGTTTAGGAGCCAATAGATACATGCTTCCATCTTGACCTTGGGTGGACCGTTCTGAGAGGTGTTCTGTATACTCCTCTGTAGGTCCCAGGTGGGACTGAGCCCCAGATGCACATGGCAGTGACCTCAATAATACACCCATGGATGGGTTTTTCCTCCTTCCTTCACCATCCCCGGCCCTTTGCTGCTGCTCCCTGAGATTCTCTCACAAATAAGCTACCCACACCCCAGCCTCTGTTTTGGGAGGAACCTAAGCTAAGACAAGCAGTGACAAAAATGCCCCACTCTGACCTCACATCTCAGCTGTGTCTCAAGTTCAACGTTGCCTTGTTCTTTGGCAGTTATTGAGCACTTTGATAAAGCTGATTGTCTGCTCCCGACTCTCACCTCCTTGAGTCCCTTCCCCGTATGTTAGACTCTGGTGTGGACGAGGTGGAGTCTTGCACTCCTAGTAATCTCTGTAAGATGGTAGGACTGGGAAGATTCATGGTGATCAAAAAGGATAGCACCCCCTAAAGAATTCTGACTCAATTATATTTATTTCAGTCAAAGGATTTATGTTATGTGTGGTCCCAAAAGGTGTATTCCTTGGCACTGAAACACCACACTGGACTTGAAACACCAAGTTTTAACACGTTAATGTACCAAAAGATTTCACTTCACTTAGGCTTATGGAAGATGGAGTCGTGACGTCATATTGTGCAACTACAGAGCCTGTCAATCTAGGTCTTTAGGATCCATATGGTGAATGTGGGTGTTCGTTCCTTTATTATTTTTTAAAATGTATTTACTTATTTATTTTTGGCTGTGCGGGGTGTTTGTTGCTGCGCGCGGGCTTTCTCTAGTTGTGGCGAGCGGGGGCTACTCTTCATTCAGGTGCGCGGGCTTCTCATTGAGGTGGCTTCTTTTGTTGTAGAGCAGGGGCTCTAGGCACGCGGGCTTCGGTAGTTGCGGCACTCGAGCTCAGGAGTCGTGGCTCGCAGGCTGTAGAGCGCAGGTGTGGTGCTCAGGCTTAGTTGCTCTGTGGCGTGTGGGATCTTCGCGGACCAGGGCTCGAACCCGAGTCCCCTGCGTTGGCAGGCGGATTCTTAACCTGCCAAGTACCGTGCCTTTATTTTTAAAAATCCTCTTTTGTAATTAATTACAGTGAGAAATGAACTTTTACCCTGTTATTGTCTATCATGTGCCTCTTGCCAATGAACATGGTTTCACTTCATGGCTTACTTTAGTTTCAGTCGTGAAACTTGAAGAAAGACTGCACCATCTTTAAATATTAATTCAAGTGCATTTCCCTGGGGCACTAAACCTCCTGACGTCTGGACTCTTTCTACTTGGGAGACAGTTTTTGGATTTTCAACTCAAATGAAGCTTAGCTCATATATATGCAATCTTCCCTTTTTATGCTGGGAAAGAATCCCTGTTCTCATATTAGCCCATTTCCTGCCAAGGAAAAGAGAGGCTGCCACATCTTTAGGAGATAAAGCTTCCAGACCAGCACAATAGCTCTTTGGTATTCCTTTCCAAATCATGCTTCCTGAGATCTCACTGAAGGTGAACTAACACGTTTTAGGAACTCATCATCACAGGAAGGGCTGTTCGAGATTTAGCCCTTAGTACCGTGCATGGTACCTGACAAAGGCTCAATAAGTCTCTCTTTGGATATTAAGGGAATTATACTCCATAATCACCAGGCCAGGCATCTTTGAGTGAATCTCTGAGAAGTGCTGATGTGTGTGTGGCTTGGGAGCTTGCTTGGTGCTGGTTGACGGGATTCCCCCACCACTGTGCCTCCTGGGGGGACCCTGAGCACCTCCAATGTTCTTCTGTGATCAGAGCCAAGGGACTCCCAGTGTGCCCAGGAAAGAGCTACACATTTCCTAGGAGACCTGACAGTTCATGCACACACGGTGTGCTCAGCAGGGAAATGCATCCCCTCAACGAGAATCCCAACATCTCTCAGAGCAGGAGATGCTACCCTTCAGCAAGGCCCCTCCACAGGGTTGCAAGAAGCCCAGCTCTCTTTTCCTCACTGGCAATCGCATTGCTGTTTCTTGCCCATTGGGACCTCCTAAAATATGTCTCCTGGACACAGTTCAGGCTTGGTTTGGTTCACCCTTTTTTTTTTTTTTTGACTGTCTTTGGAATTCTTTGTTTCATTAAGGTTCTCACAAAATACAAAGCTCAAAGGTAACCGTCTACGTCCACCACAAAACAGAATCAAGTAAGTGGTTAGCACACAAACAATGATCTTTTTCATTTTTAAAAATATAAATAACAACGTTCAAAGTTTGACAGTTTTCTCCTGTTTGTGCTTCTCTTTAAGGCTTTATGTTGCAGACCCTTAAGTACACGTACCTGTCGTCAGGATGCACTGCCCACAAGCAGGGAAGGCCACGGTGGGTACATTCCTGAGGGTGACACGCACTTATCCACGTTGCCTCAAGCCTGTGGAAAACTAAACAGACACCCTCCGATCAGTTCGCACAGTTTCATTAATTTTCTTTCTACCACGAAGTGACAACAGAAAGGGGTAAGTTCCCAGCAGCATTCAAGCTCTCAGAATAATCAATCATGAAGGGCGAGAAGGAAAAGACAGGCTTTTTCCTGGATGGAATTTTTTTCCTTTTATCCAGAAAAACCCCCATAACCCATAGAGTTTACAGGCTGGCTTGTACTGAAACATTTTTCAGATTAAATAGTGTTGAGAGAAGGGGTGGGCTTTTCGTTGGGTCCTGGAGAAGAGGTTAAAGTGGAGAGGTTACTGTTGGAAAAATACTGACAGTCCACCCTCCCACGGCAGTCACGTCACCGGCGAGGCCTGGGGGCAGAGCCAGGGCCCCTGCCTTGGGCACGAAATCCGAGGGAAGGCTCTCCAGCAGACACTTGACCTGCTCCTGGCCCAGCTTGATCTTGTCGTCCAGCTCCCGCTGCTCGATGAGGAGTGTCGACTTCATTTTCACAAAATGCTGGTAATCCTGGAGTTGCTCCTTGGAAAGGTAATGGGCCAGGATGTCCACCCTTTTTGATTCATTGCACGCACAGCTTGAGCCAAACGTGGTTGGTAATTTTTCTGTATTCCCTCAAGCCACGTCCCCAGCCAGCATCTGTAGTAATTGCTTGATCTGGAGGCAGGAGTCTACACTCTGGCCTGTTTCTTTCCACCAGTTCATTATAAACACCTTAGTCAACAGTTAGTCCATTTACTGGGAAAAGTAAACCCTTCCGGGCACGCCATGTGCCCCCCTCACCCTAGCTTTCAGTTTATACCTGAGATTCTATTTCCAGCTTACCTGCCTGCGGATCCCTCAGTTTCTCCCACAATCCCTTCTCCCACAAGGATTAATTTGCTCGTTCATTTGTTCATCAGATATTTATGGGTCACTGAGCTTTGTGAAGCCTGAGATGAATCAGACAAATGCCATGCCCTCGAGAAGTGCACAGTCCAGGGAATAAGAAAGACACAAATACTGAAAATTATAATCAGTGTGATGGACCTATAAAAGTGGGAAGGCCAAGAGTCATGGGGCAGACAAGTAGCTCTGAACAAGGGTGCTGGAAAGATCCTCTTGAGGGAGTGGGATTTTTAAGGGCGGAGAGTGAGCCGGAGTTAACTGTCTGGAATGGTAGGGTTGGGGAGAGTTACTAGAACATTTCAAGCTTGTGAGACGTAGCTTGGGGAGATGATGACAGTTAAGGTCTGGAAGGCTTGAACTCCAGGAAAGGAGACTGTATTCCACAAAGAACTTGGATTGTACTCCAGACAGTGGAACCACTGGAAAGCTCCATAGCAGGGGAACAATGATCTGGTCTCTGGTTTGGAGGCTGGGTTGGAGGGGCTGAGACTGGATGTGGGTAGGCAGGTCTCCTGATGGTGAAAGCATGAACGAAGCACAAGCTGTGAGCAGAGCAGGGGAAGGGAGCGTGGAGAGAAGGTGTTGATTGAGAGGGTTTATTGGACAGTTGGATCCCTGGGGGCGTGGAGATCAGGTGGCTGGGGATTGGGGGTGGTGGCGAAGACAGTGGCTGACTCTTCAGTGTCTCTGAATTCCTATCAGCGTCTGGACTTCAGAAGTCTCCCAGATAGCCACAATGACTGCCACATCCAGTTCTTCCACAGACTCCCTCGAGGACCGTTCTCCTCAGCCCTGTCCTCAGCCCCTCCCGAAAGCAAGCCCACATTCTCCTTGGGCCAGTCTCAGGACTTCTCCCGACACCCACCAGTGATGGTGTGTCCCTTCTCTTAGACTCTGGAGCTCGCTTTCTGGACAAATATTGATCTTCGGCAGGGTTGATATTGCTTTTTATATTCACAATGAACTTGGTCGCCAAAAAGTAATTAGCATAAGAAGACTGAATATTATTAGGGGCCTCATGAATTTCACCAAGTTTATTTAGGTTGCAGCAGGATGTCAAATCAATAATGATGACTAATTAAGGAAAACACATCTGATTATGTTAAAGCACATGGAGGGTGTGGCACAAAGGCTGCAGTGGGGAGGAGGGTGGGCAGTTTCTGGTAAGCAGAGGTGGTACCTCCTCTCTTAAATGGAGGACACCGAAGGTGAGGACTTCACGGTCTGATGTGCTAGGTAGGTGGCCTTGCTGAATTAGGGAAATGGTTGACTACAGCCAACTTGGAGTTTGAAGTGATAATTCCAGAAGAACCAGTGGCCTGAGGCCCCCACCTCATCGTGAGACGTCCCCCTACTCTCTCTGAGCCTGGATTAGGGGATTGTGGACTAGGGTGAAAAATAAGGAATCAGACCCAGCTGGTTTTGAATTCTGGTCCTTCCAGTTTTATGTATGCAGCTATGGGCAATTCACATAAGTAGAGAACATAAAATTTACCTTCTAGGATGCTGTGAATTTTATTTTTATTTTTAAAAAATTTATTTATTTGTTTTGGTTGCGTTGGGTCTTTGTTGCTGCGCACGGGCTTTCTCTAGTTGCGGCGAGCGGGGGCTACTCTTCGTTGCAGTGCGCGGGCTTCTCATTACAGTGGCTGTCTTGTTGCGGAGCACGGGCTCTAGGCACGCGGGCTTCAGTAGTTGCGGTGCATGGGCTCAGTAGTTGTGGCTCGCGGGCTCTAGAGAGCAGGCTCAGTAGTTGTGGCACGTGGGCTCAGTAGTTGTGGCTCACGGGCTCTAGAGCGCAGCCTCAGTAGTTGTGGCGCACGGGCTTAGTTGCTCCGCGGCATGTGGGATCTTGCCAGACCAGGGGTCGAATCTGTGTCCCCTGCATTGGCAGGCGGATTCTTAACCACTGCGCCACCAGGGAAGGCCTAGGATGCTGTGAATTTTAAATGAGGTGCCTTGGTTGCCTGAGGTAGAGAGGTACTCAGGAACTGTCCTCTCCTCCTGTCCCTCTTTATTACATCCCTCTCCTGGAGAGGGACCAAGTGTCCCTTCACTGGGTTTGCTCAGCAGGGGCATGGCCATGTCCCCCCTTCAGAGGCACTCCAAGTCTTCCCTTCATGTGTTTCTGCATGTAGAAGCTGCAGTCAGGAGCCCTGGGGATCGATAATTACCTATTAGAGGTGATTTTATTTCTTCAACCTCCGCCCCGCTCTCTGCTCAGAAATAGCTGCAAGCTTTGGGAGCTCCCGTCATCAGGATGTTTAGGCAGAGCCCACCAGCTTCGAACAGAGCAATCTGTTTTGAGCAATGGCAGAGGAAAGAGTGGGAAGCTCGGTCTGCAAAGGGGCGTCCTTTCTTCTGCTCTCCTCCAGGGAGGGAGCCGGCTGGGCAGCGGAGAGCTGCGTTAGCAATCCACCTGAGGAGGAAAGGTTAGCGTGGCTTTTGGGTCCAGCTTGTGTGTTTTGTTTGTTTTGTTTTAAGGGAAATTGTTCTTTTGGATAGTTGAGCCGATTCCTTGGAAAGCCACGTGCAAAACCGAGAAACCCTCAGGGGATCATTTTGAAGCAAATTAGAGGGCTTTCCCCTAGGTTGCAGGAGCCTGCATCGCCTTTGTAAATTGAGAGCACTCCCACTTTAAAGATGGGTAAACTGAGACGCAGGAGGTTATTACCCAGGACTAGTAAGCATCAGAGGCAGGTGAGACCCAGAGGGAACACTGGTGGGGTTTGGGGCTGCTGACATGTGCTTCTAGCACAGCCCCTCATTGCTCTATTTCCACGTCGGTCTCCCCCTGCCGGGAGGGTGTGCTAAAAATTAGGTGTGTGTCCTGCTCATTTCCAGGGTGCTGACACCTAAGTGCACGCTCGGCACATGTGAGGGGCCCAGCCACTGTTTGTTGACTGAATGAGGAGATAATGGCCATGGGAATCCAAGATCCAGATGTGTGCTCTGAACGACAGCCCAGAGCCCTGCAGCACAGGAAAGAAATCAAAGGCCAGCATGGCGCCCACTGGGGGGAGTGGGCGCAGGGGGCACGTGTCCTGGCTGAGTGCCTGTGCCTGCCAGCCCCGCACGGAACCCTGGGTGTGCAGTCTCGTCCACCCTCAGAGCAGGAGTGTGGGGAGGGCAAGGTTATTCCTGTGATAAACGAGAGGAAACTGAGACCCGGACAGGTTTTCCAGCTCACTGAGGGTGAGCCAGGGAGCAAAAGAGCAAGCCACGTCGTTCTCTCCAAATCCCGTGCTTTGCCAACTCTGCTTCAGAAATGGAACAGAATGATAAGAAAGGAACTGGTGGACAACGGAGGCGGTTTGGGGACCTCAGAGGAAAGCGGATGGGTCTCAGACACAGAACAGGGCACTGCGGGCAACACGGGAAGTGGAGCTTTGAAGGCCACTCTGCCAGGATCGGGGGCCTCAGATTACTGGTGTGTTCTTCCTGGGTAAGTTTCACCGGGCCTGGGAACTTGGAGAGAGTGGAGGCTGACACACGGTCACCAGTCTGCTCAGGCGGATGGAGAGGAAGGAGACAGGAGACCAGGTACCATCTACACCATTTTCCCTGGAGCTCCTCTGCTTTGTGTCAACTCCAGGGGACAGCTTGGTGGCAGACATTTCTTTTCTTCTATATTCTGTTTCCTTTACCAGAGGCACCTCTAGATGCTAGCTCATGGTCAGAGTGGAGAAATATACCTCCCAACAAAGGTTCTCTCAGCTCAGATGTCAGCTCCATCTCCTGCTTCCGTGTCCCAATGGATCTTTCCTCCAGCATCACTGCAGGAACCCCTCATCCCAATTTTATTAACCCAGACACCTTAACGGTACATCAGGTTGACCGAAAGGATCACTTCTTGCAAGGGAAGAAGCATTAAGGAATTCTTTCCCATACCCTTTGAGTACGGAGACCTGGGATGGTCACTTCAAGGAAGACTCAGGTCAGTTTTCTGGGTGCCCTTCTCAATCAATTTGAAAGATAAAGGTGGCACAGAAGATCACACATCTGTTTTAATTAAGATGACAGAAGGATGGCACAATTCCCCCCAAAGGGCTCAAGCCATTCCTTGTCCTGATGCACGGATCCACAGAGCTTGTCTGCTCTTCCAGTTGTGGAGACCCTTGCCACCAACACAGCTAAGTGATGGGTGAAGTTGTGGTTCGTAGGAAGGGATAGCAAAGAGCAGCTCCAGGGGGTTTAAATCTCCTATCACCAGCTTTGCTCTGACTTTTGTTCTTGCTTATCCTTCAGAATCTGCAAAGAGCCCAGCTAATGAGCAGCAAATCTGTCCTCACACACCGCAGCTCAAGTTTCCTTCTGTCTTTGACAATTTCACCTGCTGTGCTCCCTTCACTGGGCCCCAGCTAGAGACTGGAGCAAGTGGGGAAAAGTTTAATTGGGCCCCAAATGTGATTAACCAAGACTGGCCCGCATATGCTCTGCTGGTGTTTAGCATGCCACAAATTCTAACATTACCCAGTGGGTTCTGAAAGCCATTCTGCTTTTAATGTTCCTTGCCTAGTTTACTCAAGTAGGAATTTAAATCAAAAGGTAACATCTATATTGGGGATAACTTTATAGTTCATCTTAATATAACGGCTAATAAATGTCACGTTGTAAAGGAGCTTTTTAAAAACAATAGTTTTAACAATGTTGTATACTTTTTAAGGGAATCTGGTAAGCAGTCGACTGAATCTGGTACACCGTAATTTTGGGCATTATGACAACAGAGCTACAAAAATAGGGAGAGACGGTCTCAAAGGTACCGAACCAGAGCCAACACAGATATTGGGATGTCCACAGAAATAAAAGTGAAGCATCCTGCCTCCTCCCAACTCAGGTCCGAATAGGACTTCTTGGCAACAGGATTTCTTTACTGGCCTCCTTTAAACTGGAAAGACGTAGATATTAATGCAGGCTCAGGGGACCTTCTTGGAATCAACATTTCTAGGGCTAGCATTTGAGAAAAAACCCTTCATTGACTCCCTCTTGGTCGTATGAGATCACAGGAGATTCTAGCAGGGAGGTTTAGGGCACGTGAAGGGAATCGGTAGCCCTCATCTTGCCCTGGCCACGCCTCTGACATGTTCTGCGCCTTTAGGTGGATCCCTTAACCTCACAGAGCTTCGTGCTCTTCATCTGTGAGATGAGGGATTTGGGCAAAGCGGTCTCTGTTAGGATGTTTGGTTCTGTGCTTGTATGGCTCTATCCCACATTCTCAATGCTTTGAAGAAGAAGGACTGTGGGGCTTCTCCAAAGCCAGTATCTATTTTCAGAAGGGAACAAAACACTCACCAAAAAGCATGTGTCATCCGGCTAATTCTACATAACATCCTGGGCAAAGCAGACATGTTCTGGCATCTCTGCTAAATGTCATCTCAAAAGGGGTGAGTTTCTGATGAGCTCACAAATGCATCTTTTCTGTCTGTCTATTCTAGAAAAATGTACTGACTTTTTATTTATTTAGTTTTAATAGGTCAAGTCATATAAGCTGGTTAGACAACCCCAAAACAGCACCAGGATATATGGAGCATGAGGGCGTTGACAAATTTCTAGGAACTTTTTACAATTTCTGAAATACTTCTATTAATAATATTTACCCACACAAATATAACCTAGGGAAGACTAAGCATTTCTTAGTTGACAATGCTTTTCATGCCATTGAGCATATTAAATAAACCTAATCACTTTTTAACATTTTTCACTTTACAAGGGGAAGGAACAAACTCTTTGAGATTTTCCAGGGGACCTCTGGGAAATATCAAACTCAGTTTGAGGGCAAGAAGATTTCATTTAGGACTTGATTTGGGGGAAGGCAAAGTTGTCAAAAATGTCAAAAGGTTTGAACACTTGACTAAATAGAATCATAGGTCACTGGGAAACAATACCTAGCTACCTTTTTAGCCAAAATAACAATAAAAGGTTTCCAAAGTAACTGAAGGAGATAACATGGTTATTTAAAACAAAACAAAACAAAACACCTTAGCTCTTTTAAAAGTGAGAAGACTGGGTTCTCTCGCATAATCAAGGACATGATAAAGTCAACATAAAGCACAGGAAATGATCCTGGTGAGACACAGAATCTTTGTTTCCTAGGCAGATTGCTTAAAAGGTAAAGAAAAAACTCTTACAATCTCTTATTAGGAACAGACCAATAATCCAAGAAAACTGTGCTGTTTTAACAGAGAAAACCAAACTCTAGTTTTGCATCAGTATTGATACTAAAGCTCCTTTAAAAAAACCACATAAATAAATCCACCCAATTTTAGCTTACTTTGACCTTATGATATAAAATTTCTTTTTCAAGATTTTCCACAGACCTACTCTTTGGTTGCAAGTTACCAAAAAGACTCTGGAAACTGTTTTAAGGCAGATATTATGAAACATAATTATTATTAAAAAGTACATTCTTAAAACTTTTATTCCACACGTGAGCTTAAAACACTTGGTCACTCAGAAGACGGTGCTGTTTTGTTAATTATTTATATTTATTAATATAGTCTAAATATATTATATAGTTATATATTATAAATATTTATTTATATTAATATTATAGCTACTCTTATTTATCAAAGATTTACCCAAATTATGTGGACTTGAAAAACATTTGGGTTAGTTTCTCTCTTTCTGAGAGTTTTAGGAATAGTTAATGTATAGGAGCACTTCTTCATCTCTAATCCAATATGAATGGTGTCCTTAGAAAAAGGGGAGATTTGGACACAGAGATAGACACACAGAGAGAAGATGATGTAAAAGACGCAAGAGCGAAGACAGCCATGTGACTGGAGTGATGTAGCCACACGCTAAGGTGTGCGAAGGAATGTTGGCGAACAGCAGCCGCCAGAAGAGGCAAGGCAGGATTCTCCCCTAGAGCCATCCGAGGGAGCATGGCCCTACCAATCCCTTAATTTTGAACTTCCAGCCTCCAAAACCTTGAGACAATACAGCTCTGTTGCTTGAAGCCACCTGGCTTGTGGTACTTCGGTACAGCAGACCCAGGAAACGAATACACATGCCAAGCCAGGGAGGAGAGAAGTGTGAATGAATGGACAGAGAAGCTGGTGGAGGAGACTGAGAAGGAGTCAGTGAGGCAATGGCAGGAAAATCAGGTGTGATCAGCTCAGAGCATCCCAGAGAAGGAAGTGTGCTCAAAAACGATGGAGAGAAATTCCTGCTGAGGGTCTCAGAAGGTAGGCAGGGAGATCTGGAATTTGGCAACTAAGATGTCGCTGTGAACTTGTGGAAGAGCAGTTCTGGGAGAAGATGTGGAACCAGGATTACCTGAGAAGGATGCCTGGGCCAACTTTCTTTCCCATGAGCTATACCAGCCATTCACCACCCAACTCCCATGGAGCTAAAGCATACATTATACCAGTGCAGTTTGCCTGTGAGGACCAAACTGATTTATGCCTTGTTTCTGGCTCTTCTTCTTTGATTAAAGATATGAAAATAAAACATTTCTTACAAAGAAAAAAACGGTGTTTGATAGCAGCTTGGGGAATGGAACTGTTTATTAAGAAGAAGAAAAATGCAAAATAGAGGATAAATGCAATGAAATTACTCTTAACAAAACACAGCTCTCAAATAAACATACGAAAAAATGCTCAACTTGTAATAAAAGGAATGCAAAGTAGTGAGATACTCTTTTTCTTTCAGTGATTTGGCAAAGATTTAAATATATATGTATATGGTAAAACCCTGTGATGATAAGGCTAGATGTGACAGGGCATTTCAACACAAATGTGGGAGTAGAACCTTTTGGGATGATATTTTCATGGGATATTTAAGAGCCTTAAAAATATGTATAGTTGCTGATCCAGAAATCCATTTATAGATTTTTGTTTTAAGGAAATAATTAAAGCTATATGCAAAGCCTTTATTATAGGAATATACGTTTCAGTGTTATTTATATTACCCCCAAAATGAAAACAAATGAATATTCAATAATACAGAACTGGTTAAATAAGTTATAGTTATATGATTAGACAATATAAAGTCATTAAATAGTAATTTAGGAAACATTTATAGACAATGAAGATATTCAGAATGTATTAATTAGGAATAAAAAGATATCAAAACAATATTTACAGAAGGAACCAATAAAAAACTTTAAGTACCTGAAACAAAACTATACAAAATAATTACAGTAGTTAATATGGGGTAATGGGGTAATGGGTGATTTAAAATTTTTGCTCACTTTTCTTCTTTGATTTTTCTTTCTTGTTCCTAAAATGAGCGTGCATTGTTTATATGTTTGAGATGAATAAGTATTATAAATAAGAATTGAGTCTGTTCAAGACTGAGAGAGAGAAGTATTTGATTCACTGAAATTTTATCAAAGGATAAGCAGTGAAGGGCTGTCTTTCTTACCCATTTTATTGATGAAGAAATTCTGGCCCATCGAGGCAAGATACTTGCCAACATGTGGATTCTGTTTTTTTTTTTTTTTAAGTTTTTTTTAATGTGAACCATTTTCAAAGTCTTTATTGAATTTGTTACAATATTCCTTCTATTTTATGTTTTGGTTTTTTGGCCACGAGGCATGTGGGATCTTAGCTCCCCGACCAAGGATCGAACCCATACCCCCTGCGTTGGAAGGTGAAGTCTTAACCACTGGACCTCCAGGGAAGTCCCAACATGTGGAGTCTTTTCATTCATTTTTCCCGTCATGTGAGTGTAGGACCACTCACCTGGGGAGATCTGAAGATGACCACTTAAAGGGTTACATGAGGTAGTGGGACAGAAGTATGAATCAAGCATGAATCAAGTTCCTGATTCACAGTCTACTTTCCCCACCACAACATCTTCAACCATTCTGTCTTGATTTATTTCTTACATTTAGGATTTCCATTTTGAAAGGAGATTTTTCTACACCTCAGCTCATTTCATCATTTTGGTTCAAACTCATTTCTCAATGCTTTTGAAGAATTTTCCTTCCTGGACACATTGAACATCACAGACTACAGGTGCTAAACGCTTCTTTTTGTAACCAAAGTTGTCCTCACCATTCAGGTGTAGTGATGAGTCAAAGCCCTTCAATCCAGCCAGCTGTCCCACCCCAAAACAATGGAGTCACAAGATGAACCCCTAAAACATTGGGCAAAGGAGGAAATTTAAAAGCCCCTTACCAAAGGCAGTTAATTACTTTACTGATAATAATAAGATCAATAACAATTGGAGAAAAACTGATATAAATTTCAAGGATGAGGCAATAGTTGAAAGTACCAGATCAGCTACACCAAAAATTCACCAAAAATGGATTGTTCAACCATGCTCTTTAGGAAGGAAAGTTCAAAAGTAGGAAGCAGACAAATGATAGAGTAGTTACACAGATCTTCAGTTTGGTTAATTTGTGGTTAGCTTTGCCACATAATATATAGGCACTTGGTTCATTTCCAACCAGCCCGTTTATCTTCTGCAAATGATTTGTTGATTATAATTCTACTAATATCATCTTTCCTTTAGATCACTGTAATCAAAGGCAGGAAAAGCTTTGAATTATGGGTTCTTTCAGCAGCTATTAAAATAGCCCACCTTACTCCTTTTATGCCTAGAGGTAGGACTTTGTAAGCTTTGCTGTGGTTTAGATCAAATTAAAGACAGATTTTTGCCCCATAAAAAGGACAAAACACTTTATTTTTGTGGGTTGAGATATCTGTTGTAAATATTAGCATCTACCAAATGATGAGCTGTCTCTCCTCTTTGAACTGAATTCTGGGCTAAAACTTTTTTTGAAAATAGAAATTAATTTATGTTACCAGGGGGGAAGGGTGGGGGGAAGGGATAGTTAGAGAGTTTGGGATTGACATGTACACACCGCTTTATTTATTTATTTTTATTTTTTGTCTTTTTTTAACATCTTTATTACAGTATAATTGCTTTACAATGGTGTGTCAGTTTCTGCTTTATAACAAAGTGAATCAGTTATACATATACATATGTCCCCATATCTCTTCCCTCTTGCGTCTCCCTCCCTCCTACCCCCTCTATCCCACCCCTCTAGGTGGTCACAAAGCACCGAGCTGATCTCCCTGTGCTATGCGGCTGCTTCCCACTAGCTAGCTATTTTATGTTTGGTAGTGTCTATATGTCCATGCCACTCTCTCAGTTTGTCCCAGCTTACCCTTCCCCCTCCCCATGTCTTCAAGTCCATTGTCTAGTAGGTCTGCATCTTTATTCCCGTCTTGCCCCTAGGTTCTTCTGATGATTTTCTTTCTTTCTTTTTTTTTTTTTTTAGATTCCATATATATGTGTTAGCATACGGTATTTGTTTTTCTCTTTCTGACTTACTTCACTCTGTATGACAGTCTCTAGGTCCATCCACCTCACTACAAATAACTCAGTTTTGTTCCTTTTTATGGCTGAGTAATATTCCATTGTACATATGTGCCACATCTTCTTTATGCATTCATCTGCTGATGGACACTTAGGTTGCCACACTGCTATATTTAAAATGGATAACCAAGAAGGACCTACTGTATAGCACAGGGAACTCTGCTCAATGTTATGTGGCAGCCTGGATGGGAGGGGAGTTTGGTGGAGAATGGATACAGGTATGTGTATGGCTGAGTCATTTGCTGTGCACCTGAAACTATTATATCGTTGTTAATCGGCTATACTCCAATAGAAAATAAAAAGTTAAAAAAATAGAAATGGTAAATTCTAGGGTAGCAAGAGACAGAGACCAATTGAAAGGTTTATTATTCTCCTTTTATTTTCTATAAATTGTAATGCCAAGTAGTATCTAGGTATTAGCTACATGCTAATATTATCCATAAGCTTGAAGATGAGGGTCATTAATGATCTGAATGGTCCAGGACATCAGAATTGGTCTTTAAGAGGGGATAACAGAGGGGTGCCCATCATCTGCCTCCAGGCCTATGGCAACACAACCATATACAGGTGTGTAGGTTGTATCCTCCTTAAGGGCATCTGGCTGAGGGAGTGAGTGGGAGGTGAAATTGAGGCCATGCTTAGCTGTTACCTGGAGGAAGGGATCTCTTTTGCTAATTTAAATTAATTTATTCAAGAAATATTTATTGAGTGCCTACAATGTGCTAAGTCTTGAGAATATACCAGAAACAAACAAACAAATGCAAAAACTAAAACAGCAACAACAGCAAAAGAGATCCAACCCTCGTGAAGCCCACAGCCGATGGGGAAGTGTCAGGGGACTGTGGTTTCTCTCAGCATGAGTTTCTACATCTGTAGAATGCGGACAGTATTATGCATATGTACACATTTGACCCAAACCAATGCTTAATGAGCATGTATTCCTTCTGTGGTTGTTGTTTTTGTTTTAATTTTCCTTTGAGGGAAATTTCTTCATGCTTGGTTCCTCTTTTTTCATCTTCAGGACTTAATGGCTGAATCCAATTTGCGAGAGTTTTTCTTCTTAGATGTCACATGGATCCAAGGCATTTAGGCTTTTGACCTTTTGAATTGACATCGTGTTCTTATAGAGGAAAGCTTGTAAATGTATCTGGATTTATCCTTTGCCCGTATCGTCATTGGTCCTCTGTATACACTAGCAGCATTATTGAGATAGAAAGATGGAGGGACAGAGAGTGTCAGAGATGGGAGGGAACTTAGGAATCACTTGTGAGTGAGGAATCTGAGGCCTGAGGAGGTTGTGACACGCATGTTGTTACAAGCTAGACAAGCGTGGATTGGAGATTGGGTCTCTGTTTCTCGTCAGGGTTCTCTGTGTCAACATATGACCTTAGGACTGCCTTCAGATGGTCAGGCGAGGAACGTGCATTTGGAAATAACCTTGTTCTCAGATATGAAACGTGCTTTGTGGAGCACATGGCCATGTGTGTTCCAAACCCTGTTTCTCCCCAGTCTAGAGAGTTCTCGAATTTCCTTTGCTCAACGATCAAGTGGCTGGGGACCTTTCGTGATACAATTCATTAGTTTGTGGTGGTCCCAAGCTGTAACATAAATCTCCAAAAGGACCCCTCTCATATCTTCTTCATTAAAGGAAGTCTTCCTTTGGTATTTCTCTCTGGCACTAGTCCAGGTATGAAGGAGAGGGACCAAGAGGCAGGGGAGAGGGCTCCGGGCTTAAATGCCAGCAATCCAATTAAAGGAATGTTTAACCTTTGTAAATAAAGCCCCTGCTTAGCCTGCTTCTCAGATGGAGGGAAGAAAATGAACTGATTTAGTACGAAGCCCCATACTGAGCGGAGAGGACTGGAGTTTATAACTTCCTTCCTGGCAGAGGGAGCTCAGCCTGCTGTTAAAAATTACTCTCCCTCGAAGGCCAACTGGCAGCAGACGCAGGAAAACATGCAGCGCAGTAAGCCACCTCCTCAGGTGCCCTCCCCGGTGAAGGGGACTCTTTACCTCTGCATCTGGTTCAAAAGAGCCTCTGGAGGGTCCGGTCCAGTGGCTTGGCTTCCATTAAGAACATGAGAAATAAAAGTAAATGTAAAACAGCAGACAGTGGGAAGATGAGCAGAAAATAGAATCGAACATTTCACACGCCCTTGGATGGGGAAGACCTCTGTGGTTTAGAAGCAGTGCAGGAAGCCACGCAGGAGAAGATCAAAAAGGTTCTATGTCTATGTGTGTAAAAATATTGAAGGCAAGTAAACTGAAAAATAATTGCCACAAACGTGGCATCAAAAGGCTATTTATTGTTATTACTTATAATAACTTCATTCATTTAACATTTATTGGGCTTGCTGCTAGAGTTACAGAGATCAAAGGCTTCGAGCCCTAGGCGCCACCCTGCAGAGGGGGATAGAATCCATCAACCTTGTTTCTAAACGGCCTGTTTATTCATTCGTTGGCAGTTGGGGTGGGTCTGGGGGCTTCTATGTACATATTCCCACATACTGATAAGAAAGCACTAGGATATCATTAGGTAAATGGACAAGTACAAGAACTGGAAATTTACAAAAGAGGGAATATATTTGGTTAGAAAATATATGTAAGAGTTCCCCATCTCGTTAATAATGATTGAAGTATTATAGAAATTAAAATGAGGTCGTTTTAGCCTATTAAATTACCAAACTTATTTTTTAATGATAATATCCAAAGCTATCACAGGTGTAGAGAAATAAGTAATGTCATGCTCTTGTAAATAAATGGTTTTTAGACAGTATTTTGAGAATATTTACTGAGAGTCTAAAATGTCCATATTGTTTGAGAGTAACTGCACTTCTAGGAACTTGTGCAAAGGAAATAATCAAAGATGCAGGCAAAGATTCATATATAAGAATATTCATAGTATCTATATTCTCCAAAAATAAAAGCAGTTTTTAAAAAAACATTTTGTTTTTTGGGGGTCGTGCCACGTAGCATGTGGGATCCTAGCTCCCCGACCAGGGATCGAACCCTGCGGTGGAAGCACGGAGTCTTAACCACTGGACCGCCAGGAAAGTCCCTCCCAGAAAGCAGTTTTAATGTCCAACAACAGGCAAGTGGACAATTAAATTAAGACATATCTGTACAACAGTTTATTTTGAGTAAAACTCATATTGAAGAATATTTAATGATAATAGATATGCTCAAGATATAATACAAAGAAAAAGCGGGATACAAACTATATAGGAGTGGAATCTAAAAAATAAAATGAATGAATGTAATAAAACAGAAACAGACTCACAGGTACAGAGAACAAACTCGTGGTTACCAGTGGGGAGAAGAGTGAGAAGAGGAGCAAGGCAGGGGAAGGGGATTAAGAGGCACAACTACTGTGTGTAAAATAAATCAGATACAAGGATTAATGTACACCATGGGGAATATAGCCAATAGCTTTTAATAATTTTATATGCAGTGTAATCTATAAAAATATCAGCTATGTCGTGCCCCTGAAACTAATATAATATTGTACGTCAATTGTATTTAAGTTACAAAAAAAAAGAAAAGGAGGGTGTTTAGCAGAATGTTGGTTATCTGTGGGTGGGGCAGGTGTGTCTCTAACAGACATGGAATTCGTGGCTTCTCCTCTAGAGTGTGATGCCAGCAAATCACTTGAACTCTGTGGTTCTCCAAAGAGTCTGTGGACCCCTTGGCTTCACTTGAGGATTTTGCTTTACAAAGATCCCCATTGACTGAAAGGGGGCTTCCTCTTGAGAAGTTGAGGGGAACACACTGGAGAAAGAGATTTGAACCTAACACTGGTTTTGATGGTTGAGAAGGGTGAGCTCTGGGGCCACCAGTGCTGAGTTCCTAGGGACCAAAGATAGACAATGGTTCTGGGGTTGTAGAATCTGTACCCAGCACCTAGGGACTGCAGGAACCCTGAGAGCCACGGTGAGGGAAAGAGAGGTATGGGGTCTGCGATCTTGGTCACGCACGTTCAGCGCCCTTGACTGAGGTTCACCCTGCGAAGAAAGGGCCTTCTTCCTGGTGAAACTCTGATGGTTGTTTGGCAAGTTTGAGGCAGGTGGTGGGGATGTGACTTTCCCTGAGATCAGGAACCTGGCAGGGTGCTTCCAGCCCCAGCTGGGGATGAATGCAAGGAAAGTAATAGTTGAGGCAGAGACTTGTGTATCAGTCCCTCTTGAAGGAAGCGTAGAAGTCAGATCGCCTCATGTTGGACCATGTAAGCCCCCAGGATTTGGGGCCAATTCAGGGAGAGAAGAAACTTCAAGAGGAAAATGAGACCTCCTGCTAGTAAGACATGAAGAGGCTCAATTATTCGTTGGAAAAATAAAAGCAATGAGATCAACCTTATGCCTTTTATGATTGTGAAGCGGTGAAAGCCATTGTTCTGCAGTGAGCATATAATTTTATACAGACAAAAACAATAAAATTTAAACAACACCACCCTCCCACTCTGATGGTTAGGTAATGTGTGAGATTGCCCCACGGGATTTAAACTTACTTGGCCATGCAGTTAACCAGATGAGTGTGTGGGCCCTTCTCCGATAGAGGCCCTCCCTTTAAGGATCTGAGAGTGTGTGTGGGCACATCAACCCCCTCCTGGCAGGCTCCTCACAGCTTCACCTGGGCCTTAGGGGGCATGTCAGCAGCCTCTGGGGTGTTTGGCGGGCCTGCCGGACGCCTGCTCCCCTCCCGAGAATCAGAGTCAGAGTGTTTCTGTCACGGATGGGCTACCCCTGAGCTTCCAGATGGCTCTGAGCAGGGAAATCTTAATCCCAAAGCAACAGACACCCTTCTGTACCCCAGGCACTGAATAAATCAGTGGCGATCTCCAACTCCATAATTCTAACAGAGCCATCTCTGATGGCTGTGCAATTTGCTGTCTCCTGGGTTAGCGACCGGCCGTAATTGATGAGGAAACTGACAGCACTTTGTCTTCCTTCACCACATTTGTCATTCGGCAGCTGGCTTATTCTTTATCTATTGCCTGTGACTCTCTCTCTCTCTGTGTCTCTCTCTCCCTGGGCACTTGTGGAGCAGATGTATCTCCTCCTCTCCCTACAGACAAAATCTATAAAGCCATAACATGTTTTTAATGCAATTCAGCTTTTTGAAACATGCATAATTGGAGAGTTCCAAAATAATTAGTTTATTATAGTGGGCCTGTAAAAATGAACTTGCATCTCATTTATGAGCCATTAGATCCCATGTTCTACGAGCCTGATTGCTATTAATGCCACCAGCATATAATTTAGCATACTTTATAAAAATGTGTCACAATTGAACATCTCTTGCTCCCAGCCACCACATCTCGGGGCTGGGATGGGCTGTTCTTCCCATAGCAGGATTCTTCCCATAGCAGGCCTGCAGCTTTATGAATTTATTAATTGACTTATTTAATTGTGGTGAAATATGCATAACATAAAACTTATTATGTTAACTATTTTCAGTGTACAGTTTGATGGTATTAAGGGCCTTCAACTTGTTGTGTAACCATCACCACCATCCATCTTCAGACATCTTTTCATCTTGTAAACCAAAATGCTGAACCTGTTCAACAGTAACTCCCCGTGGCCTGAAGCTTTTGCTGCAAAGTCCCCTCCCCACACCCCCGGTGAGTTGCATTGTGAGGCCCCTTTCTGGGAGAACATATGACATTCATTCTGTTTCTTTTAGGAGCAGTTAAGCAAAGGAAAGAACTAAAGCACTGGGATGGTGAGGAAAAAAAGAAGAGAAAAAAATCCAGGATGTGTAATATGTGGTTCAACCCATGGGTAGATGGCCGTTGTTCTAGAAGGTAAGAACAATTAGCTCTTTCATGGGCACAAACTTGGATTTTTTTCAGATAAATATAATGAAAATAAAAATATTATTTCATATCTGCTACTTATCTTCCACATGTGCCAGATGTAGAACATGGAGAGGGATGAAAGAAGAATAAGTCCTATTCCCTCCTTAAGGAACCGTGGGTCTGGTTGGAGAAAAGAGCAGGAATTGATGAAAAGTTGTATAATACAAGAGACTAATAATAATGACTCTGTAACAAAACCCTAAGAAGGGAATTGGAATCGCCTGCAGTCCTGGAACACTGCAGGATTGTGCTCAGGGCAGAGGACCTCGGTGTGGGTGGAACAGGTGAGAATAGTTCTTCATCACCCCCTTTATGTACCCCACAGATAGCTGCCCTGGGTGGGGAGAAGGGGAAAAGGCTGCCCCCAGGTGGAACTCTGGGAAGGGGCAGTGGGCTGCAGTAGGACCTCTGTCTCAAGGTCTAGCACATGACGTGCATACCCCAAACCGTAACCCAGAGATGCTGAACATTAGATGACCTGATATCCCTTTTTTCCTGCATGGATGTCATCAAGGGGCTGACTGGAACATGACTGGGGTCTTCAGGCAGAAGCCCTGGAGCCTGGTACACAAAGGGAGATAGCAGCTCTGTCTCATTTCTTTGTGGTCTCATCACTGAAGAAGGAGAGGGCTCCCCCGCTTTTCCCTCTTAAGGGGCAAGTTGAGCTTTGTGACTTGATATTCTGGGCCTACACCAGGGATTAGAGTCTTTCATTTTTTGGTTTATAGAAGAAAACAGCTGGATTGCCACAAAAATGGAGTCTAAAGAGTGGGGGGTGGGCATCTGAACTGGGGGGCACAGTGATTTCTGAGGCCAGTGGAGGATGTAGAGGTGGTGCTCCCACATGTCAACTCAAGATGGGAAGGATTGTGAGAGGGTGGCACAGGGATGTTTGGGGACTGATCCCAAACACCAAGGTCATGAGAGCCCAAAAGAAGGACATATGGGGCTTCCCTGGTGGTACAGTGGTTGAGAGTCTGCCTGCCGATGCAGGGGACACGGGTTCGTGCCCCGGTCCGGGAAGATCCCACATGCCGCGGAGCGGCTGGGCCCGTGAGGCATGGCCGCTGGGCCTGCGCGTCCGGTGCCTGTGCTCCGCAACAGGAGAGGCCACAACAGTGAGAGGCCCGCATACCGCAAAAAAAAAAAGGAGGAGGAGAAAGAGGAGGAAAACAGAGAGGGCAGCTGAATATCCCCGGCTGTGACCCTGGTTATCATTGTAACTTTGTGTAAACAATTTCTGAGCCGCCACTTTCTATACCTATGAAATAAAATGATGGGATTGTACTAACTCTTTTCTTCCAACAAAATTTTACATAGAAGCCCAATATATATGACAGATACCAGTGGGGCTACTTAGATTGAAGAGGTGGTGAGTGTGTGTGGGGTGTGTGTAGGGGTGTGTATATTGGGAGGGGGGTGAATACAAAGCCAATAGCTCTACCTTGGAACAAGGTGGAGTAGCTTTGTGTGCCCAGGGAACCTCTCTCTGGTTGAATGTTCTCTTACTGGTGCATGGAAGCGTCTGGAAGGCATTTGGGAGAGGAGAGCAGAGGCCTTTGGCCCAGGGGAGGGCCTGCATGGGTGTTAGGAATCCCCCAACTGGCCCAGAGTCAAAATGCAGGAGTGATAGAAAAAATGGCCAGACCCATGCTGACATCAACTGGGACGTCCCGTCAGATGAAATCCAAGGTATCTGACATATCTGTGACTGGTCTGCCAATATTAGCTCCAGAGGGTGGAACAGGCAGCAAGAGGAAACTGCTACTCCGGGCTTAACTCCAATCGGCAGAGTAAACTTGGTTGGTGAAGCAGAATTGACTGAGGTCCTGAGAATTAATGAGGACACGGTATAGTGTTTGTGGTAACCAAGATGGGGAGGGGTCTCTACAGTGAGAGATGCTGGGCAGGTCCTACTGGTTATCAAAAGGCTCAGAATAATGATGGGTACCATTCCTGCAAGTTGGATGATTTGCACAAGGCATCCAAGTACTGGATGCACAATTTTTCAAGGCCCCGAAGATGAAGGAAGGGGAAATTCATAGGGATACTCTCTGCTGAGTTCAGCTGTAAATCAGCATGTCTGGATGAGGGAAATGGGGGCTCGTGGCCCAGGATGAATCTGTAGGAATGTTATGTCATGAACGTGGAAGCTGCACGTATCGGGGGCTGCCAAAAAAGCTGAGGAAAATGCAGTAAGCGTTTTCTGATCATAATTGGGACAGATGAAGGGTCAAATATGGGCAGGTGGGCAAGGCCCCTGTCTGCTCTGCTCTGACGGGGGTGGTGAAGATGGATGGAGAGGGGCGGATCCCGTGGCCCCATTTGATTTCTGCATCCTCCCTCTAGAACGGTGGATTTTCGACTGAAAACTCAGGTGCTGAGTGAGAAACAGGGAGGCAGCAGGGGGTTTGGTTTAAGAGGCTTAGGACAGAGTCCTCACCCTCCGTGACCCTGTGCTTCCATCTCCTCCTACGTAAAATGGAGATAATAATCCTTATGAGGTCTCATGCTGTGGTCCTCAGGCAGCAGCAGCAGCAACACCTGGGCACTTGTCGCACATGCACATCCTCAGGGCTGACCCCAGACCTGCTGCATCAGAACGTCTGAGACTGGGGCCTGGGAAGCTGTTGGAACAGACCCTTCAGAGATTCTCATGCCCTCTCAGGCTTGGAATCCTTGTGCATATCACTTGGCTGGCAGGAGGCTGAGAGAAGGGGCAGTAGAGAAACGCCCTTGCACCCTGTAAGACATCTTGAAACGATTAGCTTTTAGTACGTACGTTTGAATGTCCTGGCTTGGACGAACAGCATCCTCAAAGCTTGACAAGACTTCAGATGAGATCACCAAGGTGCTGTCAGCTGGCGGAGCACGATTCGAAAAGAGCAAGTTGGATACTTTCTAGTCTAACCAGATGGAAAGGTCTCAGGAGGAAGTTATGAGGAACAGTTGGAGTAGCCAGAATGGTTCTCTTTCTCTCCAATCCTCTCTCCCCAGGCACCTTCCTCCTTTCATTTAGTCAGTGTAATAAATAGAGTTGCACAGGGCTCCTCCGTGCAGGGAAGCATAGACTACTTCTCTAGCGTCAGAGCACTAATTTGTAACGTAGATTAAACCTGGCTTCAGATGGGGGAGGGATGACACCTTTAAGATTCGCACATCATTTAGGGAAATCACTCACTTTACGCGGATTAGAATGTGTCAGTATCAATACCGGGCATTTCCCTGTTGTCACACGATGTCAGAGGAACAGTTATTTCACGTCTGAGTAAAAATCTTTCTTGGAGGCTAAAGTTAATGTAGCAAATGGAACTGTGTGGAAACAGGGCTTGGTCTTGCAAAGTCAGGCAATTGCTCGTTACCGTGCTGGTTAACATATTTTTTCCCCTTCATCTGTTTTACCGGATATGAGACGATTGTTGTTTTGCTTAGAAGAGGGCTTGGCCCCTCTGAACTCGGAACCATGTAACACAGACTCACAGTTCAAAGGTTAAAAGAGAATTGATCTGTGAGCTCTCACCAATCCCTTGCTTTGCTCCCTGCTCTATGAAGGATAAATCTCTTTTTCAGATAAATCCAGATTGGTTTTCCAACAGATTGGCTTTTGGCCTCCCCGGCTGAACAGTACTTTGACATAACCTGGACAGCCTCCCTATAGTTACAAAGAAATCATTTCCAACATCTGAGGTTAATTCACTAAATGAAGCGTTGGATTTTCTTTCAGGGAAGCAAGAAAAATTGTTTGGATGAGGTTAGAAAAGGCTAGGCAAGCTCAGAGAACATTCCCTGGGGCTCCAGCCCTGCACGAAGCTCTATCGGACATTTCTGGCGGTGCTAGATGAATAAACAGTAGGAAAAAAACCCCTCATTTTTGCATTGTCTTTTATGTTTTGAGTGACTTATTTATTATCCGAAAGGCCTTGTGAGATAAGAAAGATGGGTGGAACTAGCCTTATTTGGCAAAGGAGTAGACTGTACCTGGGGAGTAGTTGAATATGGCTGGTCACTCAGCACACATCCAGTTACACCATACAAGGGTCAAGGGGTCTCTGGTCTCTTCCACTGGGCTGTGGTTCCTTCTCGTTCAGTAGGTCTGACTCCAAGTGCTTGCAGAAGGAAAGAGAAAAGAAAGAGATGTACAAATCACATTATCCCAGCATAGGGGAATCCTGGCTGCTGTGGCTTCATGCTGTCCCTCCCTGCAGGTCTCAGGATCCCTGCCATTATCATGTTCCTTGAGAACATGTTATTTGGGGAAAGACCTCAAGTTCCCTTGGAAGACCCACACTGGAGCAAGGACTGGTTGATTGGATGTGTTTAAATCTTGCACTGGTGGGAGATCAAGTCTCAGAGGATTGGAAGAGAAAAAAACAAGAGGGGGGGAAGGCTCAAAGGCTGGGGCACAGGCAAGGGTCCCAGGGCTGAAGGGGGCTACAATGGGCACCCTGGCCTAGCAGTGCCTGAAGGCCCTTGATGTGTAGAGGTATTTGTATTTGTGTGCAAGGGAGTGGCACACAGGAGCCAGAAGAGTCTCATCAAGAAATTCCTGGGAGTGAGCCTTGCATGGAGAAGGAGGACTGTTGTGATCTGAAAAGGAACTATAAGAAGGGGACCAGGTGGCCGACCTCAAGGACACCGGGGAATAGGGAAAGCCTTGGCCTTCTGAAAGCCACCAAACTTAAGTTCAAGCCAATAGAGGATGACAGTCTATCAGACTTCTCTGTGCTGACGATATTTGGAGAGTCCTTGTTTATTTTGTCTAATTTGGAGTGAAAAAATATATGTTATGGGTTGAATTGTGACCTCCCCAAATTCATATGTTGGAGTTCTAAGGCCCAGTACCTCAGAATGGGACTGTATTTGGAGACAGAGTCTTTAAAGAGGTAACCAAGTTAAAATGAGGTCGTTAGGATGGGACCTAATCCAATATGACTGGTGTCCTTATAAAAAGGGGAAATTTGGACGCAGAGACAGACACGAACAGGGGGAAGGTGATGTGAAGACACAGGGAGAAGACGGCCACTTACAAACCAAGGAGAGAGGCCTGGAGCAGATCCTTTTCTCAGAGCCCTCGGGAGGAGCCAACCCTGCCAACACCTTGGTCTCAGACTTAACAGCATCCAGACCGTGAGGCAATGCATCTCTGTTGTTCAAGCCCCCCAGTCTGTAGTACTTTGTGACAGCAGCCCTAGCCAACAAACATAATCTGTTACAATAAAAATAGCCGCCCTCAATGTGGGTGAACCTTGGAAATGTTATACTGAGTGAAAGAAGCCAGACACAGAAGGTCAACCACTGAATGATTCATTTTCTATGAAATGTCCAGAATAGGTAAATCCATAGGGACAGAAAGTTGATTAGTAGGGTTGCCAGAGGCCGGGAGAGGGAGGGAGTGAGGAGTGACTGCTTCACGGATCTGAGTCTCCTTTGGGGGGTGAAGAAAGTGTTCTGTAGCTAGATAGTGGTGATGGCTGCACGACATCATGAATGTATCTCGTATCGATGACTTGCACACTTTAAAAGGGTTAGTTTTCTGTTCTGTGCATTTCGTCTCACTTTAAACAAACGAATGGGTTGTGTGCATCCATGGTAGATAAGAGCCTGTTGGGAAGGGTACCACCTTCCGCTCTGCAGTTTGCCTCGATGGAGTGGGTGGTGGTAGCCTTGGAAAGGACGCAGAAGCGTATGGAATCCCTGGGGCCAGTGGGAAGGGAGAAAGGGCACTGGATCCTAGGCCGCTCAAAGTGACCGTGGTGTTGGACAGGCGTTGCTGAGCTAAGGGGACAGGAAGCTCCTTGACCTCGACCTGTATTCTGACTGTGCTGAGCCCTGCACACCGTCTGGATGAATCCCTAGAGTAGACATGTGTCCTTGGGGTGCCCGAGCCTCTTTTGAACACTCTTCTCATGTTGAGAAGTTTCCACGCTTTGGAGTCTTGCCTCCCAAGCTAGTATCACTTTTCTCCAGGCTTCCTTGTGACTGGGCGCAGGGATTAGCCAGATGCAATGGCCCGGGCACAATTTAGCAGCGATGACACGAGGAAGGAGGCTCTTTGCAGAATTTGTTCCGTGGGAGGGTGGGAGATGGTGTCCAGCCTTCAGAGGCAGCTGAAGGGGGCCCAGGATTGGCATCCCCAGCCCACAGTGGAGGAGTGCCTTCAGTGTGTCGTTACAGCTCTCCGCGTGGCAGGAGCAGTTCCAGAATGCTCTGTCGACTGTGCTTCTGAGCTCAGAGCCCCCAGCCTGGACTCTGCAAGCCCTTGTGGTGATTCTCAGGCTGCCTTTTATACTTAAATAAAGTGGGGTCTTGTCAGTCAGAACCTTGAGGTGTTATGCTTTTACCTTAATAATAACAAAAGCTTCGACATTCAGGCAACTCTTGGCCTCTGTGTTCCAACCATGGGTAGAAAGCCAGGCAGCAGGGACTGTAAAATCAAAAATGCCAAGAAGACCAAGGACAACCCATTCTGTGTTCTAGAGAGTTCTGAGTCCCATTTCTATCCTGCTTATCCCAATTGTTCTTTGGATCACATGGGCCAGTCAATTCTTTCCTTTGCTTCAGCCAGTTCATACTGGGTTTCACTCACATGTGATCCAGTCCCACTTAAGCACGCCCCAAAACTGCAGGGCGTCCATCCGCATCTGCTTGGGTTCCACCCAGAGGGAGCCAGGAATGGGGCCCTTTAGGCCAAGTGTGAGCGGTTAGGTGGGGAATGCAATGTTCCTACCTCAAAGGCAGTAGCAACCCTCCAACAGACTCTGGGAAATCTCCTTGACAGCATCTCTCTAGTACAGAGCACTCTGCTGTCAACTTTTCCACTTCAGCCTAAAGCTATTCCCCCAATTCCTGGACCTCCCCCCGTCTGGCCCTGGGCCCTCGTCTTGGCCTTGTCTGGGCTCACAGACTGACTGGCTTGCCAGACATGCTCCCTTTTCTCACTGAGTGAACTTCATCTCCCAGAGTCTCAGTTTCTCATCTGTAAAATGCGATGAAAATATCTTCTCAGGAACCGCGCACAAGTTTGTTGTGGAAAGATGGAGACTATGGTGTGTGAAGTGGCTGGCACAGTGCCTGTCACAAGAGCCTCTTCTCATCTGTAAACCATGAATAACTTTCCCTGGTGAGTGTCTCATGGTTTACCTGCTTTACGGCAAACACAGCAGGTAAAGCACTTCAAACAGTGCTGGGCGTATTCCCAAATGCTCAAATGTGAGTCTCCTCCTTTCATCCACGAGGCCGAGGCCCTCCAGCTATTCTGCTCCCGCAGTCCTGGTATTTTTGCTGGCGCCTTTGGTCCTCTGGTGTGCGTGACCCCCCATCTCTCCCTCCCTAAGAACTTTCTTGGCAATCCCATTGTGTGTGGGGAAGGATGGACTAACGTTTCAACAAATGACCCTTTGAGAAAAGCATCAGAAAATTATCCTTAGCGAGGGGCTCCGATTAATTTCAAGACTGCTCTTGGGAAAGAATTTGCCATATTAAATACAGTGGGACCTCCCTTGGAGATATTCAGTGTTGAAGGTATCCTAAACACCCTTGCGTTACCACTAACCATTTTAACAGGAAATGTCAGTGATGGGCCAAAGGGAATATTTCCTTTTGCCACCAGGGCTTTTTAAGCCTGAGCTCTGGGAAGGGTGAAGCGGGAACTTCTGGAGGTGAGTTTTCTACTGAATACAGCCACTGTGTCAAAGATACTCTTGTCACTTGATTTGTGAATGCAAATGATTTCAAGTGAACGTAGGCTTTACTCTCCAATTAAAAGTAGTGGATGTTCTCCAACGTGGCAAATTCTCCCCTGGCCTTTCAGAAGATGATAATGAGTTATTGCTGATAGAACCATAAAACTGTTATTTGCGTGAGTAAAATGGAGCTAATGTGTAGATAAAATTAAGCTTTAAAATGAAATATTGTTAAAACAAAACAGCTAATGAACTCAGACACGTTATTGAGCAGGTAAGTTTTGCAACTGACCAGAGTGGATAATTTTAATTGGTCTCCTTGAATCAAAATCAATAGTGGAAATTGTACGGCATATCAGAAACATATCCGTCTCCTCCTTCTGTTCGTATTTGGATCATTTCCGGCATGAATCCCAGGCCCTGTCTCGTCAATCCTAATGGGCCAGGAGGGAGGGCCTGGGTCAGATCATTCTCTGCTCTTATGGAGGGCAGCTAATCAATCCTGAAATCCAGGAGAACTCTGCCTGATCTCAAGATGAACTTTCCAGGGATATAGTGCAAAACCCAAGTGCCAATCTTACCCTGTGCCAACTGCAGCCTTGGGAGGGAAATTAATAGCTGGATTCAGGCAGGACCCTCCACAAGAGGGCCTCAGATTTGTAATATTAGTGGGCAAGAAGCAGAACAGCAGAGACAGAAGCACTCACTTCTATCCTTCCCACAGTTCAGATCTCTAGAATCCTATGGACACTTAGTTCTAATCGGTTATACATCACCTAAGATGCTTTGGGTGTGGCTGGGTCCCGGAGGTGGTATGCCTTCCCTGGCATTGCCAGGAAAATGCCATGCACTGAATGGCTTAGATTAGGGGTTGGCAAACCACAGCTTGTAGGACCAAATCCCACCATCTGATTTTGTATGAGTAAAGAACAGTTTTTACATTTTCAATAGTTGAAAAAAATCAAAAGAAGAGTAAGATTTCATGACACGTGGACTTATGTGAAATTCAAATTTCAGTGTCCGTAAGCGAAGTTTTAGGGGAGCATAGCCACACCCATTAGTTTATGTTTCGTCTGTGGCTGCTTCCTTGACATGATGGAGGAGTCGAGTGGTTACAGTAGAGACTGTAGGGCCCACAAGCCTAAAATGTTTACTGTATGGTCCTTTACAGAAAAAGTTTCTTCTTGCTTCGGCTATTTGCTGTCCTTGAAGGACTGGAGCTGGGTATGGGGGCGCTGTAGGGATGAGGGCTAGATACTGGGTTTTTTTTTTTTTGGCTTTTCCAGTCTTGTATAATTTTTTTTAACATATTTATTGGAGAATAATTGCTTTACAATGGTGTGTTAGTTTCTGCTGAACCACAAAGTGAATCAACTATACATATACAGATATCCCCATATCTTTTCCCTCTGGCGTCTCCCTCCCACCTTCCCTATCCCAACCCTCTAGGTGGTCACAAAGCACCAAGGTGATCTCCCTGTGCTATGCGGCTGCTTCCCACTAGCTATCTATTTTACATTTGGTAGTGTCTATATGTCCATGCCACTCTCTCACTTTGTCCCAGCTTACCTTCCCCCTCCCCGTGTCCTCAAGTCCATTCTCTACATCTACGTCTTTATTCCTGTCCTGCCCCTAGGTTCTTCAGAACCATTTTTTTTTTCAATTCCATATATATGTGTTAGCGTACGGTATTGGTTTTTCTCTTTCTGACTTACTAGACACTTGAACAAGATCAGGATTTTATTAGGGAGAAGGAAAGGGGAAGCCGATGCTATGCAGGAAATTAATGGTGTTCATTACATTTGAGAAGCCATCCAGTTTCTCTGAGACTCATTTTCCACACCTGCAGATGTGGGGTATAGCAGATAAGTTTCTGGGGAATTGGTGAGAATTCAGGAGAAGGTGTGTAGATATGACTGGGTGACGTATGAAGGAAGGAAGGAAGGGAGCAAGGAAGGAATAGGGAGTCGTCAAAGGTGAGGTTGGGGAGGTGAGCTGGCCCCTATCATTGGCTTTATTCTTCAACATATAGTGGGCTTTGAAGTGCTTCAAACAAGTGACGAAGTGACATTTGCACTGGAGGGAGAGAACATGGCATTTGGTGTGGCTAGAGCAGAAAGGTCATTTGGTCAGAGAGCGACAAAAATGGAATGCTCATTGAAAGGGAAACTCATCAGATTGCTTTCTCCTTAACCCTTCCCCCAGGAGAGGGAAGAGACAAGGAAGGGACAGCTCTAGGGAACAGGATATGGGATTATATGGGTGAAGCACACTCGGAATAACCCTATTAAAACGGGCATCTGGTCAGAAAGCTGTGTGTAATGCAGTGATGCTCAGACTAGGAGGGTGGTGGGAGGAGCACGGCCCACAGGGGGCTTCCTGAGAGAACTTGGAGAACGCTGTCTCAGAGGTCACGGGTTCTTGCTCTGTGACCTGGAGCAAATGGGTCCACTTTTCTGGTTTTCTGTTTTTTATTTATTTATTTTATTTATTTATTGTTTTTGCGGCACGCGGGCCTCTCACTGTCGTGGCCTCTCCCGCTGCGGAGCACAGGCTCCGGACGCGCAGGCTCAGCGGCCATGGCTCACGGCCCCAGCCGCTCCGTGGCATGTGGGATCCTCCCGGACCGGGGCACGAACCCGCGTCCCCTGCATTGGCAGGTGGACTCTCCACCACTGCGCCGCCAGGGACGCCCCTGGTTTTCTGTTTTATAATCTGAGAATGAGGACTCTCCAATGAGATCACTTCTTTGAAAACAGGAATGTACCAGCAGGAATAGAGCCAAGCTTCGAGAGACCCAAAGTTGAAATACTTGGGGAACTCTCTTTAAGGAAAAAGAAATACCAAATTGAACGAGAAAGTAAAAATTTATAAGGTGGCAGGAAATCTGACAAATGATGTATTTTAAAGTGATGAAAAACACTCTAAACATCACAGAAATTCAGAAAACTATCAAAATATTATTATGAATGAACTGCTTGATAAATTCTCATCCAGTTTTTGGCTGCATACTTTTGGCTCACTTTTTTTTTTTTTGATGTGGACCATTTTTAAAAAGTCTTTATTGAATTTGTTATGTTACTGCTTCTGTTTTATGTTTTGTTTTTCTGGCTGCAAGGCATGTGGGGTCTTAGTGGCCTGACCAGGGATTGAACCTGCACCCCCTGCATTGGAAGGTGAAGTCTTAACCACTGGACCTCATTTCTTCATATGACAATGCTTTTATTACATTTTCTGAAGAGAGGATAGAATGATAACCTTTTCGATGAAAATTTGTTTTTAATGATTGGTAATTGGACAGAAAGAAACACGTGACTCACCCCACAGCTATACTTGCTGTTTGCAGTTTCTCTCCAGGTCTGTGACCTGCAAACACAGGGATTCTAGTATTTTCTAATTGGCATGACTCCCATCAAAAAACGTAAGCGTGGGGTGTGTTGGTAATTGTGTACACTGTGCCACTGCGTGAATTCCTAACGCTAAGAGTTTACATTTTTGACTGGACATCAATGAGAACTGAACTCTCGACATACACTGTTACCTGTCTGATGTAAGAAAGACACGTATTTCATACCTTGTTCCTGTTCCATTGCCCATGTGGTTCTGATGCTATGTCAGGATCCAGGGGAGCTGGCTGTGTGCAGCAGGGATATTCCTGAAAACCAGGATGGTTAGAACAAGTGACTTGAAGCCATATATGTGTCTTAATGAACCTAAGCCAAATGTGTCTGTAATGCGCCTTAGCCAGACCCAGATATTCAATAAATGATACTGAGACAAATTGCTATCCCTAATGGAAAGATCATATTATTTCCCTATCACTCATAAATACCTCCAATAGTCTATGTGGATTAAAGACATACATGTAACAAACAAACCCATGAGACGCTTAAAGGAGCACATAGGAGAATTTCTTAATGACATTGGTGTAGGGGAGGAGATCTTAAATCAGTTGGAAAAGGAAAACGTCATAAAAGGAGACAAGAATAGAATTAGCTTCATCAAAATTTTAAATGTCTGTGATGACAATAGACGCTGTAAAAACAACTGCTATTTTTTTTTAACATCGTTATTGGAGTATAATCGCTTTACATTGTTGTGTTAGTTGATGCTGTATAACAAAGTGAATCATGTCTACGTATACATACATCCCCATATTCCCTCCCTCTTGTGTCTCCCACCCTCCCTATCCCACCCCTCTAGGTGGTCACGAAGCACCAAGCTGATCTCCCTGTGCTATGCGGCTGCTTCCCACTAGCTATCTATTTTACATTTGGTAGTGTATATATGTCCATGCCACTCTCTCACTTCATCCCAGCTTACCCTTCCCCCTCCCTGTGTCCTCAAGTCCATTCTCTATGTCTGCGTCTTTATTCCTGTCCTGCACCTAGGTTCTCAACACTGTTCCAAGTCTTTTGCACGTATTATCTCACTTAATTCTAATAACAATAAAATGAAGAGTATTATTACCTCCATTTTAAAGATGAGGGAACCGAGGCAGAGAGAAATCAAATAATTTTCCCAATGCCATGTGGTTAGTTTATAAGTGGCTGAATTAAGAGACTTACTCTTAACTAAATGTGTTATCCTATCTCACCTTCTTGCCATTTTATTTGTAATAAAGTGAAAAGACATGCCACAGATGAAGAGAAGATCCTTGCAATTCATAAAACCATCAGAGGATCAACATTCAGAATATATAAAGAACTCCTACATGCCAATTAGAAAAATAGAAACGGCTCAATTGAAAATGGGCAAGGTATGGAGGTTCCTTAAAAAACTAAAAATAGAACTACCATACAACCCAGCAATCCCACTACTGGGCATATACCCTGAGGAAACCATAATTCAGAAAGAGTCATGTACCACAATGTTCACTGCAGCTCTATTTACAATAGCCAGGACATTGAAGCAACCTAAGTGTCCATCAACAGACGAATGGATAAAGAAGATGTGGTACATATATACAGTGGAATATTACTCAGCCATAAAAAGAAACAAAATTGAATATTTGTAGTGAGGTGGATGGACCTAGAGTCTGTCATACAGAGTGAAGTAAGTCAGAAAGAGAAAAACAAATACTGTATGCTAACACATGTATATGGAATCTAAGAAAAAAAAAAGGTCATGAAGAACCTAGAGGTAAGACGGGAATAAAGACACAAACCTACTAGAGAATGGACTTGAGGATATGGGGAGGGGGAAGGGTAAGCTGGGACAAAGTGAGAGAGTGGCATGGACATATATACACTACCAAACGTAAAATAGCTAGCGGGAAGCAGCCGCATAGCACAGGGAGATCAGCTCGGTGCTTTGTGACCACCTAGAGGGGTGGGATAGGGAGGGTGGGAGGGAGGGAGACACAATAGGGAAGAGATATGGGAACCTATGTATATGTATAACTGATTCACTTTGTTATAAAGCAGAAACTAACACACCATTGTAAAACAATTATACTCCAATAAAGACGTTAAAAAAAAAAAAAGAAAATGGGCAAGGGATAAGAACAGATGGTTCATGAAAGAGGATCCAGAAATGTCAAGACACACAAGAAAAGATGCTCAACGTTACTAATAACTGGGAAGATGCAAGTTAAAACACCAAGGGGATTCATCTCATAGCCAGCATACGTGCAAAGGCTGAAAAGTTTGGTAATAGCAAATATTGGGGAATGTGTAGGGACCAGGAATTATTCTGAGGGTCAGATGATGCAATTACTTCCAGGAGCAACTTGACAGGATCTAATGGAGTTGAAGATGCACACTTCTTGTGACTCAGCAATTTCAACTCCATTCAACTCTAATAGAAACCTTCACGCTTACGCATAAGGAGGAGAGTGCCAAGTTTTCTCTACTGTACTGTTTTAATTGCAAAACAATAAAGATGTTAAAAAATAATAAAATATATACATATTTTTTAAAAATTGATTTAATTTTTATCAAAGGAATACATGTATCTAGTTTTTTAAAAATCAAATAATACTAAAGTGTTTATAGTAAGAAGCAACATTCCTCTGTGGGGTTTCATCACCCCCAGTCTTGCTCCCTGGAGGCAATCACTATCTACTGTCTTAGTTTTATTTCTTTCAGTATTTATCTCCATATTTCTGAATAACATGTGTAGCAGGGCAATAAATAGATTTTTGCTTTGGTCTCAGAATTGCAGCTATAACCTCAGAGCGGAAAATAATAGGTGCTAAAAACTCCCGCAGTCCAAAGAGAATTGACAAGATGACGAGACTAATCTCCCAAGATCTTACTAACATGTGGCAGAAATAATACGAATAGATAACATGTGTCCCAAGTCCTATTCTCACCTCCTTAGAGTCATTTACTCATTTAACTATTGTAGTAACCCTACGAAATCCCTCTGTTTTATAGATGAGGTAACTAGTAATTCTGACCAATGACAGTAGTAGGTTTCTATCACAGATAGTCTCGCTCTTGACCATTACATGATACTGCCATCACCCAGTCCTTCCACTCCAGCCTGTATGGACAGAACACCAGAAACTCTGGAAGGATTTTGCCCTCAGCCTAGGGGTGTCTCTTCACTTTCCCGTACACCCTGCATATTGCAGCTGTGAATCAAGAAATTGGGGGGGGGTTCCAAGTAGAGGTTAGGGGTATCTACAAGAGGGCAAGATGGGCATCTCATTCCTCTGATGGCTGTTTGTTTGAGGCCCATTGGCTGATTGCCCTTCCTGTCTATTTCAGCAGGGAGGAAGTAATGAGAGCAAGGTGGGAATAAAGGCATGGAAAAGATGCAGGATTTCTTGTAGACCGAAGGGGCACTGGGGAAGTTAGCCAAGCTTGAGCCATCTTGGTAGCACTCCGCTGGAAGGGACAGTAGGAGCAAGAGGCCAGGGTGTGAGGTTGGATAGAGTCAGAAGAGGTGAACCTGGTGGTGAGAAGGCACCTGAGAGTCCTTCAAAAAACTCATACAAGTTCCATATGAGAGAGTGAATCAGCACCAAGATTCTGGCCAAATGGTCAACATCTAAGACCAGCCAGTGTTAACTAGGAGGCAACAATAGCAGTGTCAGGTAAACATAAAGGTGTTTACACCTTTACTCTGACCCCTACTGCCTGACCAAAATGGAAGGGGGTGAAATGGCTGACATGTCTCCTCCACGCTTTGAGTTCCTTGGTTGAGGCTCATCTGGAGATGAGAGAAGAGAGGAGAGAAGGAGGACATTTAACAGGACCTAAGGTTGAAGTTTTAAAATGAAGACAGAGGGATTGGACATTTCACACCATTCTGAAAATGACCAGCAAGCTCTGGGGTCTGACTGAAAGGTTATTAGCTGAAAAGAAAATGAAATTCAATATAGCACAGTGGAAGGTAGAGATCAGATGAGAAAATAAAATGACCTCATGTTTATGCCCTCACCTCAGACTGAGAATATGCAGTTCTCTGGGTAGCAGATGGTTGCATTGGCTGAATACATGTGTTTTTTCACCGCTTCTTGTTGATTTAACAGTTTAAGTATTTTCTATTGTGTTTTTCTGTATGTAGGTAAATGATGAATTAGCTCCTTTTCATGCTTCCTTTCTACACATAAACCTTTTCTTCCCTATCCTACCAACTCAGCTGTATGTTTAGAAAATCAATCATAAAATTTATGCTATGGTAGCTGTCTAAATATTGTTCACTCATGGGCCATACTTTGTCTATGATTACATTTCCTTTCTTGGAAATGAGTAGAGGATAAATAATTACTTTTCATTTACCTTGTTTTCTATGTACATGTCTTTGGATTTTACCATCAGACCTGTCAATTTCCTATACATGGTTATTTTCTCCCCAAATGCTCACACATATGAAATCTTTCAGGTTTTTTCCTCCCCCCTAGAGTAATCTCTCCTGAAAGTCCAATCTACCATTCTTGTTCTCTGAATCTGCTGCATGGCTGTTATCCTGAAACTTTCCTTGGTCAACTTCTTGCATTGGAGTTAGTTTTCCTAGATCCAGTCTTCCTTTGTTTTTTCCTTTCTTGGCTGTCTGGATTCCACTCTCCCCCTCCCTCCCTCTTTTCCTCCCTTCCATTTTGTTTCTTTTATCATTGCATGTCTGAAAATGTCTTCATCACAGTTTCTTCTTTTTTGGCTCATGTAGCTGTATAAAATATTCTAGATTTTTATTAATTTGGCTCCCCCTCAAAAGCCCAGGATGTGACAAAAGCCTTTTCATGTGTCTGTTGATTATTTGTATGTCTTCTTTGGAAAAATGTCTGTTCAGGTCATCTGCTCACTTTTTAATTGGGTTGTTGTTTTTTTTGATACTGAGTTGTATGAGTTCTTTACTTTGGATGTTAAACCCTTACCAGATATTTCATTTGCAATTATCTTCTCCCATTCAGTAGGTTGCCTTTTTATTTTGTTGGCAGTTTCCTTTGCTGTGGAAAGGCTTTTCAGTTCGATATAGTCCTATTTGTTGATTTTTGCTTTTGTTGCCTTTGCCCAAGGAGACACATCCCAAAAAATATTGCTCAGACTGATGTCAAAGAGTTTACTGCCTATGTTTTCTTCTAAGGGTTTTATGGTTTCAGGTCTTACATTTCAGTCTTTAATATATTTTGAGTTTATTTTTGTACATAATGTAAGAAGGTGGTCCAGTTTCATTCTTTTGCATGTAGCTGTCCAGTTTTCCCAACATCATTTATTGAAGAGACTGTCTTTATCCTATTGTATATTCTTGCCTCCTTTGTCATAGACTAGTTGACCTTATGAGCATGGGTTTATTTCTGGGCTCTCTATGCTATTCCATTGATCTATGTGTCTGTTTTTGTGCCAGTACCATGCTGTTTTGATTATTATAGCTTTGTAGTATAGTTTCAAATCTGGGAGAGTGATAGCTCCATAAAAAAGAATGAAATTTTGCCATTTGTGACAATATGGATAAACCTTGAGGGCATTATGCTAAGTGAAATAAGTCAGACAGAGAATGACAAATACAATATAACTTCATTCATATGTGGAATCTAAAAGACAAAACAAATGAACAAACAAAAAAAACAGAAATAGACTCATAGAAACAAAGTCATGGAACAAACAGGTGGTTGCCAGAGGGGAGGAAGGTGGAGGCACAGATGAAATAGGTGAAGGGGATTCAGAGGTACAGACTTCCAGCTACAAAAAAAAATAGGTCAAGGAGATGTAATGTACACTTGGATACTATAGTCAATAATGTAACGACTTTGTATGGTGACGGATGGTAACTGGACTTACTGTGGCGATTATTTTATAATGGATAAAGATCTCAAATCACTAAGTTGTTCACCAGAAACTGATGTAATATTGTCTTTCAAGTAAAACAATAAAAAACAATAACAAAAAAGAAATGATAATACCAATTATGTTTTCTTTTAAAAAAAGAACATGTGTTTAGGGAAAGGATTTATGTAGCAGAAGCACTGCAGACCTGGGGATCCCTAACACATGAACAACAGAGACCACCCTTTAAACAAGCCTGCTGACCCTTACCCTCTCACCCTGCAATCAGTGATTTCAGATGTAATGAAATCCTGATCAATCTCTATACTGTAGGTAGCACACTCTTTCCCCTTCAGTTTTTTAAAAATTTATTTTGTTGAAGTATTGTTGATTTACACTGTTGTGTTACTTTCTGCTACACAGCAAGGTGATTCAGTTATACATATATATACATTCTTTTTCTTATTCTTTTCCATTATGGTTTATCATAGGATATTGAATATAGTTCCCTGTGCTATACAGTAGAACCTTGTTGTTTATCCATTCTCTGTATAATAGTTTGCATCTGCTAATCCCAAATTCCCAATCCATCCCTCCCTCACCCCCCTTACCCCCTTGGCAACCAAAAGTCTGTTCTCTATTCCCCTTCAGTTTAAATTGACTTGGGAACAGTGCTACTCAGCAAGCAGCAGAAGCTCCCGTCCCTGCCCTTCTCGCAGTGTATGTTGTCACTCCTAATAGGGAAAAGATCAACTCCTGCCTTCCCTTGTGTCTCCTGATTAGAATCACCAGTGCCCTCCACACTGGGGACCAGACTCAGTGTGTTTCTGAGCCAGCCCTGACTCAGGCAAAAGCTGATCAGCAGCCCCAGCCCTGCCAGGAGGAGTGGGGCCCGGAGTTACTCCTGCTGCCTGTTGCTACCTGTCCTGATATGACCTGATAGTGTCTGGTGCTGTCGGTTTATTCAGAATTAAGCGAGGGTTCTGCCTCTCTGCATTTAACCTTCAGTCCATTATGGGGAGCAGCGCTCGGAAACATGCCCTCCCTGGCATTAGGGTGCCTCCTGCCCTAGGGAGTCCAAACCTCCTCCCTTGGTTTCCAGATCCCAGCTGCCTCCCACTGTGAGGGGAGGGGCTGCCTTTTGTACTTGTAGGACAAGCTGACCAGACTGCTGGTTTGAACTGCATCGTGTAGCCCCTGCCTGAGCAACCTGGAGCTCACCAGTCCCTTTGTGCTGCTTTGTGTACTGGCCTCAGACCTGGGCAAAGGGGCTTCTGTCCTGGCTTGCACACTTTAGAGGGTCCCACCAGGGCTATCCTCCAGCTGGGCGCAACCCGTGGGGCAAGAAGACCACCTGGTCAAGAGGATATGCCCACCTGGAACCCACAGCTTCCCCCTAGACCATACTCCAGATACCTGAAACTCAGAACTCAGCCCCTACAGTCATGATTCTGCTTCTAGGGCCTTTGCAAGCCTCTCCCCTGGGAGCTGCCATAGTATGAACGACTCTAGGCTTGAAGCTTAGCCTAAAGCTATTTGCATGGGGTGTGGATAGAATTTAGACATGTGCAAACATGCAAGGCCTTTTGCAAAGCAGGATATAACCCAGAATGGGGGAGAAAGGGAGCAGGCAGGGGCCTGGGGGTGAGGGTCTCCACAATGCCATATTCAGCGCAGAACCCAGAGAAGCTCAAGAATTCTAAATTCTGACTTGGCTTTTTAGGTTATCATGAAGGTCTATTTGTCAAGGAGGAAATACATACTGTATTTAGCAGTTCGTTCGCTTGACTTACAACCTGTTACTATTTCTCTGCCTGGCGTGAAGCCTCGATTTATTCTCTTCCCCTGGACCCTACCGAAGTCAGAGGTGGGTCTAGGCTCAACCTTGTCCCATCTGGTCACAACAGCCTCCCTACCACTTCCTCATGTTCTGGAGACGCCATCTGTTTCATACTCAGGTGGAGCCAAAGTGTGACATAAATAGTCTTAAAGCATCACAGGAGGTAGAGGGAAGCAACATACATTCAGAGGAATGAGAATATGCTGATAAAAATAATAGGGGCTTTAGAAACCAGCCAAGCTAAATCCCAGCTCAGCTAGCAAGAAATTTGACTTCTCCAAGCCCTAATTTTCTCATTTGATACAAGCGGGAAGGATTCTATACCCTAAGTTTGATAAGGATTAAACCAATGAGTCAGTCCAGGGCCTTACACAATGCCTGGTTCATAATCCACACTCAGTAAACAAGCCTTTCTCTCCTGCTAATTTTGGAAGGTTTCATTCTCTTAGAACGGGATCCACCAACACTAATTTGTGTCCTTTTCCAGCAGAGTGCATGGAAAAGATATTTGCCACTGGAATCTGATGTCTGTTGCAAGAGCTGCCCGTTCTCGGACTCTCTAGTCTATTCTAGGACCCCTGACTTCACCCCCCTCCCCCATCTCCCACTCTCCAACTCTGGGCTCTGGTCTTTCCAGCCATGTGGGCTGCCTCCATCTTGCTTCACCACTGTTTGGAATGATTATCCAGGATGCTGTGTTTGGGTTTTTTTTTGCCATGAGCTTTCCCCATAAGCCATTCTGGAATGGACCTTCCTCCTTCCCAGGCTCTGGCTCTCACGGCAGGTCTGGGTGTGGGCACCATCCATGGTTCAATTAGGGCCGTGAGTGGGCTAATGTGTCCCATCTCCTCAGGAAATAGAAGGCAGATGGTGGGGTAATTGCCTAAATCCAGAAAGCTAGGCGAGAGGGATAGAGTCCTTTGTAGTGCCCAGATGAGGAAGTAAGGAACCCTAAGCCTAGCAAACTTCCAGGCAAGCTAACCTGTAACTCTTCCAAGTCTTCATTATAAGTTGGTTTGCTCTAGGTTTCTTGGCAAAGTTGAATTTTTAAAATTCCACCTTGTGTTACTTCAACTAAAAGAGAATACATTTTAGCCTATAAATAGAGATCTATAACCAAACTCTCAGAGGGAACCTGGCTGGATAGATGTAGAGGATATATAAAGAGGTGAACATTTGGCAGGGAGGGGATCTAGAATGCCTAGAATTTCTCTGACCTTCCCATTGGGAAATTCCCTCATAGACTATGGCCTGACAAATGGCACCCCATTGACCCAACTGCTCAAGGGAGAAGCCTGGACCCATCCCTGCCTTTGTCTTTCCTGAGCCTTCCACAATCATTAAATCCTGCACTTCTGTCTCCTTGGTACTTCTCAACTCCATCCACATCTCTTTATCTCCATCACCACCATCTTTTGACAGGCAACCCCCATAGTCCCCTAATTCTCCTACTGCCTCCAATCCAGAGAGAATCACTCACGGCTTCAAGGTGCAGGGAGAGTGTGTGCATAGTCGACTCCAGGAGCCTCGTCAGAAAGATGGATCCAAGGGCCGGAGAGAAGACAAATGAGCTGCTTTCAGAGCACAGTGGTCAGAGAATGGCCAGGTATCCCAGTTGTTCCCAATGGCATGTGGAAAGAGTGAGGGATGGGCTTCGAGTATGAGCTAAAAAGAACTTCATAGGCTCTGAAATGGCTGGACTTTCTGGAAGTGCTCAAATCACCCTTGAGAACCAATGCCTTTTAGTTTAGGTTCCCCCTTGACCCAAGAAACAGGTTTTGAGACAAAGGCTTGAATGCAGGTAGTTTATCCGGGAAATGATGGCAGGGAACAGGAGTGAGGAGAGAAAGATGGAAAACCAACACCAGGATGAGTTCCAGAGCTGGCTACCATGGAATAGGGTACTTGATCCTGGACCTAGGGGCAGTCAAAGCTTGCACCAGGTGGTGCAGTGGTTGAGAGTCTGCCTGCCGATGCAGGGGACACAGGTTCGTGCCCCGGTCCGGGAAGATCCCACATGCTGCGGAGCGGCTGGGCCCGTGAACCATGGCCACTGAGCCTGCGCGTCTGGAGCCTGTGCTCTGCAACGGGAGAGGACGCAGCCATGAGAGGCCCGCGTACCGCAAAAAAAAAAAGCAAAGCTTGCACCTGTGTAAAAAGATCCTTTATCCAGTTTGTTATCATTTTCCTGCCTGGACAGACTGGATTGGGTAGGGCATTTAGGGAGTGCTGGTCATCAGGTTTGGGAGTCTAAAATCTAGAGCAGGAAGTAATGTTATCTGCTGGGGCAAAGGGGTTGCAGGAACCTGGTGAAGACTGCAGTTCTGGGACCCAGTGGGCTGCAGTTCAGAATCAGAATCCAGACCTTTTTGTTTTTTTTTTTTGATTGCTATGTTTTATTTTATTATTTTTTTTAACTGAGGTATATTTGATGTACAATATTTTAAAAGCTTCAGGTATACAACCTAGTGATTCACAATTTTTAAAGGTTATCTTCCATTTATAGTTATTATAAAATATTGGCTGTATTCTCTGTGCTGTAAAATATATCCTTGTGGCTTATTTATTTTATATATAGTAGCTTGTACCTCTTAACCCCCTACCCTATCTTGCCCCTCCCCCTCCCCTCTCCTCACTGGTAACCACTCCTTTGTTCTCTATATCTGTGAGTCTGTTTCTTTTTTGTTATATTCACTAGTTTGTTTCATTTTTTAGATTCCCTGTATAAGTGGTATCATATGGTATCTGTCTTTCTCGTTCTAGCTTATTTCACTTAGTATGATAATCTCAAGGTCCATCCGTGTTGCCGCAAATGGCAAATTTTCATTCTTTTTTATGGCTGAGTAGTATTCCATTGTATATATGTACCACATCTTCTTTATCCACAGGATCCAGACCTTTCAAGGCAGCTTAGGATCTATGTGTCTGAACTGTTGCTGGGAGGAGGCGGAGAGGCACTTATGCCTTCGTGGGTCAAGCACAGTCCCCAAACTGTTAACCCTCTGCACTTCCGGTTTTTCATGGATGGAAGGTGAGGGGATTCCTGCAGGTGCCCCAGGCCGTGGCCTCAGCCTGCTTAAAACTGCTCACTGCAGTAGCTGCTGGAGTCAGAGCTGGGGCTGAGAGAGCTCACACAGCACCCTAGAAGGGTCCAGTGTTTGCAAGGAGTGCTGGTCGCCTCAGGTTCAATGTGACTTAGTGTCAGTGTGGGACTGAGTGCTGGCTGCCTTCCGATGACTCCTCTTCCTTCTTTGCCCCACGTTGTCTGTGTCCCAGAAGACTGACCTGTTTGGACGGTGGCAACAGGCTTTCTCACCCTCTGGCTTCTGGCTGAGCTCAGCCCGTGGGAGCAGGGACAGGGGGCTCCGAGTTTATTCTCCTAGCTCCCTACCCGCAAGGTTGCTGTGGCCCGGCTGCATCCCTCCATGAAATGTGACAGCCGGTCTCCAGCCCCCCACTCCCTCTCTCTGGGCTCTGCTAAGCCCTCCCTCCTCTGTCCCTTCAGCCTTAGGGCTGGTAACAGCTTATGATTTTGTCAATGGCTCCTTTTCTTCAACTTTCCTCCAATGACCGGGTTTGAATGTGCCAACTAATTCCAGAGCCCCCGCGGGCTGGTAGACTGATGCAGGAGGCAAATGTGAACTCACAGGAGAACCAGCCAGCTTGACTGACCCCACTCAGTGGGGAGGATAAAGAGATTGCAACTTCCAGCAGATGGGCACCAGAGGCTCACTTCCCTCCAGAAATTCAGACCTGGGCTGGGGAGCAGCGGACGGTTTCCCGACTCCACTTTCTAGAGGGGCAAACATTCCTAGTGGACCACCAAGATGGATGCTATGGCTCAGCCTCCTGCCAGGTGGGGTTGCAGGAGCAGGTCCCTATACCCAGCCCGGTGGTCTCGTGGTTTTCCTTACGACCAGGTACCCAGGAAGCTGTCACAGAGCACAGGGAAACCACGGAGTGGAAGAAAACAGATGTGCACTGAACAAGCATCCTTACCTGTCAGGTGCCTTATCTGCATTCTCACTGATTCATAACTACCCTTGAGTCTGCTTTTGACATCCCCATTTTATGGATCAGGACCACGAGGCTTAAGAAGGTCCAATCAATTGCGCTAAATCACACAGGCAGGAACTTGGGCAGAAGGATTCATGATCATTCCACTATATACACAAACTCACTCCTCCCTGACCTAGGAGGGCCTCACAGTGGGCTGTGCAGATAACCCTGTTGAATGTTGTTCTCCACTCGCCTCCCCCGAGCCCATCCCGACAAGCCTCCACAAATGTTGATCTGAAGGGTAATTTTCTTGTCAACTGAATAATTAATGGACCGCACACTACAGTGGCCCTCTGTTATTCTGCTTCTCGAAGATATATTTCAAAATGAATAGCTGTTTAACCAATCACTTGGCAGACGTATTACCCTTAGGTGTTTCTGTCAGTCAGCGTTTTCACACATCGAGCCTGTAGTCAACAGAATCAATTTGGGTATCCGCTCTGGGAAGGTGAAAGCAGCCACGAATTAGAAATTCTTGGGCTATCTGAACTTGTCGCCTGTTAGCGCTGCACGGCGTGAGGATTGCCCTTGCAAGCTCCTTGGCCCTGTGCTCGGGCGCCCCGGCATTGTCTGCCACTTTTAATAAAGCGGGAAGAGGTCTTTTGTGGTAGCTTTAAGATAATGTCTTGGACGGCAGGCGTGTCTTTTCTTTCTCAGCCAACAGAGCATTTATTTTGCTGTTTCCCTTCACAGAGGCGTAAGGCGGTAGCTTTACAAAAGAATTTCAAAACTTCTGATAGCCCTGGAATGGGAGACTAAAGAGGGTGTGCATTTAGGCAGAAACAAAATTCTGATGCATCTGAGGGGTGCTTCGGAAGTGCCTTCTATCAGAAGAGAGTTTACCAGATGCTTGCTAATGTTGAGGGATTGCAGAAGGATTTGGAAGACGTGGTGAACTCTTGCAACCAATCTCCCCAGTGGATCTGGCCTTTGCCAGAAGAGGCAGAAATACTTGTAGAAACATTGCTGGTGCCCAGTCTTTGGCCTGCCCTGCAGGTCACCTGCAGAGGTCCCATCTCTGCTGATGGCCTCCTGCATCTCTCTGCCCAAGGGGCTTCACCAGTCATAAGATCATGCTCAGGTCTTGAACTAGGGGGCTGGCTGGACGCGTTGGAAGTTAGCTCCCTAGGAGCGACCTTCAACCGAGGAGTGACAGAAGTTGGTGAATAAATACTTCAACTTTCTCATCCCTCAGTGTGAAAGTGATGAGGTGAATCCACATGGTTTTCCAGAGGGCCCCAGGGGACTGGGTGCCAGTTGCCCACAGGAGGAAGACATTGATTGACAGCCCCATTTTGCATGTGTGAAAGCAGAGGCTCTGAAAAGATGAATGGTCTTTCTTCTACACTCCTTCACACACAGTAGGTGTGTCTCACCTCACCTGTCTTCGCCCACTTTTATCTCAGTCTTTGCTGACAAAAGCCAACTTCACACAGGCCATGACACACCTTGTGTCTGAACCATGAATCACTCTCTTTCTGTTTCAGATTTTCTCAGAAGCCATGTTGTGGAATGTCTGTGGGAACCCCTCCCTGACCCCCCCCGGCCCAGGAATGAACATGTACAGATTCCAAACGTGAGGGAATTAGTTCCCTGTGGGCCAACCTGTGTCGATGGGAGACGTTTATTTTTTTATATTTATCAATGTTGATACATTCAGACCTAGTTATTTCTTTCTTTCTTTTTTTTTTTTTTTAACTGAAGTATAGTTGATTTACAATGTTGTGTTCGTTTCAGGTGTACAGCACAGAGATTCAGTTATACATACATATATATCTATTCTTTTTCAGATTCTTTTCCCGTATAGGTTATTACAGAGTAGTGAGTAGAGTTCTCTGCTATACAGCGGGTCCTTGTTGGTTATCTATTTTATATATAGTAGTGTGTATATATTCATCCCAAACTGGGGGCTAATGTCCTGGCAAGGTCACTTGGAGCCAGTCTTAATCCACTGCTGGGAGGGCTTCTTGAAGCTTCCACAAGATGATAAATAAGGTGGAATTTCAAGGACTGTTTTGGTACAGGAACAAGTTCGTTGTCAAAAAGTTGAGAGAGGTGGAATGTTAGAATGATTTATTACATGAAACCAGAACATTCAGCTCCTTACTTAACATGCTCTCCCATCTCACAGACTTCTCCCCACCTCCCCCAGTAGAATCTAGAAATGTGTTTTACACATTTCTAAAACAGTAAGAAATGTGCTGGTGAGGGGAGCCCCGAATTCTTTGAGAGGTTAATTGCCGGCTGTTCTCCATAGGGTGGAGACACTGCCATGGAGCTGAATTCCCTCTTATCAGTGGGGATAATAGGACCTCTGTACTGCAAAGGCCAGGTGGTGGTATTTAACTGACAAGGCAAAGCAGAAATAATTAATATCGTGGATAGCAAAGCTTGGATGGTAGCCAGTGTACCCTAGACTTATAGGAATTTGTGACAATGACCATGACATTTCTGGGGACAAGATACATAGGAAGTTGTGGGTCAACCTCCTCCAACCAGTTGAAAGACCTTGAGAGCGAAAACCGAGGTTTCCCAAAGAAGAAGAAGTTCGGCCTCAAGACGGCAGCATCACCTGCCACCTGAGTTTCCAGGCTGTTGGCCTGTCCTCTGATTTTCAGACTTGCCAGCCCCCAAACTGTATCAGCCAATTCCTTAAAATAAATCTCTTGATGGATTGATAGATAAGTGATAGATAGATTCTGTTTCTCCGGAGACCCTTGATTGAAACAACTTCCTTCTCTGTCTGGCTTTTCCAAGATTCCTGTTCCCTGGGGGATCACTTCCCCAAATAAACTGTCATAACAAGTCCTTGTCTCAGGCTTTACTTTCTTGAGAGAACCCAGCCTAAGACAGTAGGTCTTTGAAAAGATGGGCACTTTTACACTGTTTCAGTAAAATCCTGTGATAAGCCAATTGTTGTCTGACTGTAAGGACTTGTTATTGGTGGAGAAGTTCAAAATATTGAAATGAAACTTGATTAATGCATATTTTCTTGAAGCTTTATTGGAAAACTTAAAATGCAAATGAAAAATGTCAAAGTCATGAGCTGGGAACTGAGTCACCAACGTTTGTAACCATGGAAAACTATTCCTCTTTGAGGTTATTTGGGTTCTCAGTGATATGCAGACTGACGGGAAGGATTTACAGCAGCAAATCCTGCCCAACACTCCTCTCCCCACCTTCCCCAGTGGAATCTAGAATCTGGCCACTTTTCATCACCTGCAAAGCTACTACCCTGGGACAAGCCATCCTCATTTCTTACCTGGATTATCACAGACTCTTAACTGGTCTCCCTGCTTCTATTCTTACTCCCCTTCCGTCTACTCTCACTCCGGAAGTTAGAGGAATCCTGGTAAGACACAAAGCCAGATCATGCAATTCCTCTGCCCACAATGCCTCCAAACATCCCGTTTTGCTCAGGGTAAAAACCAATATATGATAGCTTTCAAGGTCCAGTGTGATCTGGCCTCAGTTTCTCTCTCTGATCTCATCTCTTGTTCTTTCCCTCATTCACTCCAGCCCCTGTGGCCTCCTTACTCTTCCTCAAGTGCACTAGACATGCTCCTGTCTTAAGACCTTGCTGTTTACCCCTCCTGGAACGCTCTTCCCCTCCACGAATCCCTGGATCACTCCACTTGGCCGCCCCATTCACAGCTCCAAGGGGCACCATCTACATCGTAGCGGAGACACATGGCGTGTTGGAGATCGGCTGGCCAACCCCATCATTTTCAAGTTGGGAAAACTGAGAAACACAGAGGTTGAATGACTTTCCAGGATCTCACATAAGACAGGAGACTGGCCAAAGAAACCTAGTTTCACAGACTCTCCATTCCGGGAGATGTTTCTCAGAATAATTTTGTTTACAGAAAGACAGTTTGGCAACTGATCATCCCGAGAACATTTTCATCCATGGTTCTGGGCGTAACATGGGGTGGATCTACTAGAACTGTGACGAATAGTATAATGGATGGGTACTTAATCCCACACTGTGTAGGAAGAGGAGCTGGAAGCATCCCCCCATCAACCTCTGCAAACGCTGGGGCTCAGAGTAGTAATCCCCACGGGAAATGACTGGGGAGAGAGGCAGAGCCCAGGCTTGCACTTTGTGTCATATTCAATATTCTCTGGCAGGTGCGGGAAAATGACTCATTCCCCCTACTCCTCTGAAAATGTCCCTTCATGTTTCATAAACAACAGCTTTGCTGTGCCATTGTCTCCGTTGGTTATTTTCATAATTCATAATTATCTTAGTTCTTAAAATGTAGACGTATGTTTAAAAGCATGATCCAATCGCGCTTCATTGCTGCTACATTGTTTTCAAAGTAATTACCATTCATTTGGCTTTTGAGGCTGTTGAATGAATTTTCCACATGAGATTCCTTGATTTGTACATATTTTATTGCTATAAAATAGGTATTGGCAAGCTGCCTAAACTGTAGTGAAGGCCTTTAATTCCTATCACTATGTGATAAAACAAATTGAGTGCAAACCGAGAGGCCTAAGATAGAACACTTGAAATGGATTCCACTCATTTTTTTTTTTTCTAAACCAGGTTTCCCCAGGTGTGAGGCACAGGTAGCTTAGATTAAGGTAGCTTAGTTCAGGCTGAGAGCTCAGAATTGTCTTAGCATTTGTATAAAAATGATAACGTCCCTCTTTGATGGCAAACCTCTCTCTTCCCGTGATCTGTTATTCCTTGGGGAAAAGGATGTTTGGAGAGAGAAGTTTATTACCATTTTTCATGCATAGTAAGAGAAACGGAGTACTCACAAAACAGAGCCAGGTAATTCTTGGTCAAGGTAGAGACCTGGGCTGGCTGTTGAGATGAGGGTGGGCCCTGTCAAGCTGTGTAGGCTCCAGAAGTCCTTCTACTTCTCTGAACCCACTCTGCTCACTTGTAAAATTAAGGTGTTGGAACAAATTAAATTAAATTTGTAATTTGTTTTTCTGAGGTTATTGGTATCTTGGATTTATTTAAGATCTTTTTACGGAGGCCTTCTCTAGGGTTTTAAAAATCATATCTACCCTGTTCTGCCCAGATTCTAAAAATAGTAAATGAGATGAGAGATTAAGTTGTAGAAAGTATTCAAGTGTTGGGTTAGATGACCTTCAAGGTCTCTCATAATCCAGAAATTCTTTGACTCCATGTTGTCAATGGAAGCTTTTCCTGGCTTCTTCAGTTGGATTTCCCACCACCCTCCAACCCAAATCCTTCCCACCAGCTCTGAGTCTCCCAGCAAAAACAAACAAAACAACAACAAAAAAGAACACATGTGTGTCCATGCTTATGCATTTGTTGTCTCTGAAATGCCTCCCAACTTTTCTCTGCTTTCCAAGAGCTTACTCTTTTGCCCAGATTTAGGGCAATTGACATGGCTTCTATGGAGGTATTTCCAATGACCCCTATTCACAGTGACCAATATCTTTACTGAAATATTTTTCATTTGGTTCCATAGCATCGTATATTGGTTTTTAGTGTTTAATACCTATTTCCCTTCTTTCTACAACAGATTGTTTACTCTTTGAGAAAAGAGCTGGTGTCATTTTCTTCCATCTTTGATTTCACCCATAGTGAGAAGTGTAGCTGTTACTTAATAGGTAGTCATGGATCGATAGGTCCAACATTAATTTTTTTCTTTCATTTATTTACAAACATTTAATTGACATATTTCTTCACTCCCTCCAGATCCCAGGAATTGACTAGTCTGGTCTCCTCCATTGAAAGCACTCATTTTTTATCTTTGACGTTCTTTCCCCCAAAGTTCATTGACACACACACATAATTCTTCTACCAGATTATCTCTAAAATAAACACACGGCCCCTCTTAATGTTCCTATTGGGTTTTCATTGTTAGTAGTCAAGAAGAAATAGATTTAAAGAAAGGAATCCAAGATAATCTCAAAATTACTTTTGCAAAAGACAAAGAGTTTCTCAGGCATAGTTGTCTCTAATATTCATGTAAAAGTAAAGAGTCTTCCCTCTTCTTAGTGAGTTGGTTGGGTTTCTCAGTTGCAGGGAGCAGAATCCACTCTGGCCATTTTGAGCAGAAAAGAGCTAAATAAAGGGCATTAAATAGCTCACAAAGATGTTGGCAAAGTTGGAGCAACAAACTCTGAGTTGAGCTTCTAGGCACAACTTCCAGAACCACATCCAATTAAGGTCCCAAATCCCACATCCTCTGTTGCAATGGTAAGCTGGCAACTAAGTAAGGTAGTGCCACCACTGCCAGCCCTAGACCCATTACTGCCATGATCATAAAGCTGTAATCGTTGCTGCTGGCCCCAAAAACCTCATGTCTCCACCATCATGCTTACCAGAAAAGTCAAATTCCCAATGTTTAATCTCTTTGTTACAACGTTCATGGCCTCCTCATGTGTCTTGTGTGACCATCCCCCTAGTAGAACCTGGATCCTATGAAAACCTAGCTGCAGGAGAATCTCGGAAAAGTATTTTTTATTTTCCAGTTTTTACAGTTTGGGAAGGCTTTTGAGGGTTCAGAGTGGGTACTGAATGAGTTAACCTAAAGTACTGGCCACATTCAGTGATTTTTTCTCTTGATTTTTTTTATGGCAATCAACTTCATCCCAACTATCTTTCCAGACCAAAGATCCTTCTCCATGGAAGATTTGCCCAAAGATGATCTTTCTCTTTAATGCTCTTAAATGCTGTATGTTATGCCCCAAGTAGCAAGTCAGGTCCTTTTCCTGTCTTTGACTAGCTCTAGATACAACTACTAAAGTACAAGCATTTGGTTGCAGCCTCCCCAGGATTCCAGCCTTCCTGGTGCTTTACTCATAGGTGGACATCTTTCTCTTGTATTTAACCTTGGTCATGAGTTCTTCTTTATACCATTTTGATAGGTGCCTTTTTAAAATCAGAGCACCTCCAAATCTTATCTCTGCAGTCATATTAGTTACATAGGCACCCCTTCTTTCTCATAGGAGTTGACTGGACTATGATCATTCATTTATTTTTTTCAGCAAATATTATTTCATGACCCATCCTGAACTGGATACTAAAGTCATTTTATATATTCCATACTGGGGATATAATGGTAAATAAGGTTTACCATGGACCTCTCAGGATGGTGAAGAAGAGAGGTATTCCAGATAAATTAAACAATGACAAATTCTGATAAATGCTGTGAAAGGAATGGTGTTGGAATATAGAATTACAGGGAATATAGGGAAGTTCTTTTACGGGTGGTGTCATACAGGATAATAGTCTGAAGGGCAAGAAGGAGCCAGCCAAGCCAAAGTCAGTTATGTCCACTGGAGTAGGGAACTCAGCATGTGTAAAGGTTTGAGGTGAGAGGGAGTTGGGTGTATTGAGGAAACGGGAAAATGCCAGGGGTGGACGGAGCAAGTAGGTGGAGCGGGAAGACAAAGAAATGGATTTCATAGATCAGACCAATTAAACGTGCATCGGGCATCTAGACAAGGAAAGTCTTTTGCCAGTAGAGCTTGCTACCGAAGCACCTTTTATTTCTTCCACTTTGTGGATTGGACTTGAGTAAATTCCTGCAATTCTTTCGATTCTTTGTTCATCTTTACCTCACTTAAATCACCTTCAGTGTGTCTCCCCACACGCTTGTGTGGATTTTCCCTCCAGTATGCATTTCTGATTTGATTGTGTCTTTAAATGTCATTCTCAACATGGATGGGCCTTGAGATGATCATGCTAAGTGAAGTAAGCCAGACAGAGAAAGACAAATATATGATATCGCTTATATGTGGAACCTAAAAAGAAAACGATACAAATGAACTTATATACAACACAGAAATAGACCCACAGGCATAGAAGAAAAACGTATGGTTACCAAAGGGGACAGGGTTGGAGGAGGGATAAATTAGGAGTTTGGGATTAACATATACCCACTACTGTATATGAAATAAATAACCTTGTTGGTTATCTATTTTATATAGCACAAAAAACTATACTCAGTAGTTTGTAATAACCTATAAGGGAAAAGAATCTGCAAAAGAATATATATATGTATATATACATATATATGAATCACTTTGCTGTACACCTGAAACTAACACATTGTAAATCAACTATACTTCAATGAAAAAATAAAAGAAAAAAAATGTCATTCTCTTCTACTGAGGTCTTTCAAGCCAGAATTTTATCTCAACAAGGCTGTGATACCCATAAGATACTATTTACCATTTAGTGTTACAGTCTCTAATTCACTTTCCTCGCTGCCACGCCCTAGATGTTGGTTTGTAGAAACGCAATGACACAGGATAGCTCTTTTTGTAGCAGAATATCTTGCAGCTGTTACTTACTGTAAAAAAAATGCCTCTCAAACTTACTTCTGCTGACATTTACAGACCGGGTGCATCTTCTGACATACACCCAGGATTTGATGACGTATCTTCAAAATACGAAGAGAATAGTACTTCGGATTTTATGTTTTGTGGTGGTATGAATGAACACATGTCTAACAATGAGTAATAAAATCAAAGATGAAAAAATTATTTTGATGATAAAGTAAATACACATGGTTAAGCTAAGTTTTAAAATATTATAATTTATTTTTTAATATGAGTAGTAACTTTATCCCGACCTATTTCTTTGGTAAAAATGTGATCAAATGTATTCTATTGGAAAGAAGCAAAAATAGACCATATTTACTGTCTAAATTATATAATAATTTAATGATATTTAGCATCTATTGCAGATGTATTTATTATTGCAGATTTTATTTGCTTTATCAATGTCTTTGCTTTGGTAATCTGTGCTGTTTGGTTATTTCTTGTTTTTTTAATTTGAGGTATAGTTGATTTACAATGTTGCGTTAGTTTCTCTGCACAGTAAATTGACTCAGTTATACATATATACACATTCTTTTTCATATTCTTTTCCATTGTGGTTTGTCACAGGATATTGAATAATGTTCCCTGTGCTGTATAGTAGGACCCTGTTGTTTATGTTCCGTCGTCTATAATAGAAATGTTTGTGGCAATGTAGAGGTAGATGCTCCACTGAAAGGTTCTTCGTCTGTCCTTGTCCTGTCCTCATTAAAATGTATCCCCAAGTAGGATGAAAAAGAAAAGAAAAATACTGTGAAATCACGACTCGGTGGCACAGCAGTAGCGTCTCGTTGCCACAACGGCCATCTGGGCACAGGGGTGACAACAGGCAGTTGACAGGTTAGAGGTGAGAAGAGGGGTTTTGAACAAATCAAGCAAATCAGCTGTAAACTCCACCCCTTTGTCACTCACCATGGGCATCAAAAGAAATGCAAGGGACTGAGAACACTGTTATGGATTCACTCTAATTTATAAAGTTAAACCATCCTTTAATCTCAGTAGTTAGGTACACTCAGTAAGAAGTCGCTTGTAAAGTACCACACAAGCAGTAGCAATTCAGATACATTGCAATCGATCTTTACAAATCACTGAACCCTTTCCAGGCACAGGAGTTGAGACCCGTATTGTTCCCTGGCTCCTGGCACTTGCTGATCCCGTATCTTACCCAAAACCTTAGAAAGCAAACCGAATCTTCATGGATGTGCCAACATGGATTCTGACAATGAAAGGGGAGACCTTTAGCCCTGCCCCCTATAAACTGCTGGTCTTAGCAAAACAAATTGCTGAGAAAGCATTTCCTATAGCACTTAAATGGAGTTCAATACGAATACATCGCAAGTCAGAAGTATCTCTGGTCTCACCTCTTTGTAAATAACTCACTTGTAATTCTTTATTTAGTATCAGTTATTGTAATTGTAAATAACATGCTAACAGGGGCATCTTCTCTGCTCACCGTTTTTAACTTGTTCTGCAAAAACTCAAACATACACAAAAGTAGGAAGGATAACAATGAACCCCATATACCCATCACTCAATAATCAGTGTCATGGTCAATCTTTTTTTATCTATACTGCCTCTTCCTAATAAGCATATGTTTCAGTGTATGTATATTTTAAAAAATACATAGCCATAATGCCTATGTTGCATCTTACGAAATTAACAATTGTTTTTTAATATTATCAAATTCCATTCAGTTAATAGATGTCCCCATTTGTCTCATATTTTTTAAAGAGTTGGCTTGTTGAATAAGATCCAGTCAAAGTCCACACATGGCATTTGATTCTCTTAAGTGTTTTTTAATCTATAAGTTCCCTCTTTCTCTCTTTAAAATATGTTTTCCTTTTCAATTTATTTTATGAATAAATCAAATCATTTGTCCTCTAGATTTTCCTACATTCTGGACTTTTATGATTGCATTCTCACGACATTAAACAGATTCCTCTGGATCCTGAATGTCTTGCCAACTGGTAGCTATTTCTGAGGTTTGATGTGATTCAAGTTGGAGTTTGGGGCAAGAATTCGTCAGAGGTGGTGGTAACGTTTCACCTCTATCTCGTAACACACAGCTTGACATAGAGGGGTGATTTGGGGATACCTGTTGAATGACTGCACGATCTCTCACCCTTATCATGTTCCTGTTTGGACCCCAGGGCACTTTTCATGCCAAGATGCCGTTCCTCTTCTTCTGATATAATAGCGGCTTAGCCAGTGCATTGTTGGAATTGCACTTGGTTCTACTAACACAGAGATGAATGATCACCCCTAGGGAACTTAACACCTGAAGGACAGGGTAGGGGGCATAGGTGCCAATGGAATTCATAGGATGTTATGGGAATACAGCACAAGGTCATTAATTCAGTGTCAGAGGGAATACAAAGGCTTCCCAGGGGGACAAATGGGAGGAGTTAACCAGGGCAGAAAGTTGGGGAGAATATCTCCGGCAGAGGATACAAAGGGAAAGGTGCACTGGGGAGCAGCAAGTGTTCCCAGGAGCATGGACAGCCATAAGCATTGAGGTCAGAGAGGCCAGGTCAAGGATGCCCTGGAGTCCCAGCTAGGGAATTTGGATTTCATTTTCAAGGGTATTTGCCAAAGTACCCACGCTTGTACAACGGAGGTAGAAGATATAAGTGACAGGTGACAGAAAATGAATACCTACATTTCCAAAGAAGCCTTTGGAAAGCTGCTCCCTGACCTCGGTCTCCTCTTGTGTAAATGGCCTTGTTCGTGGCTGCCCTCCCCACCACAGAGGCTTTCTAACGTTTAAAAGCACAACAAAGCGTGGAGAGTCCAATGAAACCTGTAAGTGAGATTGTAATTGGTTGTCTCGGGCCTTGAGAGTCCCAGGGCTCTGTTTTCGGTTCAGACTTTGCTGCTAACGATGTGAATGTTTGGACAGGTAACTCAACAGGAACATGGCTTGAGGTTCTGGGCCTCTTTTTCGTCTGTCCAGTGAGGTACTTGGAACAGATGACTTTCATTGTCCCTTTGTTGTCAACAATGACTGATGCCGTAAGCCCAGAATTACAAAGAATTACTGTTGTTTCGCTTCTAATCTGCTGCTCTTAACATTTTTCTCCTCTGTGGTGGAAAGTAATTCAGGTAACATAGTTCCTTTTTGCATAGATTAAACCATAGCCCCCGTCATATCACATGTCCCGTTGGGGCCATGCTTACGCTATGGTCAGCAGTGCCTTTCTCTATCTGAATTACCAGCAGACCAAATGGGCCAGAATCCTGGAGTGAGGGAAATGTGAGGAGCAGATGCAAATGGGCAGGAATCTGCACTATTAAAAATGTTTTTTTAGCTTTTTTTTGATTCATAGGAAGTTGCACAGATATTGCCTAGGAAATTTTAGATCCTAGGAAGTTGCAAAATATTGCAGGGAGGTCCCAGATAGACTTCATTAGGCAATCCTGATAATTCTATCTTAATAATTATAGTAATTATTAAGTAACTATTTACTTTTAAAATAATTATTAAATATTTAATAATGATACTATAATATCAAAACCAAATGTTTGATGTTGGTACTATGTATGTGTACAGTTCTATGCTATTTTTTTTCACACATGTAGATTTGTGTAAACACCATTGCAATATATGTGATAGTTAATTTTATGTATCAGCTTGGCTGGGCCATGGTGCCTAGATATGTGGTCAAGTATTATTCTGGATGTTTCCATGAGGGTGTTTTTGGATGAGATTAACATTTAAATCAGTGGACTTTGAGTGAAGCAGATTGCCCTCTCTAATGTGGGTGGGCCTCATCCAATCAGTTGAAGGCCTTAATAAAACAAAGACTGGGGCTTCCCTGGTGGCACAGTGGTTGAGAGTCCACCTGCCGATGCAGGGGAGACGGGTTCGTGCCCCGGTCCGGGAAGATCCCATATGCCGCGGAGCGGCTGGGCCCGTGAGCCATGGCCACTGGGCCTGCGTGTCCGGAGCCTGTGCTCCGCAACGGGAGAGGCCACAACAGTGAGAGGCCCGCATACCGCAAAAAATACACCAAAACCAAAAAAACAGAGACTGATATTATCCAAGCAAGAGGGGATTCTGCCAGCAGATGGCCTTTGAACTTGAACCACAGCATCTGTTCTTCCCTAGACTCCATCCTGCTGGTCCACTCTGCAGATTTTGAACTGGCCAGGCTTCATAATTGTGCAAGCTTATTCCCTAAACTAAATCTCTTTCTATATGTGTACATCCTATTGGTTCTGTTTGTCTAGAGAACACTGACTAATACAATACTAGGGAGAACTAAGGAGTCTGTACTTTAACCAGCTGCCCAGGCAATTGTCAGGCACTCTGGAATTTGAGGAGTATTGTCCCCAGCAATGCCGCTGCCAGCCGGACAATCAATGGATCTAAGATCCTGACGGTCAGTCAATGTGACATTACCTAGCAGTCCCTCTCAACAGTGAAGAGAGAAGTTTGTCCTGGTTGCCCCACATGTCAGAAACTTTCTAGCCCCTGACCAGCTCAGAGTCTATGTAGGACATGCATCTCGTACCTCCACGTGCATGACTGGGCAGATGTCTGAGGTTCTGTGTCTCCAACACACTCCTAAGCGAGGCTGGTGCTTCTGGTGCATGGAATATACTTCTGGGAATCAGATGAGCCGGAGCTGGATCCCTGGCCCTGACCTCCGGCTGTGTGACCCTGCAGATGCTGTCAAGCCTAAATTTCCTCATTTACATATTGGGGGCAATAAGGGGTGATAATCTCACAAGCATACTGTGAGAGTAGGTGACATCATACCATAGAGTACCTGCCACAGGTCAGGTACACAGTGGTCACACATTAAGTCTTACTTTTCTTATCTTTCTCCCCATCCTCAAATGGAGATTACCTTCCCATGGGATAAGGACAAAAGGTTAATCTGAACACAGACAGAAAGAACAGGGCTTTCGGGGCTGTCTTCCCAGTTCTGAGTTTGTGTTCTTCCGGAGTCGCCTTCCAGAACTTACTAAGAGATTAGACCTGGTCCATTCTGCGATGATTTTGGTTGAGCCATAGTCATTTTTGCTTTGGAGTCTGTTTTATCATCTACCCTTAGTCCAAACTGACCTTTGATATATAGCCGCTTGAAAAATGAGTGTTCTTAGGGAATGATTTCCTAAAAAGGGCAACGCCACCTTGTTCCTCATCTTCTCGGAGACTGGGATCCCAGAAACTGCCTCGGAGTAATCCTTCTGACCATGCACTTTTCTCCTGGGGAGAAAGGTCCTGAAATGCAATTTATTGTAAAACACACAGTAGTTACAGGCTACCGCAGTCGATGATATTCCTTTTATTACCACTCAGACGAGAACAGAAAATGACATTGGAAGGCAGTGAACTCACCGGAAGGGCAGAGAATATCATTAAATTCAACATGCATCATATTTCATAATCAGAACCCTGCAGTCAGCACTGACACCACAGAATGAGTATGTTGCAGTCATGATAATATAAAACCCATTGCATCTCGTCCCTTGGCTCTTTTTGGACCCTGGCTGGGGCCAGGCCATTAATCACTGGAGGAAGGGATGGTGCAGACCACTGCACACTGGATTGCACAAATTGAAAATACATCAGTATTAGCGGGGAACACTGTCTTTAGTTTATCTCTGTCCGGGATGGTAGCTTCTGAAAGGCTGGGATGTCTTTACAGTTAAACCACCTGATTTCAGCAATTGCCCCAGCTTGGAGAAAGTGTGTGGTCCCTTAAGGCTTATGTGGGAAGGATTAAGAAGCAGCCTTTTCTTCAGTCAGAGGAGGCTGCCCTGAGACTTTGTTGGGGGGCTGACGGCTTCTCTTAGTTGCCTCTCGAATGGCACCTCTTAGCTGCATCTCGAATAGCACATAGGACAGGATGTATACGCCCATGGGTCGGGGTGGGTCCCCAGAAGTATCATATGCTTATATAGCATCCAGGCTGATCTTAGAATTTTAGCTTTTGTGTTCTATGCCATAGTGTATATATTTGTTTCAATTTAAAAGAGTGTTTTCCTTACGTCACTTAATACTGAAAATCCAAGGAACTGTGGCAAAAATCTGAGGCTTTTGGAGCCCCTGACACACTGGTTTCAGAGTTCCAGAAATGTGTACTTAAGAAGTATGTGTCTACGGGATAAAATCCTGAAATTTGATTCAGTTATAAAGAGCCTTCATGATCTAACCTCTAATCTCATGTCTGAGCACCCAAACCGAGCAACCTTACTTCCAGCACGCTGAACCTCTGTATGGTTTCCCCACTCTCTCTAGCCCTTTAAATGCAATTGGCCAGTTTCTTCCTGCTATTACAGAACAGGTTCCGCCAGATTTGCAATGATTGGTTTATCTTATCCCTTTCTCAACGATTATAAGGTCACATTGTTCTTAAGTGGCAGAGTCAGGGTTCAAAACCAAGGAATCCTAGCCCCTCAATAGATCTTTCACTTATAATGCAAGAAGTACTTGAATTATAGCAACATGGATGGACCTTGAGATTATCACACTAAGTGAAATAAGCCAGACAGAGAAAGACCAATATCATATGATACTGCTTGTATGTGGAATCTAAAAAAAAAAAAGAAAGATACAAAGGAACCTATTTACAAAACAAAAATAGACCCACAGACATAGAAAACAATCTCATGGTTATCAAAGTGGAAAGGGGTGGGGGAGGGATAAATTAGGAGGTTGGAATTAACATATACACTCTACTATACATAAAATAGATACATCAAGGACCCTACTGTATAGCACAGGGAACTAAACTCAATATTTTGTTGTAATCTATAGGGGAAAAGAATCTGAAAAATACATAAAACTGAATCACTGTGCCATACACCTAAAACTAACACAATATTGTAAATCAACTATACCTCAATTTAAAAAAATATATGTATATATAAGTTATGCAAAAAATAATTTAAAAAGAAGTGCTTTAAATGTTTGGGAAGATACTAGACTTGTTGCAGTTAATATACAAAATCAATCTGTGATGAAAAGTGCAATAACTAAAATCAGCTCGTTACTGAAGGAGTAAAAGACTGAACTGATGTGGCAGAAAATCAAATTAACCAAATAAGACTCAGAATCAAGAAAAAGACACTGTGTAAAAAATTAACAGAAAAAGAATGTAAAGTGATGGTCATAGGAGATGGAGCATAGCACTCCAACCTGTCATGAAGAGAATTATAAAAAGAGGAAAAGACAAAGCAAATGGTGCAGAATTCATAATCAAGGATAGAAGCAAAGAACTCTCAAAACTTAAAAAAAAAAGAAAAACCTTAAAAAATTTAAAAGAAAAGAGAGTGAAAATCGTTACCCAACTCCAGGTAAAATGAATAAGCAGACAACATCAACAACATATAGCTTTTTAACCCTCTTTTTTAATTCAAAAAAGTAATTTACATTTATTTAGCTGTAGAGGGGGTGTGCATCAGTGGGGTACAGTGAGTAAAACTGTTTTATTCTGTTTTAATCAACCATGACCTGTCAAATTACGCATTTTTGTCTTTCAAGTGTATCTCAGGCAGATTCAATAACTTCTTAGTCACTTTTGGTTACTAAACATCTAGTCTTCTTGAAAACTTTGATCTCAAACTTGATTTTATTATAATATTTAATTCTAAACTCTAATCTCAGTGCCTCTAGTAGCTCAGAGTAGAGGGAGGGTTGGAGGGGGCATAGTCTAGCTCTGACACAGCCACCCCATTAATTTCCCTTCATGACCGAGGCCCTCTGGTTGGTTGGGGGAAGGAAATGGGGATTAAGGAAGTCATTGCCATATTTCAGTGGTTTCTTAGGCCTTTTCTGGTTCCAACTGCTGGTTGCCTCTGAGGATGTAGCCATTGGTCTTCTCATACTTGGGGTATGAGGTTTTCTTGAAGTCAAGTTCAACATCACCTAACCCATCTTTCACCATGGACACCCAAATGGGCATCTTCTTTTGCCCTCCAGCCATTCAGGCATCCAACTGAGACAGGGTGGGACCTGGGACCTGGGACCCGTTGCTGCAGTGCTGGCACCTGGACAAATGTCATCTCCTCAAGCAACAAAATACAAAGAAACTACAAGGGACTAAAAATGAGTGCGTGCATATACAGCTGGGGCAAATTATGGACAATAAGATATAAAAAGACCAAAAAAACCCAACTGCCACTTCTGAAGGGCTGGGAGCAAAAACAGGGTACTGCGCATGCCCCCTGCACTCAGCACCACCAAAGGGGTGGGCAAGCCACCTAAGCCTCGCCTCTGGCCTGACCCCTGGACCCGACCTTACCCTCACCCCATGTAAGGAAACAGCCTGCTCCCACCTCCCGACCCCGGGGAGCACGCAACGGAAACTGTTACTTGTTCCTGCTCCCCGCTACTGCAGCAGGGGCCCCAATGAAGCCTTACCTGAATTTCTTGTCTGGTCTCTTATCAACACAACCTCTTTGACACGTAGCATGTTGTCTCGCTGGCCTGGCAGCCACCTGGACAGTCCTGCTGCTTCCGTCCCTCCTCCAACCACAGGGCTCCCTTGTGAGGAGCTGCAGGAGCCAGGGAGGTCTTCTGCCTCCTCCAAAGAGTGGGAGAACTGGGATATGGGTGAGTCACTTTATCTCCCCATCCTTTTCTTCTAGGTACACTGCTCTACAGTTTTCTCCTGCCCTTCTGGTGTCATGAACCTCCTGTCTCGGGAAAGCTCTGAAAGAGGGGTGTCTACAGTTCACAAGGGCTTCCCAAATCGAGGGACTCTAACAAACTCTCCAAAATCTCCTCACTATGCTTCTCTTCGTTCAGAAGAGAGCATCTGGATGACATGTGGATTCTTCAGCTCCAAGCACATGGCTGGAACAGGAGATGCCAACAGCCAAGTCCAGGAGGTACTGGCAGCTCTGTGAGTTTTTCTATTGGAGTCCTCCTGGGGAGAGAAGAAAAAGCTTCTCCGCATAATTACTGCTCCCCTCAAGGTGCCAACAAGTCTCCTCCTCCCTCCCCCTTTCTTCCCCTTATTTAGATTGTACGTGAGTGTGTTCTGAGATGACTAGGATGGGGGTGGTACTTGGATACAGCTCTCTTTAGAATATGGGAATGCTAAAGCTATTTTGATTTGAACTTTGAGCCCTAGCTAATAATTCCAGGGCAACAGGAAAAATCCAACTCAATATCCTGTTACACTTATAAAAATGTTAAATGTTACATAAGGGTGAGAACACACCCATTGCAATTTAAAAAATATGAATCACCCATTTCTGAAGCTTACGTTTTGCACTTTAGCAAAAGACTTCAAAGCTATTTCCAGACCAACTATTTCATTTTTCTCTGGGTACACAGGAAGAACCCAGCCCCTCTTTCATCAAGGTGGGACCATGTGACTAAAGTTCTTGCCAGTAGGATGTGGGCACGAGTGATGGAGGTCACTTCCAGGCATATCTCATGCTGTCTTCCACACTCTCTCCCCTATCCACACGGTGGAAACAAAAGACTCTAACATGGTAGAGCCATAACTTGGAGAGAGACTGGACCCCTGAATTCACATCTTTAAGAGGCACCTGGCTGCGACCTAGAAATTAGACTTGTCATAATTACTCTTCCTCTGTGGGTAGACTCCAGAGTCATTTCCAGTTCTTGACTATTTGGTATAATGATACAATGAATATTTTTTGTGTGTTTGAGGGCATATTTATGTATAGAAGTAAGATTGCTGGACCAGAGGGAATGCACAAGTTTTACCTTGATGATGTCCAAATCCCTCCCTCCAAAATTATCCTGACATATACTTCTATTTATAGTATAGAGCAGGGCTTCCCTGGTGGCGCAGTGGTTGAGAATCTGCCTGCTAATGCAGGGGACACGGGTTCGAGCCCTGGTCTGGGAGGATCCCACATGCCGTAGAGCAGCTAGGCCCGTGAGTCACAACTAGTGAGCCTGTGCGTCTGGAGCCTGTGCTCCGCAACAAGAGAGGCCAGGATAGTGAGAGGCCCGCGCACCGCGATGAAGAGTGGCCCCTGTTTGCCACAGCTGGAGAAAGCCCTCGCACAGAAACGAAGACCCAACACAGCAAAAATAAATTAATTAATTAATTAAACCACATTAGAGAATGGCTGAAAACACTTAAAAAAAAAAAAAAACTTTATAGTATAGAGCAGTATCTGATTCCTTATACCCAATTCATATTTCTTTTCCTTTGATTGGCTTGTTCATATGCTCTGTCCATTTTTATACTCAGCTCTATGCATTTTTTTCTTTATAGATTTGTAGCATCTTTATATATTATTTATTTTTAATTGAAGTATAGTTGATTTACAATGTTATGTTACTTTCAGGTGTACAGCACAGTGATTCAGTTATATATATATATATTTTTCAAATTCTTTTCCCTTATAAGTTATTACAAAATATTGAGTATAGTTCCCTGTGTTATACAGTAGGTCCTTGTTGGTTATCTATTTTATATACAGTGTAGTAGTATGTATATGTTAATCCCAAATAAATATTTCTTGAATAAATAAATAAGATATATGGGATAAGTTAGGAGTTTGGGATTAACATATATATCATTTACTTATTCAAGAAATATTTATTAAGCACCTAGTATATTCCAGAAACAATCCGAGGCACTGGGTAAATAGTGGTGAATGAAAGCTCATACAGTTTCTGAAGAAGATAAACAAGCTTAAGTGCGATGGATGAAGAAAAGTTAAGCAGAAAAGGAAAGTAAGAAAGAAGGTTCCAGGTAGAGGAAAACCAAGTACAAAGGCCCTGAAAGAAAGATCACCAAGAGAGCCATACAAAGACACCTTGCTACTGAGTCTGAGACTGTAGAACAAAGAAAGCAGGGCCAGGGCCATGCATAAGAGGAGAGGGCAGAGAAATACCCATAGTTAATGAGGCTGAATTGCAGGGGGCTGGGCTGGGTTGAGAAAGTAGATATTAAACTTAACATCTTCTTCTGTAATGGGTCTAAGTATTTGAACATGACTGTTTGTATCCATGGGTACACTGCTGCAGGAATCACCACAGTAAATCCCACTGAGCTCAGTTGTCAAAAATCTGGATTTCTTGGGGGGTGTCAGGATATGTCAGTGGTGGAGGCGAGGGCAACTACACATAGAAGCTTAGTGAGGTTTAGGGTACCTACCAGTTTCCCCAAGTCAAGGCCTCTCTTTCTTTGCAGAAGTAGTAGAAAGTTTCAACCAGATTTCTGTATCAACATGGTAGATTCAGCCAATGAGTTTATCTTCCTTTCCTTCCCCAAACCTATCTAAACTATATTAAAGCTATGCAATGTTCATGAATGTTAATCATTTGTGTATTACATGGGGAAGGGGAAATTTCCCCCTCTACCCCTCTTGAGTTCTTGTGACGGGAATTATAATAAAGTTTACACGAGACATTAACAGGAGAAAAAGAAAGAAATTTTAATTTATGCACATTAGGGAGTGGCCAAAGCAGGCAGCTTTTATACTTTTTAGACAAAGAAACAATAAATTTGTGAGGAAACTTGGGTTTTGGGTGCCCAATTAGTGAAGAATCTGAACGGAGTTTGGGCTGAAAATAGTAAATTAAAGAAGTAACAACGTTTGTTTATATAGGCTTCCTGGCCCGGAATTCCCTATCTCTGGGAGTAAGGATGTCCTTCTATCTCCAGATGCAGGGAATGCACCTTTCACTTGAGAGATTTATTTCCTGCTTTCAGGGAGACAGAAAGGAGGGTCAGAGTGTCCCTCTGTGTTAGCTGTTTCTTAAGTAACTTGAATTCAGAATAATCAATATACCATGAGACACAATTTGGGGTGGCCTACTCTGGGCCCCAACAGTTGCCTTGGTATATTTTTTCCAAATCTGTTCCTTGAGTTTTGTTTGGGATGTTGTTGTTCCCTGGAATTTTCAGTTCTTATAAAGGAAAACATGTCGGTCTTTCCTTTGTTTTTTTTTTTTGTTTTTTTTTTGCGGTACGCGGGCCTCTCACTGTTGTGGCCTCTCCCGTTGCGGAGCACAGGCTCCGGACGCGCAGGCTCGGCGGCCATGGCTCACCGGCCCAGCCGCTCCGCGGCATGTGGGATCTTCCCGGACCGGGGCACGAACCCGCGTCCCCTGCATCGGCAGGCGGACTCTCAACCACTGCGCCACCAGGGAAGCCCTGTCAGTCTTTCCTTTGTGATATTTTATTTTTTATTTTTGTGCCAGGAGGGTGTGTTGGTGCGGGGAGTTGGGGGGAGGGAAGGGATGGTGGCTGAAGAGAGCAAGGAACACGGGTGTGCACCTAGAGGGAGGTGGGTTGCCAAGTCTAGCTGCCTAGTATAATTATTCGGCAAAGTTAAAGATCCAGAGACTCTAAAGCATATCAATATTTCTTCTTCCTCTTTCTTTAGGAGAGAACACTCTGATTAGGCTGGTAAGGATGTGGAGTTCATTGTTATATTTCATTCCCTGTAAATTACTGTATTGACATTCTGGCTTCCCACCTCAATCTCTTGTTGCAGGAGGGGGGACCCTTCCCAGAGCCTGAGAGTGGGCTCTTGTCTAACACTCAGAAATGAATTGTTTGAGGAGACACACGTGCTGGCAAAGCAAAAGACTTTATTGGGAAGGGGCGCCCGGGTGGAGAGCAGCAGCGTAAGGGAACCCAGGAGAACCGCTCTGCCACATGGCTCGCAGTCTCGGGTTCTATGGTAACAGGGTTAGTTTCCCAGTTGTCTCTGGCCAGTTACTCTGACTCAGGGTCCTTCCTGGTGGTGCGTGCGTCGCTCAGCCAAGATGGATTCCAGCGAGAAGGATTCTGGGAGGCTGGTAGGACATATGGACTGGCATCTCCTCTCTCCTTTTGACCTTTCCTGAATTCTTCCGGTTGGTGGTAGCTTGTAAGTTCCGAGTTCCTTACCAGCACCTCCTGTTGTAAGAGAACTCACGCAAGTGGTTGCGCTCGTGCCTGGCCGGGATGGGCGGTTTTGGTCAGTGGTTCCCCTAACATTGGTATACACCATTATCTCCTCTTCAGAATGTTAATATAATAATGCCTGTTGAACTGCAGAGGTTAGGATCCTGTAAATCATGGTAGAGAAATTCACGATCCAATAAACATGTCCCAATTAGAAAAATGAGGATGTAGGAAAGGGGAACTCCATGAGGCTTTGTAAATTTTTTTCACTTTGCGAAACTAAAGTAATAAATATGGATTGGTAAACAAGAACAGCATTAGAACATTTTACCAATATTTAGTAATAATGAGCTGCTGTATTATTAATGTCTATGTCTTATCTCTAGAAGACTTTCAGGATGTTCTCTCTGTATTGTTTCAGTGATTTGCCCAAAATTAATTTATTGCATCTACATTTGGAAATAAGCCTTTTGATCCCAAGAGTACAGGGAACATAAGCAGTTATTAGGTGAAGTATATTTATACCATTAAATACTTTTTCTGATAACAGATTAGGCTGAGAAAGAATGACCTACAGTGCAGATAAGACCAGTCACTGGTAATAACAAGGGTGACAGAAGCTTCAACCACAAGAAGTCATTCTCGTGTGTGCTAGGCTCAGTGCCACTAAGAACTCGTACATTATCTGCTTTAAGCCTCAATAAGAAGCATGAAAGCCTTTCACGGTTCAGGAGACGGAGGCTCAGAGACATTTAACAACTTGCCCAAGATCCCACGAGGTATATCTTAAGTTTTCTTAATTTATGGATTTGTTCAACACATTTCTTGAGCACAAGCAAGGTGCCACTTGGAATTCACCAGTCAACAGCAACAACAGCATTTGTATAGGAAGAGATTTAGTATAAGGAATTGACTCACACATTTGCGGGGGCTGAGAAGTCCCACTCTCAGCCATCTGCAATCTGAGACCCAGGAAAGCCCGTGGGATAATTCAGTCTGAATCCAAAGGCCTGAGAATCAGGAACACCAAGGGTGGACGACTCCTCAGAATCTTTAAAGAATGGTGCCAGCCCAGACCCAGGCTAGACAATCTCTTGGAAGTGTCCCCACATTTACTGTTTGTACCTTAGGAGGACCCTCTTACTCTCTAAAGTTTGTGGCAATTGTGAACGACCCTGAAATGTAAAAGCTTCCGGAGAAAACACTGCACTGCTGTCTAGGGATTTGTCCAGATCTTTCCCGGCCCACTGAACTGCTTGTCTGCCACTGCCCCCAGTTCAGTTTCCTCATGTATACGTTGAAGAAGAACTGGGCAAGTTTTAAAGCCTGTTGCTGTAGTTATTGTGTTTCTCTCATCCTTGCTTTCGCTAGTAATTTTGGTCATTTTATCCCAAACACATGACCTGAAAAATGAGCATTGTTGTAACTCAGAGTTCTCTCATAGATCACTCATAAGCGTGATGGTTATTTTATGTGTCAAGTTGAATGGCCACTGGGTGCCCAGATTAAACATTGTTTCTGGGTGTTTCTGGATGAGATTAGCATTTGAATAGTGGACTCAGTGAATAGGTTGCCCTTCCCAGTGCCTGTGGGCATCATCCAATCCATTGAGGGCCTGAATAGAAAACAAGGCAGAGGAAGGAGGAATTCACCCCTTCCCACCTGGGCTGTGGCTCTTCTGCCCCTGAGGTTCCTGGTCCTCAGCCTCTCATATCCGGCCTGGAATCTACATCCCTGAGTCCCCTGGTTCTCAGACCTTATAAGAAGAGACATTAGAGAGCTTGCCTTCTCTCTCTGCTATGTGAGGACACAGCAAGAAGGTGGCTGTCTGCAAGCCAGGAAGAGAGTCCTCACCAGACACTGACCGTGCTGGCACCTTGATCTTGGATCTCCAGCCTCCAGAACCATGAGTAATACATTTCTGTTGTTTAAGCCACCTGGCCTATGGTATTTTGTTATGGCAGCCCTAGCTGATAAGACACGAGCTTCCTAGGTGTTTCCTCTTTTCACCTTAATTTGAGCACTGCTGCTGTAGTGGAGTGAGAAGAGGGCGAGGAGAGCGTGGGTGAGGTGCTGGAGGCAGCCATATGGATTAGAAGGTGATGCATTGTGAGGGCTTAGGTGAAGGACAGAGGAAGACTGAGTCAAGGCATCTACAGTGAACCTGGGAGGGAGGAAAAGATCTAGGGTAGGTAAGAGATTTGACAACAAGACCAATTTTACAAGGAGGATTTAAAACATGGAAAATTGAGGAATGCTCCCAAATTTCAGGCTGGTGTGATTATGTCAGAAGATGAAGTCATTTGGCCAAGATGGCGCACTGGATGTGTATCACATGGACCCCAGCAGGCCTAGAATTCCCCTCACTCTCCATGAATCTCCCCTTCACAAAATGCCCCAAACCTTCCACCACCTCTCCAGCAAAGCTTGAATACAAAACCAGTTTTGTGCTTCATCTCACATATCTTTCCCACCACGATAATTTATCAGAACTCAAAAGAAGCCAGTCATTTCCTTGTTTCATGTTAAGAGAACCTAATTAGCAGTAATCAGTCTATTTCATAGAATATTTGCACAGATGCTTTCTTGAACTCATGCACAGCACTAAAAAAGATGAAAAAATATACAGCATAAATAAATAACAGGTGCTGGCCTAATTAAGGGCACACTCCGTAGGGCAGGTTTCTAATTCTTGAGTGCCGGCCCCTGCAATTTAAATTTTCTTGTAAAGGTGATAAAGCAAACCTGGAATTAAGTCCATGCGTTTAGGCTATAGAATAGACAAGGGACAGCATGTTTTAGTGTCAACAGCAGGACAGCAAGGACTTGGGAGCTTTTGCCCCTCACCAGCAGTGCAACGCTAGGTAAGTTACTTAACCATTTGTAAACACTGATTTCTCATCTGTAAAATGGAATAAAATACCCACCTTGCATGGTTATTGTGAGGACTAGAAATAATAACAGGACTCGCGGGTTAGATGCTCAAATGCAAGCTACTGTCATCCTTTCCCTTCGTGGTGGGTCCAGTTGAGGCTGCTCGGGGATAGAGCCAGGCCCCTTTGGTACATCTCAGGCGCACTGCCCTCCCCTCCATGCTGCCAACCCACCCATTGTATTTCTGCCATTTTCTGGGAGATTAAAGGGGAAGATATAGCAAACGCATGGGGAAGCAGCAACCGAAGCCTGCACTGAGGCAGTGGCATTTGGGATGGCTTTGAGGAATTAGTCAGATTTAGTGGTTTGGGGGAAAGATTGAAGGAAAAATAGAGAGGAAAGTACAATGATCTGCCCAGTTTCCGGTTTGGCCCCCTGGGTGGGTGATGATGGTGCCATTGACCAGAAGACAGAATACAAGGGGAGTTAGGAGCAACATGTACAACTGAACAGGCTGTGTACTGCACAAAGGTGTCCAGCTGAGGGGGTAAGTGGGTGCTGACATGACCTTGGCATCTTTGAATAATTCACACAAAGACACTTCATAGGCTAGAGCCCCTAGAAGGGGAATCAAATTAGGGGAGATAATCCTGTGTCCCTTTTCACTGTTCTCTATTTAAATTAGATCATAACTGGAGCATGAGTCTGTCATCCTTTGAAATCCCTTTTAAAGAAATTTTTTCCAGAAATAATATATAGACTTACTTAATTTACCAGGCAGCCCAGGTCACATTTCACTCCTAAAGATATGCCTCAAAAGTGCCCCTTGGTTCATAAGAAAGTGTCCAAATCTCTTAACACAAAGAGCCCTCCATGGTCCAGGGCCTGCCTCCTTGCCAGCCTCATACCCACTCTGGCCAGGGCTGGCCTCACTATCCCACACTTGCTACATTTACGTGTTTCTCCGCCCAGAATGGCCTCCTCCCCTTTATCTTATTATCTTCTGATTGTACCTCAGAACCCCTCTCAATCATCTCCTTCCTGAGGAAACTTGTTTTCAAAATACACGTCCTTACTCTCTGGCTTTTTGTTTTGTTTTGTTTCTACCCCTTTAAAATAAAGCAAAGAGAGCAAGTGATTAATTCTGCAACTGCATTCGAAAAATGTCATGCAGTTCACCTGAGAGATGCTTTTCCAAATGTAAAGTTATACGGTTGTGATGTACTTGAATGAAAAATACCTGCAATTCTACTGTTCAGAACACTGTATTTCTTCAACACGGACACTGAGTCTTTGGTGAAGGTTTCCGATCCACTGTTTATAAAAGCACTTGCACTTCTCTCATCGTTCGGTGCAGCGTCATCATGCAAGAAACAGTTTAGTGAGAAAATGTAACACCCGTTAACTCTTTCTCAGATTCTCAAGGTCTGAAATAAAGTTAATTGGATTTGTTCACAAATTCAAGAATCAGCCTAAAATAGTGTTTCCCAAAGGGTATTCTATAGGAGGTTGGTTCTAAGAGATAAGTATCATGGGAAAAAGGGTTCTGTGATACAAGTAAATTGAAGAAATGTAGAGTTAAACAAAACTAGATGATTTTTTCCCCTGGCAAAATCTCGGAGGCTTCACTTTGCTTGTATGCATTGAATATCCCCTACAGGGGTCTAAGGCATGCAGAGTATCTAGACTTATTTGACCACAAATCCCTTCTATCAGAGATGACCTTGCACCTCTTGTGGTCTGTGGAATACATCTTGGGAAAAGGTGCTTTGCAGGACTAAGTGTACTGCCCACTGAGATGGCAGGGATTGCTCCAAACACCTGTGGATAGAAACTGAGACTTAAGAAATAATAACTTTAGCTTTCACAAGTAAGGAGGAAACACACACCCCCTTACATCACCCATTGCCACAAATCCTTTCTTGTCTTCTCAGAGAGCTATAGTAGCTGAAATCCTACTGGAAGATTGGATATAATTTACCTGGACTGCCCCTGTCCCTGAGTCAAGATGCATTACACCGAGGATGAATTTTGAGTTGAGGGGCTCATATTCTCTTGCTCTCTGTTGCCAGTTTTGCTGGAGGGATGAAGAGAGAAAGGAGGATGGACCCTATGTAGATGCTTAGTGTATGGGGTGTGGTCGGTGGACCAGGAGAAGTGATGTGGGTGGATGGAAGGCTGGACAGGGCCCGAGGTATGTGATAAAACCACATCCAAAATATCTGATTAAATACACAAGTTGACTGGAAAGCCCTGAAAACTCTAAGGTCAAACACTCGGAGTAAAATTTTAAAACAAAAGGAAGTATTTCTCCCTTTTAGATTTGCCTCAACCCTACCCCTGACTTAGACTGTAAAGGAGGAGTTCTTCCTAAAATTAGAACTAGGAGGGGAAAAGCCACATACAATCATAATATATACTATGTACATGCATTTTCTCTTTTGCCCAAGATACAGAAGAACTATGGTGCTTAGGTAAAAAGTCTGTCTCTATGTCTGTGAGTCTGTTTCTGTTTAGTAGATAAGTTCATTAGTGTCATATTTTAAATTCCACATCTAAGTGATATCATATGCTATTTGTCTTTCTCAGTCTGACTTAACTTCATTTAGTATGATCATCTCTAGGTCCATCCATGTTGCTGCAAATGGCATTTTTTCATTCTTTTTTATGGCTGAGTAGTATTCCATTGTATATACGTACCACATCTTCTTTATCCGTTCGTCTGTCAGTGGATATTTAGGTTGTTTCCATGTCTTGGCTATTGTGAATAGTGCTGCTATGAACATAGGGGTGCGTGTATCTTTTCGAATTAGAGTTTTGTCTGGGTATAAGCCCAGGAGTGGGATTGCTGGATCATATGGCAACTCTACTTTTAGTTTTTTGAGGAACCTCCGTACTGCTCTCCATAGTGGCTCCACCAATTTACATTCTCACCAGCAGTTTTGGAAGGTTCCCTTTTTTCCACACCCTCTCCAGCATTTGTTATTTGTAGACTTTTTAATGATGCCCATTCTGACTGGTGTGAGGTGATACCTCATTGTGGTTTTGATTTGCATTTCTCTAATAATTAGTGATGTTGAGCAGCTTTTCATGTGCCTATTGGCCATCTGTATGTCTTCTTTGGAGAAATATCTATTTAGGTCTTCTGCCCATTTTTTTGATTGGATTGTTTGTTTTTTTGTTATTGAGTTGTATGAGCTGTTGTATATTTTGGAAATTAAGCCCTTGTTGGTCACATCATTTGCAAATATTTTCTCCCTGTCCATAGGTCATCTTTTTGTTTTGTTTATGGTTTCATTTTCTGTGCAAAAGCTTATAAGTTTGATTAGGTCCCACTTGTTTATTTTTGATTTTATTTCTATTGCCTTGGTAGACTGACCTAAGGAAACATTGGTACAATTTATGTCAGAGAATGTTTTGCCTATGTTCTATTTTAGGAGTTTTATGGTGTCATATCTTATATTTAAGTCTTTAAGCCATTTTGAGTTTATTTTTGTGTATGGTGTGAAGGTGTGTTCCAAGTTCATTGATTTACATGTGGCTGTCCAACTTTTCCAACACTACTTGCTGAAGAGACTGTCTTTTCCCCATTGTATATTCGTGCCTCCTTTGTCGAAGATTAATTGCCCATAGGTGTGTGGGTTTATTTCTGGGCTCTCTATTCTGTTCCATTGATCCATAGGTCTGAGTTTGTGCCAATACCACACTGAAGAAGAACATTTTATAATTATAAAGGTCTCAGTTCATCAATAGAGCCCCCAAATACAAGAAGCAAAACTGAGAGAATTAAAGGGAAAAAAATACCTTGACAGTAAGAATGGTAAATGTGAATACCCCACTTTCAATAATGCAATAGAACAGATAGAAGATCAACAAAGAAATAGAAAACGTGAACAAGTTTTTGTGAGCTTGGGGTAGGTGATGGTTTCTTAAATGCAACAACAAAAACAACCAAATAAATTGGACTTCATTGAAATTGTGCTTTAAAGGACACCAAGAAAGTAAAAAGACAGCCACAAAATTGGGAAAAGTAATTGCGAATTATATATCTGGTAAAGGATTTGTATTCAGAATACATAAAGAACTCTTACAACGTCCCAAAAAAGACAAATACCCAAATTAAGATATGAGCAAAGAACTTGAAAAGATATTTCTCCAAAGATATACATTGCCAATAAGCACAAGAAAATATACTCAGCATCATTCGTTAGAGAAGCGCAAATCAAACCCACAATGAGATGGCTACACTAATAATTTAAAAAAAAGAAAGAACAGCCAGGAAAATAACAAGGACAGAGCAGGATGTGGAGAAATTGGAACCCTTGTGCATTGCTGGTGGGAATGTAAAACGGTGCAGCTGCTGTAGAAAACAGCTTGGCAGTTCCTCAAAAATCTAAACATGGAATTAACATATGACCCATCAATTCCACTTCTGGGTATATACCCAAGAGAAATGAAAACATATGTCTGCACAAAAACTTGTTCACGAATGTTCATAGCGGCATTATTCATAATAGCCTAAAAGTGGAAACAGCCCAACTGCCCATCAACTGATGAACTGATAAACAAAATGTGGTCTGTCCATGCAGTGGAATAATTCAGATAAAAAGAATGAAGTTCTGACACAGGCTATAACATGGGAGAACCTTGAAAACATTATGCTAAGTGAAAGGAGCCAGACACAAAAGACCACGTATTGCGTAATTCCATTTACGTGAAATGTTCAAAATAGGCAAATCCATAGAGACAGGAAGGAGATTAGTGGTTCTCAGGGGCTGGAGGAGTGTGGAACAGAGTGACTGCTAATGAGTATGGGGTTTCTTTTAGGGGGATGACATTGGTCTAAAATTATACAGAGGAGATGGTTACACTACTTTGTTAACATACTAAAAACTGTACACTTCACAAGGGTGAATATTATGGTATGTGAGTTATATCTTAATGAAATTATTATTTTAAAAAAACCCCACTGCCCTCAAAGAGCTCACGTGCATGTGGGTATGGAAGAAAATACCCAGAATAAGTCAGTAAATTATACAGTATGTTAGACGGTGATACATATGCTTTGGGAAAAAATTCAAGGAGGTAAGGGAGACAGGGAGTGACAATCAGCTGGAAGGGAAGCAGCCACTGGGGGGTCATTTGAGTGAAAACTGGAAAGAGATGAGTGAGTGAACCAGGAGAAAAGGTGGGGAATAGGACTCTAAGCAAAGGGAGCAGCAAGTGGAAAGACCCCAAAAGAAGAGTGTTCCTGGAATACTCAAGGAAGAAGGAGATCCAGGTAGCTGCAATGGAGTGAAATGGGGAAAAGTTGTAGGAGATGAGGTTGGAGGGCTAGCAGGGGGTTGGGGAGGAGGGGAGGATCATATAGGACATTTAGGGGGTAACTGCATCTTTATTCTGAGTGAGAACCCGTGGTGGATTTTGAGCTGAGAACTAACTTGACCAGATTGATGTTTTAATGGGACCTTTCTGGCTGCAAAGGAAATAGACTGAAAAGAGCAAGGGGAGAAGTAGGGAGGCCAGACTGGAGGCTGTTGCAATATCAGAGAAGTTAATTTACCCAAAATAGCCAGAGGGAAACTCTGGCAGCCAGTCTCCAAAGATGGCCCCAATGAACCACACCTCCTGCTAGTTGCACCCTCCTTCAGTCCCCTCCCGTCTTAAATTGACATTTGCCTGTGTCTTGTTTAATGAATAGAAGGCAGTAGAAGTAATGTGCTATGATATCTAAGCTCAGTCAACTCCCATATCTGCAATTTCGGGAGCTCTGAACCGTCATGTGGAAGTCCAGATACTCTGCAAGAGCTTGGACCATTAGGTGAGGCCCCATGCAGAGGAGGCACTATCCCAGCTGGGCCTCCAGATGATTCCAGGTTCAGCAACCGTTCGATTGCAACCACCTAAGAGGCTGTAAGCCAGACCGGCAGAAGAACCTCCCAGTTAATCCACATGATTGAACGATCATAAGTTATTGCTACTGCTTTAAGCCACTCGGTTTTGGGGTGGTTTGTTTGCAGCCACAGGCAACTGAAACAGAAATGCAAACACATAACATCAAATAATTGACTTTAGTGATATTGCTAATAAATTGGCCTAGAAGGTATCACATATAATCACCCAGAGGACCCCCTATTTTCTGACAGGAGAACTGAGATTTGCAGTGCTTTTACTGGGCAGTTTTCCCAAATCTGTGATTCCAGAATGACTATAAACGTTATTTGCCCCTTATGTATTATTTAAAAAACTGGTTCTACTAACATGATTTATGGGCAAACTTCCTTTTTCATCTTGTATACCATATTTCCAGCCTTATGCTTGGTGTTCATTAAACAGATGCTCTTTTCTATATGAAGGGTGAAATGAACTAGACTTGAAAGCCATTTTAAAGGGGCTTATTATGTTTTGATTTGTTGTTTTGAAACCATGGACACATGGCTACTGAGTTCATAATTCTGAAAAATAAACCAGTGGATTCCTGGGAAAAATGCTACATTGAATACATGCATATAATTTTACTCTATTTTGAAACTCCACTTAAACTACATGTTATATACAGATGGCCAACAAACATGTGAAAAGATGCTCAACATCACTAATTATTAGAGAAATGCAAATCAAAACTATAATGAGGTATCACCTCACACCAGTCAGAATGGCCATCATCAAAAAATCCACAAACAATAAATGCTGGAGAGGGTGTGGAGAAAAGGAAACCCTCATGCACTGTTGGTGAGAATGTAAATTGATACAGCCACAATGGAGAACAGTATAGAGGTTCCTTAAAAAACTAAAAATAGAACAACCATATGACCCAGCAATCCCACTACTGGGCATATACCTAGAGAAAACCATAATTCAAAAAGACACATGCATCCCAATGTTCATTGCAGCACTATTTACAATAGCCAGGACATGGAAGCAACCTAAGTGTCCATCGACAGAGGTTAAAGAAGATGTGGTACATATATACAATGGAATATTACTCAGCCATAAAAAGGAACGAAATTGGGTCATGTGTAGAGATGTGGATGGACCTAGAGACTGTCATACAGAGTGAAGTAAGTCAGAAAGAGTAAAACAAATATTTTATATTAATGCATATATGTGGAATCTGAAAAGATTGGCATAGACGATCTTATTCACAAAGCAGAAATAGAAACACAAATGTATAGAACAAATGTATGGATACCAAGGGGGAAGAGGGGGAGGTGGGATGATTTGGGAGATTGGGATTGACATATATACACTATTGATACTATGTATAAAATAGATAACTAATGAGAACCTACTGTATAGCACAGGGAACTCTACTCAGTGCTCTGTGGTGACCTAAATGGGAAGGAAATCCAATAGAGGGGATGTATGTATACGTACTGCTGATTCACTTGCTGTACAGTAGAAACTAACACAATATTGTAAAGCAACTATACTCCAATAAAAATTTAAAAAATTTAAAAACTACATGTTATAGGCTGAATTGTGTCCCCTACCCCCAAAGTTTATATGTTGAAGTCATAATCCCTCAGTACATTAGAATGTAACCACATTTGGAGATAAGGTCCATAAAGATGTGATGGAGTTAAAATGAAGCTATTGGCTGGGGGGCGGGGGGGTGTCTGGATCCAATCTGACTGATGTCCTTAGAAGAAGAGAAAATTTATACTCAGAGATACCAGGGATATGCACACACAGAGGAAAAACCAAATCTTAAATGTTTTTACCACATACACACAAAAGGTAGCTATGTGTAACTGTCACATATGTGATCAATATGTTAATTTGGGGTAACATTTCCCAGTTGTTGTACATCTTAAATACACACAATTTTTGTGTGTCAATTATACCTCAATAAAGCTGGGGAAAAAATGCAATACAAAAAAATATCATTTCACTTACTTTCAACCTTTCTGTTTCTTTATGACTTTAGATGTCATTTGTTGACACAGTTTGTTGGTGTCTGTCTGTTTGTTATTTAGTCTGAGAATATTTGTCTTTTAATTGACATGTTATCTGGATAGTTTTTATTTCCTCTCCAGATTCCCTCCTCACCATCCTTTCTACCCTGGCTGCTGCCCCCAGGCTCTATCAATCAGGTTTCCATGAGATCTGGCTCCTGGTTGGGTTCAGCCAATGGGGAGTCAGCAGGAGGTACAAGGAAGTAGAAAGCATTGACCTGAGCAAGTTGTGTCCCTTGGTTAAAGACCACTAGTCTTCCACGGGAATATTTCTCTCTCTCTCTCATTTCTGGTTAGAATATTTCTCTCTCTCTCTCATTTCTGGTTATCACTTTCTCCCTTCATCCCTTCAGGCTGACTTATCCTTTGTAACCAGACATTTGTAAATTCCTGCTTCATAAATAAATTGTCCTCATTGTATCCTTTTAGGAGCATGCCATCTATATTCTTGAGGTTCTGTTTAATGAAACATTAAACGGAAACATTTCATAAACGTTGAATGAAATTAATGGTATAGTTTGGTTTAAGTCATCATCTTACTGAGTGTTTTCTCATTTTTCCAGCTTCTCTCTGTTCCTTTTTCTCTCTGTTCTTGCTTTGGAATTTATTTCATATTTTACATTTATTTCATATTTTTAATTATTTCACTCTTAGCTCCATACCTAACACATATGGAAGGGAAATTGTCTTTTACTCATTCTTTTAATGTTTACCTTAGAGATTAAGTACTTTCCTCCCCTCCCTGGGCAATGAAAAGATACATTAATTCCATGTACCCTGCTCCTGACTCATATGGCCTTATTCTTAGAGTCTGTGATCACCAAATTCCGTTTCCAATTTCATTCCATATCCCAGACTGAGGTGAATTCATTTGATTTCAATCCAAAATGGGCTGATCAGTCCACTAGGACAGGGGAGGGGAAAGGGGCTCTGTGCTCCAACCCCTGTCCCTTATACCTGGAATTTCTCACAAGTACAATTTAGCTTCTCAGCCCTCCTTTAGGAGTTGACAAAGGCCCTCAAGGGAAACGTAGCCCCAAATGCAGAGTCTGCCTCCCCTGGACCAGGAAATTCTTCACTATGTTGTAGCTCTCTGGTACATTAAAAAAATATTCTTGCCCACCTTTCATAATTTAGCAGGAAATCGGTGTACTCTTCCTGATAAGAGTGCTGTTTTCATCTTAACTTAGCCCTGCAACCTTGGCTTGCCGATTTGCTCTTTTGAGCCAGAAGTGGAAGGCAGTCAGGGAACAAGATAGCAGCAGGAGAAGGCCCTTTGTCCACAGTGAGGGGCTGGCGATAAGACTGTGCTATAATCGATTTCATAAAAGAGCCCCTAAGTACTCCTGGACCCTTAAGACAAAGCCCATCAACCTCCCAAATCTTGACATTAATTATTGGGAGTCAGATACCCTCCAGTTCAAGCCTAACTCAGAGGGAGAAATTCACGTAAAGGTTTCTGGGCACCAAAAGTAAGATAACTTTAATTCTCTTTTCACCACATCAAGTTTACAGCAAAAACGCTTTAGAGTCTTCTATCGTGACCATATTCGGGAACCTTGGCTCTGTCCTGAAATGCATAAAACTGTAGGTGAACTTGGCCGTATGACTTAAAGAAGTAAGTTAAATGAAGCTTTTCAATCACTAGTACAGGGTCTTATCTTGGGAATGATGTAGATATCAGGACAATTAGTTGGAGCAATAAAAAGACAAAAATAAACTACTATGCAGATGTTTGGCCATTCAGTGCCACCCAGGCTCAAGATGATGCCACCTCCCTAGCAGTGGATGGAAGAGAGAAAAAGGTGAAAAATTTTGCCCCATCCTCTGCTAACTCTATTTTTTTATTTAATTAATTAATTTATTTAATTAATTTATTTTTGGCTGCATTGGGTCTTCGTTGCTGTGCGTGGGCTTTCTCTAGTTGCAGCAAGCGGGGGCTACTCTTCGTCATGGTGCATGGGCTTCTCATTGCAGTGGCTTCTCTTGTTGCAGAGCACGGGCTCTAGGCACGGGGGCTTCAGTAGTTGTGGCACACGGGCTTCAGTAGTTGTGGCACACAGGCTTAGTTGCTCCATGGCATGTGGGATCTTCCTGGACCAGGGCTCGAACCCATGTCCCCTGCATTAGCAGGCGGATTCTTAATCACACTGCCACGAGGGAAGCCCTGCTAACTCTATTTTAATATTAGAACCCAGTGTGATTTCTAATACACCCCTAGAGAAACTTTATCCTGAGAATTCTCTATTTTTGTGTAACAAGCTCCAGGATTCTCACTGTTAACTTTGACTCATACTGGGCTGTGCAACACCAACTGGCATAGCAGCTGTTCAGAGCAGAAGTCAAGATATACAGACAGATGTAAAGACACAGGGCATTTTATGAAAGAGCACATTTGGAACGATGAATGCATACTTCAAAGAGGACATGAGACCTCTAGGTTCCTCCTTGGAGTGGACAACCGACTTTTTGTTTCTGATGTTTTACACTGTTTTGTTTAGTTTGTGGCTAACTTTTATTTATTTTGTAATTTAAAAAATTAATTTATTTTTATTTATTTATTTTTGGCTGTGTTGGGTCTTCATTGCTGCACGTGAGCTTTCTCTAGTTGCGGTGAGCGAGGGCTACTCTTTGTTGCAGTGCACAGGTTTCTCATTGCGGTGGCTTCTGTTGCGGAGCACGGGCTCTAGGCACGCGGGTTTCAGTAGTTGTGGCACGTGGGCTCAGTAGTTGTGGCTCGCGGGCTCTAGAGTGCAGGCTCAGTAGTTGTGGCGCACGGGCTTAGTTGCTTCACGGCATGTGGGATCTTCCCGGACCAGGGGTCGAATCTGTGTCCCCTGCGTTGGAAGGCGGATTCTTAACCACTGTGCCACCAGGGAAGCCTTGTGGCTAACTTTTAAACACCTTCCTATTGTGAGTCTTGTGGGGAGAAGGTATCTTGTTTCTCCTTATGGAGTCTAAAGATGGTGGATCAGAGACTTTCAGCCCCTCCTCTCTGGAAGCCAGACGTGACTTTCATGAGAAAATGCACATTCCTTGTTTATCTTGTTCTTAGGACAAAAACTTCCATTAGCCTAACAGCCTTGGCACCTCCGCAGCTCCTTACTTTCTAACTCCCCTCACTCACTCCTCACTGAAGGAGGAAGCATGAGTCATCTGATGGATAAGTTTGGAAGAACAATTTGAGCACAAGGGGCTCAGTCCTTTCCTCTGTTTCTTTGGCATCTAAATGCTTGCAGAAACCCAGCCACTTGGGCTCCTTCTATGTGGGTGGCCTGAGTAGTGGGGGAGAGGAAGTGGGCTACCCATGTCCATCTGTATCTGAGATTGGGTGAGCTAAGTCTGTCTGGCTCAGAGGGTCAAGGAATACAATACCATTTGGCCTCAGATCTAAAATCAGTTTATCCCAATGACTTGGTCAGTCATAAAGAAAAAGGTTTTGATCTCCAGCTGCCTAATTCTTGGGTTTTACTCTCAATTGGTTCCAGAAGATGGAAGGGAAAAAACAGAACAAAATGATATTGTTGATGGGCTTCCAAAAACCTAATATCTGAATTCATGGGCCTGAGAATTTTGTGAAATAAACAGGTGTCAAACTGGAGACCAAAATAACATATGGAAAGTGAAACAAGCATTCCAGCATGACTGGAGTTGAAGACTTTACACCTGCATCTGGAGCAAACTGGGCTAATGTGGGGGCGAATTGACCTATGCAGCTCATTGCAGGCTGTATCCAGAAGAAAGGGACTCAGGTTACACAGTCAGAGCAGACCTTAAGAAACTCAGACCTCTCGGGCCTCAAAGAAGCTGGTCCACGTAGGCCATCATGTACATGTGGATGCAGTTTGACTTTCATCTATTGCAAACAAGACTCAAGAAAGAATTAGATCATTTTAGAAGTTGGTTAAGTTGAAAATATCTGGTGGTTATCATTTTTCTCAGACAAGACTTCAAACTACTGACTGGGCTGTGAATTAGTTTCATTCTAGAACAAGCAGAATGTACTGTATCACCTATACGAAGCTTCATTCTCTCCTAGGTATTTTGAATGGTATTTAGGGCCAAGAGAGACTTCTCACTGTGAAAGGGCTAATCTCTGTGTCTTAGTCTGCTTGAGCTTCTATAACAAAATAACAAAGACACTCATCTTCATCCAATTTTGGAGGGAAACTGGAGGTTCTGCAAAACACAGGCAATACCCAAGGAGTCTAAATTCTACCTAGAAAAGCCACGTGGTCCTCTGCCCACTCTGAAGACAGAAATCATAAGGGATTCAGTATATGCATGTTAATGAGAGGCTGTACATAGGGAATAAGCAGAGGCAACATGTTAGAAATGGACTCGATCTAGTCTGATCTTCTGATTGTAGAGGGGCACAGACATCATCAGTGAACTAATCAAGGTCAGGTAGCTGGACAATGGCGAAACCAAGACAAAAATCTGGCTCCCCTGAGTCTCATTTCCATGCAGTTTTTACTATCAGCGACACCTGGGGAAGGCATGGACTCATGGAAGGCATCTTCTCTTCCACCCACGAAAGGCGGACTGTGTCCTCTAAGACAATACATGAGTGATGCTTCCAGCAGGCGCCTTGTGAAATACAAAGGCTGAAATGATAAAGAGTGAGAGATTATATAAATAAGCTCCGTGGAGACCATAATACCCTAATCAAGCCATAATATTTGAATGTCCTCACTTTTATTTGAAAGCATGCCTGCCAGTAAGGCACATTACGTTGAAAATTTCAAGGACGTGTTCCAAAAATGTCACATTGCTCCATGAAGACTAAAGTATTCCCAGCCATGATTAAAAGTGAACGCCTCCTAACCAGCACGTGTATATAGAATACAGAGCATCGTAAAATTTCAGGGGTGCAAAAGACATCAGATATGATCTTGCCCAATCTCATCATTAGGAACTGAGGCTCAAGGAAGATAAATGAATTGGCCGAAGTTGTGTTATTAATTAACGTCACATTCATTGCTCTGTTCTAGGCGTCCTTGCTGAGTTGGGGCCAAATTGAGATTTTGCACTGGGATGAAAGCAACATAGCTCAATGCTTCTCAAACTTTAATGTGCTTAAGAACCACCTAGGGATGTGATTAAATGCAGATTTTGATTCAGTAGAATCAAAATGTGGTCCAGGATTCTGCGATGCTCCCAGGTGATGTTGATACTGCTTGTTTACTGACCCCCTCAAACTTGGTTGTGCATGGGGACTACCTAGGGAGCTTTAAAAATATTGATACCTGATCCCACCCCACCCCCAGAGATTCTGATTACTTTGCTCTGGGATTGTGGCTTGGGTTTGATTTCTTCAACACTCCTCATTTGATTCTAATATGCAGCAAAGTTTGAGAACCACTGCCATAGAATCACTTTTTTCACATGTAACATGATTATTTACGAGAAGAATGGCCTTTAGCCATTCTCTTATTTTTAGAGAATCTGCACCATTCTTTGTACTGGTTGAGTTAATTAGAGCTAGTTCAGTGGGGTTGTGGTTGGCAAATTAATTATCACAAGGTCGGTGAGTAGATTGACCCCTTATGGTAAATACAGTTTACAATCTTGAGAGAACAGACAGTTATCTTAACAAATGGAGTCCCCTATAACAAACAGTCTGATGAAGGCCATAAGTCAAAAGTCTTTGGAAATATTAAAACCAATGTTTTAATATTACAGGAAAACTCTACTCTTTTTTTTTAAACATCTTTATTGGAGTATAATTGCTTTACAATGATGTGTTAGTTGCTGCTGTGTAACAAAGTGAATCATCTATACATATACATATGTCCCCATATCCCCTCCCTCTTGCGTCTCCCTCCCACCCTCCCTATCCCACCCCTTTAGGTGGACACAAAGCACGGAGCTGATCTCCTTGTGCTATGTATGCAGCTGCTTCCCACTAGCTATTTTACATTTGGTAGTGTATGTATGTCCATACCACTCTCTCACTTCGTCCCAGCTTACCCTTCCCCCCCACCCCCAGGTCCTCAAGTTCATTCTCTACGTCTGTGTCTTTATTCCTGTCCTGCCCCTAGATTCTTCAGAACCTTTTTTTTTTTTTTTTAGATTCCATATGTATGTATTAGCATACAGTATTTGTTTTTCTCTTTCTAACTTACTTCACTCTGTATGACACTTTCTAGGTCCATCCACCTCACTACAAATAATTCAATTTCATTCCTTTTTATGGCTGAGTAATATTGCATTGTATATATGTGCTACATCTTCTTCATCCATTCGTCTGTCGATGGACACTTAGGTTGCTTCCATGTCCTGGCTATTGTAAATAGAGCTGCAATGAACATTGTGGTACATGACTCTTTTTGAAATATGGTTTTCTCAGGGTATATGCCCAGTGGTGGGATTGTTGGGTCGTATGGTAGTTCTATTTTTAGTTTTTTAAGGAGCCTCCGTACTGTTCTCCATAGTGGCTGTATCAATTTACATTCCCACCAACAGTGCAAGAGGGTTCCCTTTTCTCCACACCCTCTCCAGCATTTATTGTTTGTAGATTTTTGAAAACTCTACTCTTTTTAACCAACAGATTTAGTGGTTTTTCTGGTGACAAGAGAGAATAAGTAGAAATTTAAGTTAAACTTTATGGTGACTCTAGTGTAAATATGCACCAAACCTGTACATCTACATAAATTATTGACTTAATTAAGTCTGAATTCAAGGTAATTAGGGCTTACAATAATTCATTTCCATTCTCCTGATCCTCTTCGTATCATCACATAATGTCCCTGTTCATAAACTTGCCCTTAACCTTGAGTAGATGGGACTAAGTACTGCATTTAAAGGCCATCTCTTCTTTGTGTTAAGTTGCCTTGCCTTAGCTGAGCCCATCTGTTTGCCAGTCTGTCAGCCAGCCAATCAGCACCAACCCTGGAGGAGAAGGAAGAGAAATCCGGGCTTCTAATTCCAACATTAGTATCACAGATAAGTTTTCTGGTATCTTTATAATCATTAAATTACAGGTTTTTCTCCTGAAAGTCACTGAGACTGTTAAAGTGAATTGATAGCAAGTTAAAAAGAAAATCATTCAGTGGATAAAAGGCAGCATTGTTTTGGGTTAGAAGTGAAGGCATCTGCTGATAAGCAAGAATCTTTGGGAGGTCATTTTATCCATTCTTCTACCTTGGCTGGAGAACATTGACCTTGGCAAGCAGATCAAAATGTAGATCCCATAAACTGCATCCCTTTGGAGTCACTAGCTGATGTTTGGGATGGCTTTGTCCATTGAAATAAACTGTTTATTCAGCAAAACTGGTAGGACTGACATGCCACTAACCAGTTATGTGTCCCTGGTTTATAACATGCAAAAGGAGCTGGCTTAGAAGGCCCTTTAAAGAATCTTTGCCCCCAAAACATATGGACATAACAGATTCCTTTAGCACCTTGGCAGTATTGGCCAACTAACGATTACAGAGGCAAAGCATGTGCCCCATGAAAGGCAAAATGGCTTGATTTCCCTGGAAGTGGGAGCTTTCTGGAACATACTCCAGAGAGACTCAAATCCCTTTCCTGATATACACCAGGTGCGGTGGACAGAATGTTGGTCCCTGAAAAATGTCCATATCCTATTGCCTAGAACCTGTAAATATCTTAGGTTGCATGGCAAAGGTTGCAGATAAATTAAGGTTGTCACGTCAGCTGACCTTGAGATGCAGAGATTATCTTGGGTTATCTGGGTGGGTCCAATGTAACTATAAGGGTTCTGAAATGAGGGGAAAGGGAAGCAGACAGAGAGAAAACCAAAGAGGTGGAAATATGAGAAGGCCCTGGCCTGATGGTGTTTGCATTGAAGACGGAGGAAGCGGTCACAAGCCAGGAATGTGACAGCCTCTAGAAGCCGGAAAAGGTGAGAAAATGGATTCTCCCCTAGAGCCTCTAGAAAAGAATACAACCCTGAGGACTCCTTGATTTTAGCCCAGTGAGACCTATGTCGGACTTCTGACTTGAGGATGGTAAAAATAAAACATAAAACATGTGTATCGTTTTAAGCCACTAAGCCGGTGATGATTTGTTACCGCAGGCACGGGAAGCTCATCCGCAGGAAAACGGAATTCTGCCTCTTCTTGAATATTTCCCATGGAATTTAAGAAAGCATCTTAAGAAATGCTGATGTTGGTAGATATGATAGAAAACCCTTCTTGATATGGCCCTGCCTACCTTTGCTGTTGCATCTTCTACCCCAGCTTCTACCTACTGCATTGCTTCCCTCTTCTGTGCATCTTTGGTGGTTTGAAAGGATCACCCTCCTCTTTGTGGCACCACCGTTCTCAGCACCTATTTATTAACACACTTAACCTGCTGTAGCCAAATAACTTCCTTCATGTCTCTCTTTCTTACTCTGTTAGGAAAGAGGACTTTTCATTTATCTCTTGAGAGCCAGTGGCCAGCAAGTAGTGATCGTTCTGTCTTTTATGCTTGACATATTATACTGATGCATCAAACATGTAGCAAGTATTCAGCGAATATTTACTGTAGATAAATTAAGGAAAAATATCTGAGCATTTTAGGTAAAAGTGTGGTTAACCTTATTCTTGATGCCGTTTGGTGTTCCTTACTTAAGGACTCATGGCAAATTTGTTCCAGGGTTGAGTTAGGAGAATCTTGTCTTGCAAAGGGAAGCAGTGTAATAGAGTAATTAAGAGGACAGCTCTGCAATTACACTGGAGTTAGCCTGCGTAAATCTGGGACCCACCACTTACTAGTTCTCTGATCTTGGGCAAATTATACCATCCAGTTCTCAGTTTGTCTGTCTGCAAAATGGGGATAATAAAAACTTGTGGCACAAAGGTTTTTGTGAGAACTAAATAAGATAATCCAAAAAGTACTAAAAGATTCTACATATTGGAGTTATAGTTATTATTATAACTATAATAGTTTATATTATAGTTTATAGTTTTTATTTATAGGTTTATAGTTATTATTGTAACACATTGTGCTTTCCCCTTTTGGCCTTAATTGCTGGGAAACTTCAGTGTCACTTGTGATCATTTCTTGTAACTGTTCTCAGACTATATATTTGTGCTCACGATTTGTTTAAATCCTCCCCCCATCCTTTTGTCAAGTTAGGTCTTTGGTTTTTGTTTTTTTTTAGGAATTATTTTGTGTTTTATTTGTATTAAAGTGTTTGTTGCCCCAAATATTTTCTGTATCTTTGCAGAATATAAATAATTGACACGAAAAATATCTGTAACACTGGAATGTTAGTATCTATTTATTTAATAGAGTCTTGTGAAGGTAAAATGAAAGAAGGGTATTGAAATTGCTTTGGAGATAAACCTCCTTTTGAAAATGCCCCAAATGCGATGAACATTTTTATCAGGTTCAAGAGTTAAAGAACACAGTGTTTGTATTCATTTGCCAGGATTGTTGTAACAAAATACCACAAATTGGCTTAGACAACAGAAATTTATGGTCTTATGGTTTTGGAGGCCGGAAGTCTGAGATCAAAGTGTCCACAGCGTTGGGTCCTTCTGAGCCTGTGAGGGAGAATCTGTTCTGTGCTTCTTTCCTAGCTTCTGGTGGAACACTGGCATCTTTGGTGTTCCTTGGCTTAGAAACATCACTCCAGTCTCTGCCTTCATGTTCACATGGTGTTCTCTGTATGTGTGTGTGTGTCTGTCTCTGTGCTTAAAATTTCCCTTTTTATAAGGACAGCAGTCATTTTCGATTAGGACTTATCCTAATGACCTCACCTTAACTTGATTATCTCTGTAAAGACCCCATGTCCAAATAAGGTCCCATTTAAGGTACTGGGGTTCAGGACTCCAATATATCTTTTTAGGGAGGACACAATTCAACCCAAAACAATGTTCCTAGATTAGGAGTATTAGTAAAGCTTGAATATTTGGCTTCTGGTAAGTTAGCTTTGCCCTGATTTCTAATGTGGAAAGAGGGTTGATCTTTTGACCCTTTGACTCTCTAACAAGAGCCTCCTCTGGGCTCAATTTCCTCTTGCGTAACCACCAAGTTACGGATGAGATGGTCTCTGCGTACCTTTCCTGCTCTGACATACGACATCTCTATGAACAGATTGAATAGTAACTCACATTTATGAAGCACTCTACAGTTTACTCAGCACTCTCAGGGTATTTGGTTCCTATAAGAACCATGTGAGGTAGCTATTATCATCCTCTCTGTTTTAGAGGTACAGAGAAATCAGTTTCCTGCCCATTCTCTCACTGCTGGTAACTGCCGTCTCCTGAGATCAAATGCTGGGCCCATTCTTCTATTACACAGCTCCCAATTTTGTGAAGCTAGAGCCATACAGTATTTCAGGAAATTAATATCTGTATCTTATTATAATAATTAATGCTATGATTTAAATTTTATTCAGAATGCCAGAATATGGCCTTTGACCCATTGGCTTGACACACAAGAACACTTAAAAAATAAAACCTTTTTGTGATCTTAATAGTGGGTTGGCCAAAATTGAAATATCACATGCTACCACCTTTCAGACATTGTGCAAAAGTGAATCATTTAGGGTTATCAGCAATAATCTCCACTATGAATATCATTCCTTAGAGAAAAGAGATTTATTAGGGCCAGTGGATTTAAGCGTTGGAGGTTTGAGGAACCACCTGGTTTATTTCTACTTAAAAAAAATAAAAGGTATGAAAAGCTCATGTAATTGTGAGTATTTGAGAAGTCTCTTGAGAATAAAAGGGGAATGCTAACCCAATTTTTGATTCTACGAAATCTCCTCTTGTTGGTTTTACTGGATGCTTTTTAGAATAAATGTAGGCAAACTGCTTTTAGCCAACTGAATGCATGGTAACCCAAGGACATTGCATTTCGGTTTTAAAATTAACAGTGGTGTCCATCATCAAATTACTAGTCCCTACGAGATGCAAGGTCCATGCCAGGCACAAGGTGAGGTGCTAACATGGGTGACAAAGGGGCTTGAGTCAAGGAGTTTTTTGTTTGTTTGTTTGTTTGTATTTTGGCGGTACACGGGCCTCTCACTGTTGTGGCCTCTCCCGTTGCGGAGCACAGGCTCCGGACACGCAGGCTCAGTGGCCATGGCTCACGGGCCCAGCCGCTCCGCGGCATGTGGGATCTTCCCGGACCGGGGCACGAACCCGTGTCCCCTGCATCGGCAGGCGGACTCCCAACCACTGTGCCACCAGGGAAGCCCCCAAGTCAAGGAGTTTTGTTAGCAGTCACAGAGGACTGTGAGCCTCCAGCGTGAGCTGGGGCATGGGAGCCATCCACTCAATGTGTGGTGCGGCTTTCAAGAAGGGAGAATTTCCTGGGTGCTTTTGGGGTGGGAGCGGAGGTTTCATTTCATGAAGTACCAGCTGAGTGCTTCTTAAAGGATGGTGAGATTTTAGAATGAGGAGGTATGTAAAGGAGGGGTAACTAATATTTACTGAGCTCCTACTATCCACCAGGCATTGTGCTAAGCTTGTGTTTATTGCCTAGAGAAGTTCCTTTAGCAGTTGTTGTAAAGCTGGTTTGGTGGTGCTGAACTGTCTCAGCTAAGGATTTGGTATATTAGAAGAACAGATCTCAGAGAAGTCTGAAGCCATGGCTCGGGGCGGGAGGCTATGTCTGGGGAACTGGCTTCTGCATCGCTCATCCTCACAATAATTACTCGGGAATGGGGTCAGGTTGCTGTGCATGTTACCTGCCCATGGTGGACAGGCAGGCTAATCTGTGCATAGCTGCTGTCATTAGGTGATCAGGAGGGAAGGAGTCCAGAGGCACAGGAAGTTCTTCCCATCTGGGAATCCTCACTCTGAGTTAGTGGCATGATCTACAGGTCTAGATTCCTGTGGGAATGATGGGTGTGGGATACTGCACCTCCATCTGGGAACACGTGGTGTGCCCATCTCTGTACAACCCTGTACCTTTGCCACCAAAGAAACTTTAAATCTATAATCAACTGTGCCAACAGACTCTTAATCACATCACCATTCTATTGTGACACTCTCTCTGATTGATTTTATTTAATCTTTGCAAAAATAACCCTACCTACCAACGTCGGCCAATAGCCAAAGACCAAAGGGAATGGCCCATGGTGAACAAAGCTAGACCCACCACTTGCTGCGGCAAGGGAGCCGGCACACGGTACAGACCTGTGAGGCTTCTCAAAGGGGGATGCTGAGGAGGGGACAGCAGTCGTTTCATCTTTGGAACATGCAAGTCCGATGGAACTAGTGTTGGGTCAGTTTGTCCGCGGCCCGCTCCAGTGGCATGCTCATTTTTTATTTTTATTTTTTTACATCTTTATTGGAGTATAATTGCTTTACAATGGTGTGTTAGGTTCTGCTTTATAACAAAGTGAATCAGTTATACATATACATATGTTCCCATATCTCTTCCCTCTTGCGTCTCCCTCCCTCCCACCCTCCCTATCCCACCCCTCCAGGCGGTCAAAAAGCACCAAGCTGATCTCCCTGTGCTATGCGGCTGCTTCCCACTAGCTATCTACCTTACGTTTGGTCGTGTATATATGTCCATGCCTCTCTCTCGCTTTGTCACAGCTTACCCTTCCCCCTCCCCATATCCTCAAGTCCATTCTCTAGTAGGTCTGTGTCTTTATTCCTGTCTTACCCCTAGGTTCTTCATGACATTTTTTTCCCTTAAATTCCATATATATGTGTTAGCATACGGTATTTGTTTTTCTCTTTCTGACTTACTTCACTCTGTATGACAGACTCTAGGTCCATCCACCTCATTAAAAATAGCTCAATTTCGTTTCTTTATATGGCTGAGTAATATTCCATTGTATATATGTGCCACATCTTCTTTATCCATTCATCTGATGATGGACACTTAGGTCGTTTCCATCTCCGGGCTATTGTACATAGAGCTGCAATGAACATTTTGGTACATGACTCTTTTTGAATTTTGGTTTTCTCAGGGTATATGCCCAGTAGTGGGATTGCTGGGTCATATGGTAGTTCTATTTGTAGTTTTTTAAGGAACCTCCATACTGTTCTCCACAGTGGCTGTATCAATTTACATTCCCACCAGCAGTGCAAGAGTGTTCCCTTTTCTCCACACCCTCTCCAGCATTTATTGTTTCTAGATTTTTTAATGATGGCCATTCTGACCGGTGTGACATGATATCTCATTGTAGTTTTGATTTGCATTTCTCTAATGATTAATGATGTTGAGCATTCTTTCATGTGTTTGTTGGCAGTCTGTAGATCTTCTTTGGAGAAATGTCTATTTCGGTCTTCTGCCCATTTTTGGATTGGGCTGTTTGGTTTTTTGTTATTTTTTTTTTAACATCTTTATTGGGGTATAATTGCTTTACAATGGTGTGTTAGGTTCTGCTTTATAACAAAGTGAATCAGTTATACATATACATATGTTCCCATATCCTTCCCTCTTGTGTCTCCCTCCCTCCCACCCTCCTTTCCCACCCCTCCAGGCGGTCACAAAGCACCGAGCTCATCTCCCTGTGCTATGCGGCTGCTTCCCACTAGCTATCTACCTTACATTTTGTAGTGTATATATGTCCATGCTTCTCTCTCGCTTTGTCACAGCTTACCCTTCCCCCTCCCCATATCCTCAAGTCCATTCTCTAGTAGGTCTGTGTCTTTCTTCCTGTCTTACCCCTAGGTTCTTCATGACATTTTTTCCCTTAAATTCCATATATATGTGTTAGCATACAGTATTTGTCTTTCTCTTTCTGACTTACTTCACTCTGCATGGCAGGCTCTAGGTCTATCCACCTCATTACAAATAGCTCAATTTCGTTTCTTTTTATGGCTAATATTCCATTGTATATATGTGGCACATCTTCTTTATCCATTCATCCGATTATGGGCACTTAGGTTGTTTCCATCTCCGGGCTATTGTAAATAGAGCTGTAGCTTTGTAGTATAGTCTGAAGTCAGGGAGCCTGATTCCTCCAGCTCCGTTTTTCATTCTCAAGATTGCTTTGGCTATTTGGGTTCTTTTGTGTTTCTATACAAATTGTGAAAGTTTTTGTTCTACTTCTGTGAAAAATGCCAGTGGTAGTTTGATAGGATTGCATTGAATCTGTAGACTGCTTTGGGTAGTAGAGTCATTTGCACAATGTTGATTCTTCCAATCCAAGAACATGGTATATCTCTCCATCTATTTGTATCATCTTTAATTTCTTTCATCAGTGTCTTATAATTTTCTGCATACAGGTCTTTTGTCTCCTTAGGTAGGTTTATTCCTAGATATTTTATTCTTTTTGTTGCAATGGTAAATGGGAGTGTTTTCTTGATTTCACTTTCAGATTTTTCATCATTAGTGTATAGGAATGCCAGAGATTTCTGTGCATTAATTTTGTATCCTGCTACTTTACCAAATTCATTGATTAGCTCTAGTAGTTTTCTGGTAGCATCTTTAGGATTCTCTATGTATAGTATCATGTCATCTGCAAAGAGTGACAGCTTTATTTCTTCTTTTCCGATTTGGATTCCTTTTATCTCCTTTTCTTCTCTGATTGCTGTGGCTAAAACTTCCAAAACTATGTTTAATAAGAGTGGTGAGAGTGGGCAACCTTGTCTTGTTCCTGATCTTAGAGGAAATGCTTTCACTTTTTCACCATTGAGGACGATGTTGGCTGTGGGTTTGTCATATATGGCCTTTATTATGTTGAGGAAAGTTCCCTCTATGCCTACTTTCTGCAGGGTTTTTATCATAAATGGGTGTTGAATTTTGTCAAAAGCTTTCTCTGCATCTATTGAGCTGATCATATGGTTTTTCTCCTTCAATTTGTCAATATGGTGTATGGCGTTGATTGATTTGCATATATTGAAGAATCCTTGCATTCCTGGAATAAACCCCACTTGATCATGGTGTATGATCCGTTTAAGGTGCTGTTGGATTCTGTTTGCTAGTATTTTGTTGAGGATTTTTGCATCTATGTTCATCAGTGATATTGGCCTGTAGTTTTCTTTCTTTGTGACCTCCTTGTCTGGTTTTGGTATCAGGGTGATGGTGGCCTCGTAGAATGAGTTTGGGAGTGTTCCTCCCTCTGCTATATTTTGGAAGAGTTTGAGAAGGATAGGTGTTAGCGCTTCTCTAAATATTTGATAGAATTCGCCTGTGAAGCCATCTGGTCCTGGGCTTTTGTTTGTTGGAAGATTTTAAATCACAGTTTCAATTTCAGTGCTTGTGATTGGTCTGTTTATATTTTCTATTTCTTCCTGATTCGGTCTTGGCAGGTTGTGCATTTCTAAGAATTTGTCCATTTCTTCCAGGTTGTCCGTTTTATTGGCATAGAGTTGCTTGTAGTAATCTCTCATGATCTTTTGTACTTCTGCATTGTCAGTTGTTACTTCTCCTTTTTCATTTCTAATTCTATTGATTTGAGTCTTCTCCCTTTTTTTCTTGATGAGTCTGGCTAATGGTTTATCAATTTTGTTTATCTTCTCAAAGAACCAGCTTTTAGTTTTATTGATCTTTGCTATCATTTCCTTCATTTCTTTTTCATTTATTTCTGATCTGATTTTTATGATTTCTTTCCTTCTGCTAACTTTGGGGGTTTTTTTGTTCTTCTTTCTCTAATTGCTTTAGGTGCAAGGTTAGGTTGTTTATTCAAGATGTTTCCTGTTTCATAAGGTAGGATTGTATTGCTATAAACTTCCCTCTTAGAACTGCTTTTGCTGCATCCCATAGATTTTGGGTCGTTGTGTCTCCATTGTCATTTGTTTCTAGGTAATTTTTAATTTCCTCTTTGATTTCTTCACTGATCACTTCGTTATTAAGTAGTGTATTGTTTAGCCTCCATGTGTTTGTATTTTTAACATATCTTTTCCTGTAATTGATATCTAGTCTCATAGCATTGTGGTCAGAAAAGATACTTGATACAGTTTCAATTTTCTTAAATTTACCAATGCTTGATTGGTGACCCAAGATATGATCTATCCTGGAGAATGTTCCATGAGCACTTGAGAAAAATATGTATTCTGTTGTTTTTGGACGGAATGTCCTATAAATATCAATTAAGTCCATCTTGTTTAATGTATCATTTAAAGCTTGTGTTTCCTTATTTATTTTCATTTTGGATGATCTGTCCATTGGTGAGAGTGGGGTGTTAAAGTCCCCTACTATGAATGTGTTACTGTTGGTTTCCCTTTTTATGGCTGTTAGTATTTGCCTTATGTATTGAGGTGCTCCTATGTTGGGTACATAAATATTTACAATTGTTATATCTTCTTCTTGGATAGATCCCTTCATCATTATGTAGTGCCCTTCTTTGTCTCTTGTAATAGTCTTTATTTTAAAGCCTATTTTGTCTGATATGAGAATTGCTACTCCAGCTTTCTTTTGGTTTCCATTTGCATGAAATATCTTTTCCCATCCCCTCACTTTCAGTCTGTATGTGTCTCTAGGTCTGAAGTGGGTCTCTTGTAGACAGCAAATATATGGGTCTTGTTTTTGTATCCATTCAGCCAGTCTGTGTCTTTTGGTGGGAGCATTTAGTCCGTTTACATTTAAGGTAATTATCGATATGTATGTTCCTAGTCCCATTTTCTTAATTGTTTTGGGTTCGTTATTGTAGGTCTTTTCCTCCTCTTGTGTTTCTTGCCTAGAGAAGTTCCTTTAGCAGTTGTTGTAAAGCTGGTTTGGTGGTGCTGAACTGTCTCAGCTTTTGCTTGTCTGTAAAGGTTTTAATTTCTCCATCAAATCTGAATGAGATCCTTGTTGGGTAGAGTAATCTTGGTTGCAGGTTTTTCTCCTTCATTAGTTTAAATATGTCCTGCCAGTCCCTTCTGGCTTGCAGAGTTTCTGCTGAAGGATCAGCTGTTAACCTTATGGGGATTCCCTTGTGTGTTATTTGTTGTTTTTCTCTTGCTGCTTTTAATATGTTTTCTTTGTATTTAATTTTTGACAGTTTGATTAATATGTGTCTTGGCATATTTCTCCTTGGATTTATCCTGTATGGGACTCTCTGTGCTTCCTGGACTTGATTAACTATTTCCTTTCCCATATTAGGGAAGTTTTCAACTATAATCTCTTCAAATATTTTCTCAGTCCCTTTCTTTTTCTCTTTTTCTTCTGGAACCCCTATAATTCGAATGTTGTTGCGTTTGATGTTGTCGCAGAGGTCTCTGAGACTGTCTTCAGTTCTTTTCATTCTTTTTTCTTTATTCTGCTCTGCAGTAGTTATTTCCACTATTTTATCTTCCAGGTCACTTATCCATTCTTCTGCCTCAGTTATTCTGCTATTGATCCCATCTTGAGTATTTTTCATTCCATTTATTGTGTTGTTCATTGTTGTTTGTTTCATCTTTAGTTCTTCTAGGTCCTTGTCAAATGTTTCTTGCATTTTGTCTATCCTATTTCCAAGATTTTGGATCATCTTTACTATCATTATTCTGAATTCTTTTTCAGGTAGACTGCCTATTTCCTCTTCATTTGTTAGGTCTGGTGGGTTTTTATCTTGCTCCTTCATCTGCGGTGTGTTTTTCTGTCTTCTCATTTTGCTTATCTTACTGTGTTTGGGGTCTCCTTTTTGCAGGCTGCAGGTTCGTAGTTCCCGTTGTTGTTGGTGTCTGTCCCCAGTGGCTAAGGTTGGTTCAGTGGGTTGTGTAGGCTTCCTGGTGGAGGGGACTAGTGCCTGTGTTCTGGTGGATAAGGCTGGATCTTATCTTTCTGGTGGGCAGGTCCACGTCTGGTGGTGTGTTTTGGGGTGTCTGTGGACTTATTATGATTTTAGGCAGCCTCTCTGCTAATGGGTGGGGTTGTGTTCCTGTCTTGCTAGTTGTTTGGCATAGGATGTCCAGCACTGTAGCTTGCTGGTCGTTGAGTGAAGCTGGGTGCTGCTGTTGAGATGGAGATCTCTGGGAGATTTTCGCCGTTTGATATTATGTGAAGCTGGGAGGTCTCTTGTGGACCAGTGTCCTGAAGTTGGCTCTCCCTTCTCAGAGGCACAGCACTGACTCCTGGCTGCTGCACCAAGAGCTTTTCATCCACAAGGCTCAGAATAAAAGGGAGAAAAAGTAGAAAGAAAGAATTAGTAGAAGTAGAAAGAGAGAAGGAAAGAAAGGAGGGAGGAAGGGAGGAAGGAAGGAGGGAAGGAAGGAAAAAAGAAAGGAGATAAAGTAAAATAAAATAAAGTAAGATAAAATTTAATAAAGTTATTAAAATAAAAAAATTAAGAGAAAAAAAAGAACAAAAAAACGGACGGATAGAACCCTAGGACAAATGGTGGAAGCAAAGCTATACAGACAAAATCTCACACAGAAGCATACACATACACACTCACAAAAAGGGGAAAAGGGGAAAAAATAGTAAATCCTGCTCTCAAAGTCCACCTCCTCAATTTGGGATGACTCGTTGTCTGTTCAGGTATTCCACAGATGCAGGTACATCAAGTTGATTGTGAAGCTTTAATCCGCTGCTTCTGAGGCTGCTCGGAGGGATTTCCCTTTCTCTTCTTTGTTCTCACAGCCCCCGGGGACTCAGCTTTGGATGTGGCCCTGCCTCTGCCTGTAGGTCGCCTGAGGGTGTCTTCCTCGCTCAGACAGGACGGGGTTAAAGGAGCCGCTGATTCGGGGGCTCTGGCTCACTCAGGCCGCGGGGGAGGGAGGGGCACAGCGTGCGGGGCGGGCCTGCGGCGGCAGAGGCCAGCGTGACGTTGCACGAGCGTGAGGCGCGCCGTGCGTCCTCCCGGGGAAGTTGTCCCTGGGTCACGGGACCCTGGCGGTGGCGGGCTGCACAGGCTCCCTGGAAGGGGGATGTGGAGAGTGACCTGTGCTCGCACACAGGCTTCTTGGTGGCGGCAGCAGCAGCCTTAGCGTCTCATGCCCGCCTCTGGAGTCCGCGCTTTTAGCCGCGGCTCGCGCCAGCCTCTGGAGCTCCTTCAAGCAGCGCTCTTAATCCCCTCTCCTCGCGCACCAGGAAACAAAGAGGTAAGAAAAAGTCTCTTGCCTCTTCGGCAGGTCCAGACTTTCCCCCGGACTCTCTCCCGGCTAGCCGTGGCGCACTAACCCCCTGCAGGCTGTGTTCACGCCGCCAACCCCAGTCCTCTCCCGGCGCTCCGACCGAAGCCCGAGCCTCAGCTCCCAGCCCCGCCCGCCCCGGCGGGGGAGCAGACAAGCCTCTCGGGCTGGTGAGTGCCGGTCGGCCCTGATCCTCTGTGCGGGAATCTCACCGCTTTGCTCTCCACACCCCTGTGGCTGCGCTCTCCTCCGCGGCTCCGAAGCTTCCCCCCTCCGCCACCCTCAGTCTCCGCCCGCGAAGGGGCTTCCTAGTGTGTGGAAAGCTTTCCTCCTTCACAGCTCCCTCCCACTGGTGCAGGTCCCGTCCCTATTCTTTTGTATCTGTTTATTCTTTTTTCTTTTGCCCTACCCAGGTACGTGGGGAGGGGGGGTTTCTTGCCTTTTGGGAGGTCTGAGGTGTTCTGCCAGCGTTCAGTAGGTGTTCTGTAGGAGTTGTTCCATGTGTAGATGTATTTCTGGTGTATCTGTGGGGAGGAGGGTGATCTCCGTGTCTTACTCTTCCGCCATCTTCCCGGAAGCCCTGGCATGCTTGTTTTATTCTACAGGCGATGCCCAGCCACTGAGGGTGTTTGAGCAAAGCTGAGACATGGTTAAAGCCGGATGTCAGAGTCATCAGTGTGGTCCAGGGGACTAAAGAATACAGGGACAGGCTGAAAGGGGGTGTTAGGAAAATGGTAACTGGGATTATAAGACGTTCAACAAGATGCCTAAACTCTATCCTAAAGAGGAAAAAGGACAATCCAATAGAGAAGCTGGTAATGCAGTGAATTTCATCCTGCCTTTTACGTGATCATTTCTGGTTGTATAAATTCTTATCCTTGTTTTGTGAAATCAGCCTGTGATTCCTTTTTTTTTTCTTTTTTGCGGTATGTGGGCCTCTCACTGTTGTGGCCTCTCCCGTTGCGGAGCACAGGCTCCGGACGCGCAGGCCCAGCGGCCATGGTTCACAGGCCCAGCCGCTCCGCGGCATGTGGGATCTTCCCGGACCGGGACACGAACCCGTGTCCCCTGCATCGGCAGGCGGACTCCCAACCACTGCGCCACCAGGGAAGCCCCAGACTGTGATTCTTAATGCTGGTATGGTGGTTCTCAAAGAGGGGTCCCTGGACCCTCTAAGGCAGGGGTCCTCACCCCCCCGGGCTGCGGACCAGTACCGGTCTGCAGCCTGTTAGGAACCGGGCCGCATAGCAGGAGGTCAGTGGCGGGCAAGTGAGGCAAGCTTCATCTGCGGCTCCCCATCACTCGCATTACCGCCTAAACATCCACCCCCACCCCCCGTTCGTGGAAAAATTGTCTTCTACGAAACCGTTCCTGGTGCCAAAAAGGTTGGAAACCGCTGCTGTAAGGAACTTGTAAGAAATGCAGCTTCTCAGGCAGCACCCATACCTACTGAATTGGATATTCTGGAGGTGGGACCCAGCAGTATCTGTTGTAACAAGTTCTCCAGGTATTCTCACGGATTCTCTTTTGGGTTTGAAAAGCCCGATGCTAGAGTAACATCTGCAAGTCCAGGAGGTGTTGAGTATGGAGATCTTAGCAAGTGTTAAGCTCTTTAGATAAAATAAAATCCCTTCACCTCTGAACAAACTAGGTAGCAGTCACACTGGGATGTTAGTACTATCATTTCAATTCAACTTGGCCTTGTTTGGTATTAGAATATCTCTTCCTGTGTCCTTGGCAATATTGAAAGACACTATGGGCAATTAGAAAATATCGTTTTATAAAATTACAAATCAGAGTAAACTTGTTTGTTTTTCTGTTTTGCTTTGTTTTGTTTTTTTATTGTTTTGAGAGAGGGAAGCACCTTGGGAAATTACGTGCATGTTAATTGCGGCTTGCAGCTTCTGGTGACGTGTTTTATTTTGCAGACCTGTACGACTTTTATTAGAAACGGGATCTTTTTGTTTTACTCTTTGCTGCCCCGGGAGTTTTAAAAGAACTGATTTTCTGTCAGAAAAGATTGGAATCAATTGCAGTCTTCCCTTCTAGATAGTGCTAAAACATTTATTTAAGAGTTTAGCTGCTTGCCTGGACTTATCTGTATTCCGAACGGCTTGTCCAATGAAATAAAACTCATTCATGCCTTCGCTCTCTGTGTTATTGACAAAGCACACACTTTATGGGACTCAAAGCCAGGATCCTGTCTTCTGGGAGAACTCCCTCTAAACTTGTCTGAAAGAATTATTTTATTACACTTTTTTTTCATGCCAGTTCCAGAACACCTGAGTGAGAAATTCTAGCGGTGGAGGGGAAACAGGAGAAGGGCTTCCACTGGTGATTGGAAAGGGCCGATAAGCAAAAATAAGAGAGGTTCCTTTCTCTTGACCTGGGCTCTTTATCAGAATATCAGGGTTAAACAAACTGTTTTCTGGGATAATGACATCTATGTTTCACCCCTTCTAGTGTTTATAGATATGATGGCATTTTGAATACCTTGATATAAAAGGATAGCGCTTTCTTTCTTAGAGATATTTCTTCTTCATCAGATGATAATAATCTTTGCTTCATTTTTTGCCTATTTTCTGTGTGCCGAGAACTTCATAGTGTTTCTAATCCAAAAAGCCACCTCACAAAGCGAATATTCCCATTTTACAGATTAGGAAACTAAGGGAGGCTCATGGTAAGCTGATGGTTTGACACTGACTCTGCCCGGCCGCACGTAGGCTCTTTCTAACGCACCACCCTGGTGAAACACCATCTCCGTGCTGTAAAGGAAAGCTGGTCCCTACTCTTCACAGGTGCCTGGAATACTGATTTCCTTAGTTGCCTTGAGGAAGGATTGCAACACACGTTGCAGGTGAGGAGCTGAGGCCACACAGCTTCTGTTTGAAGTCCCTGACTCATCAGGGTGGATGTCCTTAATGTTGAGCAGAAAAGAAATTTAGAGTCTTAAAACTCTTCGTTAGAAAACAAATAAAAAAAAGAAACTGGTTTTATAAATGGAATTGAACAATGTGTTTGAAACAAAGTCTCTGGTCAAATATATTCTCTTGTATTTTGAATCAAAATGTCATGCCCTTGTACAAGTATTCTTTGAACCAGCAAATGGGGCCTGATATACTGATTGGTGTATGTACTGGTGAGTGTGAATGTGTTTGCTGTGGACTGAATATTTGTGTCTCCTCCAAATTCTTATGTTAAGGCTCTAACCTCCAATGTGATGTATTAGGAGGTGGGGTTTGGAGAGGCGTGAATGGGACTAGCACTCTCATAAAAAGAGACGTGAAAGAGACGGTCTCTGTCTATCCATCATGTGAAGACACAGCTTGAAGGCAGCCATCCAGAAACCAAGAAGAGGCTCTTTATCAAGACACCAGATCTGCTGGCACCTTGATCTTGGACTTCCCAGTCTCCAGAACTGTGAGACATAAATGTTGTTGTTTAAGTCGCCTGGTCTGTGGTATTTGCTACAGAAGCACAAACTGGCTAAGACAGTGCTCACAGGACAAAGGATTTAGAATCAGACATGCCCAGTACATTGATGATATCGGCTTCTTGAGGAAAGGGTTTCTGGAGCATTCCAACAGAGGCACATTATAAATGGAGCAGGCTGCTAAACAGCTACAGAAAATTATCAGCGTCTGCTTGTTAGATAATTAAGTGTTGTTTAGAAATTACGTTAAGCAAGTGGCATCTAGCTAAAGATCTGAAAGAGTGAGGTCGAATTTACCTTCCCACAATTAAGGAGAAATGAGGTGTGTCTTCACCCACAAGAGTCTACAGTCCACCCAGTGAAGGGTGCAGGGATGACCCCACCAGAGGTCAGGGCCCACAGCTTATGCTGAACCATTTCCTTCTCTCTGACCTCCAGAGAGCTGTTTCCTTAATGCTGACCTGCACCTGTGTCTTGGGCCTTCTCTCTGCCTAGCATCTCTAGCTGACACAAGGACTTTTTGTTCTCAGCTCCCCAAGTCTAGGACTGCTCCTTCAGGCTTTCTTATTGGGGTTACTCTTTCTTGAATGACAAGAATGGTAATTTTCCGCCTTCTGACCTGCACTGGGATCTCCTCCCTCCTATACTATCTTTGCAAGAAGTCCTTGCGGGTCATGACCCAGGCCTGCCCCAAATCCACCCAGGGCCTTGGGAGGTCCATGGGTTTCCTCAGGACCAGGGATTCATGAGGGTTCTTCACTCTCACCCGAATCTTCAGGGACTCTTACATCAGGAGGTGGTGAGGAACTGAGAGTCTAGTGAGCTGGTAAGTGAGAAAGGGGGCAGCCAAGCAGGTCTCTAAAACTAAGGGGACCCAATCGCAAAGGGCAGGACCTGGGATGGTGAGCAGAGGACAGCTGGTTGAGAGAAAGCAGGGCAGGTCTGGAACTTGCCTGGAATAGGAAGTGCTTTCTCCCAGCCATGATACAGCAATTGCCTGGGTTTAGAGAAGCAGGTGTGGGCTCAGATATGCTAGGTGTGTCGCTTATGATCTCAACCTACACACACCTGGTACAGCTACAAGTGTGTGATGGGTTTAAAAAGACAACCAAACCAGAACCAAGAACAGGAAACTGGACAGGAAAACATAATACTGCTATTTCCCTCTGGTAATTCTTTCCTGCTGGTGGAGGCACTGAAGACAGGCCCCTTTAGCTGGCCTCTCAGAAGTCAGTAGTGAGGCATTTTGATGTCAAAGCAGCCCAAAGATGAGAGAGAGAACTTCTGAATCCCAGCTAAGACAAGGCCAGTTATTTTAAAATGAGTGTGCTAATCAGTGACTATGTTTAAGGTTATGTTTTAGGTAAATGTAGAAAAGCTAAAAGTTAGTGAGAAAGGAACCAAACTGAAACTTAAATTTGGTTTGGTTTAAAGATTATCTAAAGGAAGAATTTATATAATACAAAAATTATAACTAAAGAAGTTTTTTAAAATTAGAAAACTGTTCACAGGCATCAGAGTCAGACACTGTTTAAATCTTGGTTTTGCCACTTACTAAATGGGTGATTTTAGATAAGTCCTTCTCCACTGTAAGTCTTGTTTCATTTTCCCAAGAAAATATAAACTTTGTGTATCCCAGATAACAAACATGAAATGATAAGAGATAAGGAAGGGGCTTCCCTGGTGGCGCAGTGGTTGAGAATCTGCCTGCCGATGCAGGGGACGTGGGATCGTGCCCCGCTCGGGGAAGATCCCACATGCCGCGGAGCGGCTGGGCCCGTGAACCATGGCCGCTGAGCCTGCGCATCCGGAGCCTGTGCTCCGCAACGGGAGAGGCCACAGCAGTTAGAGGCCCGCCTACCGCAAAAAAAAAAAAAAAAGAAATAAGGAAGTATCTGGTTCAGCCTGTCACTTAAAGTAGATATAGGAGTTTCTGATGGCAGCCGTTCAAAATGAAGCTTTTTACACTTGATCTTCTGTTAGGCCAAAGGGTTAGGAGTGCATGGGATGGTAAATATGCAGGAAAACTGGATCTTGCCAAATTCTTAGCTTATCCTAATGTAGCATCAGAGTGCAAATGACAAAGATGGAGCGTCCTCATTGACCTACATGCCGTATCTGGCACATTATCAAAATTGGGTAACTCCCTCCCTCTATATTAGTAAATATCTTGTATAGTGAATAAACTCTAAAAGTTTTAAGAAAATCTCAGGTTTGTAAATGTCTGGATTGATTATGAAAAGAGAAGCTCATTTAAATCGATGACCAAGCACGTCTTGCGGTTGGACTTCAAGGCATTCCCTATTATGGAGCATGTACTGAAATTGTCAAAGGCCCTTTAAGATGGAGGCTGGGTCTCAGTGCTTCAAAAATGCCATTGCTGTTACCTTCAGCAACACCAGGGAGTTAAACTGCCTTTTGGAGAGGAGCATGTCAGGGACAGCATGGGGTCTAGGGACAAGGTGAGTTCCTAGGAGGGAAGTGCAAGGTTGTAATATCGATACAGCTAAACTGTGAGGGGAGGCATCTGATTCCAGGGCTGGGCCAAGGAGAGCACGAGGGGAACTCACAACATCTCATTGTGCAAGAGAAGAAGAAAGTTCTGGGGACACATAAAAGAACACAGGTGTCAGCCTGAAGGGATTTCCACTGGCTAAATCTGGGACCATCTGAATATCCAATTGAGTAGAATCAGAATTCAGGAATCCATAATGATAATAAACAAACACACAAATAATCAAGAAAATAAAGCTCTTTCTTACAGTAGAAAACCAACTGACACGTAGAAGGAACACGTAGAAAACCAACTGACACGTAGAAGGAATCACCAAAATACTAACTGATTTAGTTAAGAATTAACAATGGATGCTGAGAGTAAGCTGAAAGTATGATGAGGAACAAGATATTTGCATAGCTTCAAAGTATCCCTTTACGAATTACGTATTAATTAAACAGGAAAAATGTTTAACTTTACAGGAAGTGGAGATCACGGGCGTCACCTTAAACCAAATGCTCAAAGTTAACATCATTGATAAAGGGACAAACAGACCTCATCGGCAGGATTAGGGGGCCATAAATCTAGGGAAACTAGTTTCCTGCTTTGGAGGACACTTACATTTGCCCAAGGTCACATAGCTAGAATATTGTAATATAAGATTTAAATGCAGATCTGACCTCAAAGCCCTTGTTGTGTCTCCCACATGCTGGGTCTAGAGGGTGTTACTGGTCCATAACTGGTGCCGTAAATCTGCAGAGAGGAGGTAGTTGGGCAGACAATGAAACAAGAAAAGATTATATAGAAAAGTCCCAGAAATGCCTGGGAGAGGAGGGGGCAGCCACATGGCCCGAAAGATGGCACAGCGGTAAGGCCCCCTGGGCCCCCTGGGACATGGAGACACCCTCTTCCACTATATTCATTCCCTAATGACTTTCTGATGTGGAAGAAAAGGCAAAATGTACTTCCTGAGAATTCCTTGCCTATCATACAATGTACCGAGTTGTAACAGAGGCTATAAGGGAAGATGCACTAAGTAACAAACTGGATACAGTGAAAAGGGTGGATCGTTAATTATATGGTCAGTTGCTCATCCATATTTACACAGCAATATCAAAGGATTCTTTTCACCTTGCAAAACAAATCCATTTGGATAAGTCAATATTATTTCCCAATACAGTTTCTAATCTCCACTCAGTGAAAAAAATACTGAGAATCAGGCAAAGTTAATACTCTTCTCAAAATAATTGGACAGAATTGTACCCGAGAATAGCCCTTAAAGAAAAAGTCTGGTTAATAAGTATTTGACAGCAATTAGAGGGGGGTATATTATTATCCCTTATAGAATGTGATTTTTGCTACGTAGAGTGGGCTTCTTGACTAAAATTTTTTTACATTTTTTAGTTGCAAATTAAGTCATTCTTTACACTTGGGATAAACTCTGCAGAAATGCCTGGGGAAAAAAGTACTCTATGTGGACAAAGCCAACAACTTTACAGTTTATTCAAATACTTGGCATCTGTGTACATTTTTTTCCAACTACAGAGACACATCATTTATTCCAACTGGCCATGGAAAGGGGTATTCCACATGACCGAATTAGATAATTAAAGTCTGAATTAAAAAAAAACATTTTGAATATAAATCTTCCTAAATTTGGTACAGATTTCCCCTCCATTCTTCAGTGGAGTTTGCCAGTCATGACTCAACTTTCTTTTTCCCTCCCTCCCTCCCTCCCTCCCTTCCTTCCTTCCTTCCTTTCTCTTTTTCTTTCTTTTTCTCTTTCTTCCCTTCCTCCCTCCCTTCCTTCCTTCCTTTCTCTTTTTCTTTCTTTTTCTTTCTTCCCTTCCTTCCTCCCTCCCTCCCTTCCTTCCTTCCTTTCTCTTTTTCTTTCTTTTTCTCTTTCTTCCCTTCCTCCCTCCCTCCCTCCCTTCCTTCCTTCCTTCCTTTCTCTTTTTCTTTCTTTTTCTCTTTCTTCCCTTCCTTCCTCCCTCCCTCCCTTCCTTCCTTCCTTCCTTTCTCTTTTTCTTTCTTTTTCTCTTTCTTCCCTTCCTCCCTCCCTCCCTCCCTTCCTTCCTTCCTTCCTTCCTTTCTCTTTCTTTTTCTCTTTCTTCCCTTCCTTCCTTCCTTCCATCCCCCCCTTCCTTCCTCTCTCTCCCTCTTCTGTTTCTTTCTCTCTTCTTGCTTTTTTTTGTTTGATTTTTAATAACACAGGGCTCAAAACACCTGATATTTTAATGGGCCATCTGAGTGAAGGAGACTTGGGCTGGAGGTGGAGTTTCAGTCCAGGGTAGTTGTAAGAATCAAGCCAAGGCCTGAGTATAAGCAGAGAAACCCTGGAAGGAGGTCATGGACAGATGTGGACCAAGGGACAGCTACATAAAGAAGAAGAAAAGGATGGACAAGTGGTTCAGCTGGAGGTTGGGCCATTACCCCAACCGTGTGCACACGTGGAGCCCAGGCAGCCCCTGGCACCTGAGTGCCTTGATTTCTGCTCTGTTCCTCCAAAGGAAGAGGCATTTCACGTCCATTCCATCCTCTTGGTTGTCTAGGCTCCAGGATTGTCTTGAGCAAATAGGGGCAGCCTGGAGGCTGATCAGGAACTAAGAGAGAGACACACATTCAAAGTTGAATGGGCATCACAGGGACCCTGTGCTTGAGGTTCCGACCTTGCAGGTAGTTTCTCTGCATTCCAGAATTAGTGTCTGCTTTACCCTTCTCCATCTCTACCTGGCATTGGGGGACTTGGAAACTTACTTGCAGGACCTGAATGTGCCCCATAATGCAGATTCTTGCCGCCTCCCCCTTCCCCTGAGGAGTAGCATTCGACCTTATGGCCCAACCTGTTCCACGTCTCAGGTACCTGTTCCCGACCCAGAACTCAGTCCTATCCTGGTCCCCCTGGTCCTGGCTTATTTCCTCTGTCTCCAACCTGCTGCCTCCAATTTTTACTGACTCTAATGGGGAAAGGTGAGAAGTTTTGAACTGGAGACAAGATTGAAGTTTTAAATAAGACTCAACTGACTTTACATGCCTGAAGCTGTCTAGAAAGTAATAGAATTGGACTGACATATTGAAAGTCATCGTAGAAAGGAGGATCAGTTGATTATTAGGTACAAAAATAATGGTTAGAGAAGAGAATAAAGTCATTTTCTTTTTGTAATTTCTTGAGTTCAAACTGTCTCATAAACGGGTCTAGGTTGGGTCTCTGTGCTCATACTGGTTCGTACTGGTCATTGGCTTGATTATAAGTAAGACCTATTTGAAATTATAAAATCTTGCTCTAACCTTCAGCAAATTCCCAGGGGTCTGCCTGGTACCATGGAAAGAGCAAGGACTTTTGAGTCAATCAACTTGGGTTCATATTTGAATTCTCTCACTCCCTGGATATGTGGCCTTGGGCTAATCTTTTATTTGGCAAAAGAAAGTGATAATACTTATTTTATGGGTCTGTTGTGAAAATCACACGCTATCATAGGTGTCCTGTGCACACAGTTCCTGATCATTTATCTTCTTCTGATAGAAAAATTTATACCTATTGCTAACCATGCAGTTAGTTCCTGGTTACCACAAACTGAAGAACACTAGGACTTGAATATCTTTGAATCTGAATTTGTACAATCTACTTATTTTTAATTGAGTTATGACATAAAGTACCTAATATGCATATATATATATATATATATATATATATATATATATATCTGTTCTGGTTATCTCTTTCTGAGTCACAAACCACCTTAAAACCCCCAGTGCCTTGATTGGATGCAGCCATCTGGTAGTGGGGAGGGCTGGAGTCCTCCAAAGGCTTCTTTGCTTACGTAACTTGTGCCTGGGTTGGACTGTCAGAACAACCAGGTATCTGTCTCTCCGTTTGAGTTCTCCAGGTGGCTAGCTTGGGCTTCCTCACATCATGGCAGTCTCAGCTAGTCAGACTTCTTTCGGCATTGGTTTCCTCCAGCGTGAACATTCCATGAGACTGAGATGGAAGTTGCCAGATCTAAAAAAGTCCTGGAATGTCAATTTTATCAAATCCTATTGTTCAAACAAGTCACTAAGGCCAGCCTTTCAGTGGGAGGAAGAGCAAAGAATTAGTGGCCGTCTTTAATCTGTAATGACACTGGCATAATCACCATTCAGACCCAGATTTAGGGTACTTCCAACACCCAGAATGTTCCCCTGTGCCCCTTCCCAGTTAATTTTTTGCCCTTCCTAGTGATAATCACTAGTCTGTATATTTCTTTTCAACATGTATTATTATCTTAAATGTATGTTTCTAGTAGATGAATTTAAAAAGCTTTTTTTCTCCTGTAACCATGTCAAATAAATTGTGCATAAACCCAAGTCAGCATATTTAAAGTACCATTTTGCCACGCCACTCAAAGCTCAAAACGTTGTCTACTTCCTTAGTGACTATAACGTCAAATCCAAACTCCTTAGCGTGGTTTTCAAGGCCTTCCACATGGGTGAAGAAAATCTTTTGAATATCAGTTGATATACTTTCTCCTTTACTTCCTTGTACCTTCCTCTTTTTTTTTTTTTTGTTTTTTTTTTTTTTTGCGGTACACGGGCCTCTCACTGTTGTGGCCTCTCCCGTTGCGGAGCACAGGCTCCGGACGCGCAGGCTCAGCGGCCACGGCTCACGGGCGCAGCCGCTCCGCGGCATGTGGGATCTTCCCGGACCGGGGCACGAACCCGTGTCCCCTGCATCGGCAGGCGGACTCTCAACCACTGCGCCACCAGGGAAGCCCCTGTACCTTCCTCTTGTTCTGTAAGAGCATCCAGTGCCTTGGAACAGGTTTCAGCAAACTTTTTCTGTAAAGGGCTAGATAGTAACTGTGTTAGGCTTTGCGGGCAACGTGGTCTTTGCTGCAAGTACTCCACTATATCATCACGGTGATGTGAAAACAGACATGACAACGCATGAATGAATGAGTGGCCATATTCCAACAAAACTTTATAGACAGTGAAATTTGAATTTCACATAATTTTTATGTGTCACAAAAGATTCTTCTTCTTTGGGTTTTTTCAACCATTTAAATGTATAAAGAATATTCTTAGGTTCTGAGCTGTACAAACACAGGTGATGGGCGGGATTTGACAGGCTGAGCTTTGTCTTAGAGGGTGGAGAGGATGTGGAAAAATTAGCTGACGCCCAACTCCCGGACTTCTCACAACCACATAGAGAGGAGAAGACACATGAAAGAAACGGCACAACCTCTGCGGAAGGAGCAGCTGTCCTGAGCATCGGGGAGCCCGTAGGAGCCCAGCCAATGCCATTCACTTAACTGAGCTCTAATCATTGACTACATGGAAAAGCTACATTAGCTGCCCTTCTTGTTGCCCCTTAATAAGACAATCCATCGACAACCGCACGTCGCTCACAGATTGTCCAGCAGGAATGATGCCTCTTTGTGCCTCTGGACGTTGCTCAGCCCAGCTGTATGGCCTAATGTGGATGACACGCTCTGTAACAACCCAGGACACACAGAAGCCCCCAAGTAGACAGTGTTGATGGGGCAGCTAATGTAGCTTTTCCCCAGTGAGCGGCCCCAGGACTGGTGTTTGGATGGCATTGAGTAGAAGCAGCTAACTTTCTCCGAGTCGGGATGACATTGGACGTCATCTCCATTGGCCTTCCCCATCCCCTCCTGCTTCAACGCTGCATTCTTGGCAAACGTGTTCACCCACCATCCCCTCTGTTTCACTTTATACTTCCTCCCTCTTCATCCACGTCTTAAATCTATTTCCCGTGAAACATCCTTGGAAACCTCAGTGTTTAGTAACTTAGCATTTAACTACGTCGCTATGCGGGTGGGAATCAGTTATCCACCATCTTCCTGCAATATCCGCGTTGTTGTCTTGGACTTTCATATAAATCTCTCGATAATTACCTTATGTATGCATAGCCTCTTCCTGAACCTTGTCCTCCAAGAAACCTAGAATTTACTTCAATTTCTCTCTTTCCCTGCCCTTCCCAGGGGCAAGTTCAGTTGTTTCAAAATATATGAATTCATCCATTTCTTTCCAACTCCACTGTAATCCCAGCCACTAAAATCTCACTTATGGCCCGGTCCCCCTGCTGGTCTGCCTGCCTCTACCATCTGGTCTCCTCCAGCATCTGAGGGTAATCTCCTTAATACACAAAGCAGAGCAGATTGACTGAAGCCTTGCCTTCCTCTCCAGCTTCACCTCATTTCCTCTTCTCTTGCCCATGATGTCCTGCCTATACCAGCCTCCTTGAGGTCCTCAAACAGGCCAGCTTCTTCTACCTTCTGGGCTCTTGTATGCATTGCTCCCTCTGTCTGGAACAGTCTCCCCTCTCTTCTCCCTGCCTTCCACCTGGCAGGTCTCCAGACCTTCCCTATTGGCTTTATCTAAAGCAGTCTTCCACCCTCACCCTACCTCAGTATTTTTTCTTAGCCTTCTGCTTATTTTTTTAATGATCACTTATCAGAATTTCCCATTATTGATTGTTTTGTTTGTGTATTATCTACTTGGAGAATATTCCCCATGTCCTTCCTACTAGTCATCAGCTCCAGGAGGACAGAACGCTGTCAGTCCTGCTTGCCATTGGGTCCTCCGCACCTAGCTCAGCTCCTAAGTAGAGCAGGTGCTCAACAAACATTTGCTAAGTGAGCAAATGAGCTGGATAATAATGCCCTTAAGGTCAGAAATTGTGCCTGAAACTTCCTTGACCCCATCACCTGCCTAGCACACTGGAAGTATTTTGCAGATGCTGCTTTATTGGATTTATGGTAAAATAATTAAATGAAGCAATGTGAATTCCTCTTTTTGTACCCAGATTGCCTCCTCTCCCTAAAGATCAAGTAGTTTTACTTCAAAAGTAAAACTACTTTTACTACAGTGCCTCCAAACTGTCATGTCAAGGAATCCACTTCGTTTCCTTATTTTCTTTGTACCTTTCGATATCATGTCCAGGCATTGCTGAGAAAGATCCCTCCTGTTCTTGGTCTCTCTCTATAGAGAAGTTTCATTACATATTTTGGAAGGAATATTCATTGAATATTCCCAGAAGAGAGCATTGAAACTTCAGAGAAATATAGAGTCCTGCCAGTTATTTTCTAGCACACTGTTGAAGGACAAAGAAATAGAGTTAAAGAATATTACTGCTAAAAAGGACTCATTTGACTTTGTCAAATGCTAAAGTCTTCATTTGACAAAGGAAGGAACTGGGGGTCAGAATGGATATGGTCTGAGGCCTCAGTCAAAGGCATCTGACCCTCTGCCCTGAGTCAGTTTACCTGTCCATTCACCAGGAGCAGGGGTCCTCCGCATCAGTTCATGGCCATGGTCTTGCATTTTTGTGCTTTGCTCTTGTTCAAGTCCAGCTTTGCATCCTTTGGTCTTTCTCTCTTTTTTCTAGTTCTCTGCTTATCTCTTCAACTTGGCAAAGTTCAGCATCTCTGGTTTTCACCACTGGTGTTCCCTAAAGGTAGATGACATGCCCACACTTGCTGGTTTTCTCATCCCAAGGAACTTTGAAGAGCCCCTCTGTAAGACAGCTGTCAGGGCTGGGATCTACCCCCTCTCCAGGTGCACCAGTTGTTAAGCTGTTTTCTCTCAGCTCCACACCATCCCCTCTAAACTCTGTGATGCATGGGCTAGGACACTGCAAGCCACACTTCTGCTCCACCACTGGCTCCCTGCTAAGTGCTGCCCATGAGGAGCTCGGGAGGGGGGATGTGAGGCTGGAGGTGGAAGGAGGGACCGGCCACTTCACATTTGTTATCCCTTGGCTTCCTTTCTTCCTGTTTCTGTGAGGGTTATCCCAGGAGTGCTTCTTCACTCTGGAAGCAACGATGCTTTTCTGAAGCAGCAACTGAATCCAGTTTGCAGTTTACCCAGCACTTGTGGAACTAGCTTCCTTACCCCTATCTCTCCACCCCACCAAAATACCACACTGGCTGAGTAGCATCCTTCCTCAGGGGTCTGAGGTTCACCTCCACAGTGCCCCTCCCCCAAGCTCCTAAGTTTGAATGATTCCAACCTCTTCCTTGTGTTCCCAGCCTGACGTGGCGGCAATATTTATTTATTTACGTTGTCATGCCTGCAGAATTCTTCGCGCCATTTTAGTTGCCTAGTGAACCCCTCGTGTTCAATTCTTTCTGATTATCCTGCTCAGAATCTAGCTGTACTACCTATACTAGCCCTCTGGGGTAGGAACCGTCAACATCTCCGTCTTACGTTAGCCAAACAAGATCCAGTGGCAGTGGTCGGATTTGACCCGGCTCCCAGGTGTAGATCCCTCTCTTTTACCATCAGCTGTGCTAACCACTTGGGTGGGCTCCATTGGTCACGGAAGGCATCCATGGGGTGGGTGGTCTGGGACTGGGCCCTGCATCCCATGTAGCATGCGGACAGGTATTAGGTGCAGGGCGGTTCCACCTTCTGCCAAATGTGTTCACAGGTGGCCACACTTGGGGTCTGTTTCAGGCGGCAACAAATTCCAATTTGTTATTAATAAAAACAGTTCAAAAAACATTTGGCAAAAGACTGTGGGATCCAGCGCTATTTCTGAGAATGGTTTAATGGGAGAGCACGCAGCTGCGGCAGATGGATGGCGACGGGGCCCCTCCAGAGTGTTCCACTCTGTTTTCCTTTGTCTTTGAATAAATTCAGAGGGTGCCACGTATGAGCCTGGATGGATGGTTTTGAACCACAGCTAATTAAAAGCAGGCACTTACCTGAGAGTTAACTATAAAGGAAAAGTAAAATCACTGGACAAATTCCTCAACGATGTGGGCTGTTACCTCCTGGAACAGGACTTTTGGCCAGGGTGCAAATACAGCTAGTGAGCCCTTAGGTATGGAGTGCGTGATGGAAATGAGAGGCACAGTATCTTGATCCCTCCATCCCCACATGGGTCTGCCAAAGAACCCTGCTTCACTTGGCCATGCAGGTCAAGGGTTGAGGGGCCTCCTTTCCTGGCTGTGAACCTTAGCATCCATGGAGAAAGTTTGGTCCAAGCCCACAGGAGACTTCCTGGAACCAGAGATGCTCACTCTCAAGACCACGTGTCTGCAGCTGATTCTACATAGGTGGCCCTGGACCTCCAGGGAGATACAGCCTCTCGGACCTAGGAAGGCCTCTGGAAACTGGGATGCCTCCGAGAAACACATCTTTTTCTCTTGTGGTTGAAGCCAGCATGCCCCTCACCACCTTACTTTTGCATATGAAAGGCCTGGTAATTACTACTTTCATCCTTAAAGCATGCAAGTGACATGCAAAATTAGCACTTGAGAGGATCCACTTTTAGACCTTGTTGTAAAGCAAAACTTATTATTTGAAGATAAATCAATTTCTGTTGCCTGTATTTGCAGTTTCCCCCAGATGGCTAATTACCAAAGATAAATGTGTATAAACACAAGCCTTATCCCTCTCCATCCATCTTCCTTGCCTGCCTGTTTATCCAGAGGTTAATAATCACAATCCTGTAGTGTATTGCCATAGTAATGGCTTTGATGGGCCCGACAAGTTTACGACCTTTTTTTACAAACAGAAGGACATGCATTTCAAGAAAGGAAGGTCATTTTAGAGATGAATGTGCAGATAACTAGCCTCTCTGAAACTGAGCCAAAGGAAAAAGAAAACAGAAAACAAAACATAAGAGGGGGGAAAAAAACCCCACACAGAACTGCACAAAGCAAACAGCATAAATGTCACGGAAATCAGTTTACAGCAAAATTAAATAAGGTTCCTGCAAGCATTAATTTTTATATTTTCTGTTTATGCACAGTTAGAATCATTCCCAGGCTTTGATTTATGAGAGAGTAAGACTAGGCATGATCATTCAGACACTCACCAAATTCAGTTAAGGGCTGGACCTTCCATTCGGATGGGACTGGCTTCCCCTCTGGTCAAAAGGGCAGGGGGAAAGTGATTTGTCTCTAGAGAGTGGCTTAGGATTGAAGGTCAGCTCGTGTTTTATCCTCCCTCCCTCCTTCCTTCCCTCCCTTCCTCCCTTCCTTCCTTCCTTCCTTCCTTCCTTCCTCCTAATCATAATACACACTCATTATAACAATGAAATAACACAGACAAGGGCTTCCTTGGTGGCGCAGTGGCTGAGCGTCCGCCTGCCGATGCAGGGGACGTGGGTTCGTGCCCCGGTCCGGGAGGATCCCACATGCCGCAGAGCGGCTGGGCCCGTGAGCCGTGGCCGCTGAGCCTGCGCGTCCGGAGCCTGTGCTCCGCAACGAGAGAGGCCACAACAGTGAGAGGCCCGCCAACCGCCAAAAAAAATAAAATAAAATAACACAGACAAATAAAATCTGCCCCTTCTCCCATCTCTCATCCAAGTTTTTGGAAACGACCCGTGCTAAGAGATGACCAATCTAAAAAAAAATATAGCTCTTATACGTGGAAAACAATACTCTAAGCCATTTACAAATGTTAACTCATCTTTTCCCCTCATAAAACCCCTATGGAGATACTATTATTGTCCTTATTTTATAGGTGAGAAAACAGGAACCCAGAGAGATAACTAATACACCATAGTATCTTAGTCCGGTCAGGCTGCCCTAACAAAATACCATAGGCTGGGTGATTTATAAACAACAGAAATTTTATTTGTCACAGTTCTGGAGGCTAGGAGTCCAAGATCAGGGTGCTGGCAGATGTGGTGACTGGTAACAACACATTTCCTGATTCATAGAGGGCTACATTCTCATCAGCAGGGATCTCTCCTAAAAGGGGACTAATCCCAGTTGTGAGGGGTCAGCCCTCGTGACCTAATCACCTCCCAAAGACCTCACCTCCTTCACGCTGGGAGTTAGGATTTCAACATACGAATTTTGGGGGGGACACAACATTCAAACCTTAGCAAGGAGGAAATCAGATGCCCATTTGTAGGTGTCCTAGGCTTGTGCTCTTAGCCGAGATGCCGTCCTGATCTAAAGCCATACCACAGTGTCAGCTAAAGCCAGGCACTCTCTTGCACTGGTGAGCCGTTGGAGGAGGTGGACTGGCTAATGTTCCGCCCAGTTCTTGGCGCTGCATCAAAGACAAGTTGTCCCAGACAGAGTTCAATAGTCAGGGAAGACTTCATCCAAGACTATTGCAATAGGGGAGAGAGACTGAACTCAATGCCAAATGCAGCAAAGGCAGCTGGGGACTTACAGACAACAGGCAGGTGCCAGAAGCAGTGGGTGGAGAATTACTAAGAGGAAACTTAGTAATAAGAATGGGGAGATTCTGGCTAAACTGTTCTAGCGGGGTTCTTGCTGAACTGGGCTCAGCAGGCCAAGGAAGGTAGGCCAAGAATGAGAAGAGAGCTCAGAGGAGTTTGACTCAAGTTTGCTCAAGGAGGCAGTCCTTCTCAGTTGCCTCTTTGAGTCTCAGAAACACACAAAGACAGAACTATATCCAGGCACACAGCTCTATCCCATGCCTTTTGTAAATGCATCTTGTATGTGCCGTGTTTGCCTGAGTATGTTTCACTGTTGTTCTCATTCTGAACTTTCTCAAAACCTCTGGGTTTCAGCATCTAGTATGAACGTGCCCTGAGCATTGAATCCAATAGTATAGGATAATTGAATTCCAGTTTTCCTAATTTCTTGCTTCTTCCTCTCTGAATGTTCCTTACTGAACTATATCCCAACTCAACTCAATCCTTAAACTAACTTTCCAATTGTGTTCCATTTCTGTGAGATTTAAAGATTAGACTAGAGTCACACTCACTGTCCTTATGTCTGTACATGATTGAAAGTCTGATTTGTGTTCATTCGTTCATTTTTTAGCAAACTTTTGTTTCCTGTTGTATTAGGGTTCTCCAGAGAGACAGAACCAATAAGATGGATGGATGGATGTGTAGATAGATAGATAGATAGATAGATAGATAGATAGATAGATAGATAGATAGATAGATGATAGATAGGTAGATAGATGATAGATAGATAGATAGATGATAGATAGATGATAGATAGATAGATGATAGATAGGTAGATGATAGATAGATGGATGATAGAGAGATGATAGATAGATAGATGATAGAGAGATAGATAGATGATAGAGAGATAGATAGACAGATAGATAGGTTTATTATAAGGAACGGGCTCACACAATTATGGAGGCTGACAGGTCCTAAGGTCTGCAGTTGGTTGGCTGGAGACCCAGGAGAGCTGATAGTGTAGTTCCGGTCTGCCCTGATCTTGAGGCCAGGATCTGCCCAGAAAGACCCAGAAAGAACCAACGTCTTGAGGCAGTCAGGCAGGACTAGTTCCCTCTTATTTGTGGAGGCCAGGGGTAGGGGGTGTCAGCCTTTTTGTTCTGTTCAGGCCCTCAGATGATCGGATGAGGCCGGCCCACACTGGGCGGGGCCATCTGCTTTACTCAGAATCCCCTGACTCAAGTGTTAATCTCTTCCAGAAACACCCTCACAGACATACCCAGAATAATTCTTGACCAAATGTCGGGGCATCCTGAGACCCGGCCAAGCTGATGCATAAAATGAACCATCACACCTGTCTCCTCAGCGCTGCGATCCACGTGAGCAGCACGAGACGTGAGACAAATAGCACATCCCCTCCACTTTGGAGGAACCCCCAGTCTGGCCAGCACAAGCTTGCAAGCAACGTGCTAATTACTCCAAAAGGTGAAGGAGAACGCTTTCAGGATTTGGAGGAGGGGAAGGGTATCACAGAAGAATCACTAATGGGCAGGGAGGCACAACTGAGAATTACATGCTCTGAATGTTCATATTGTATGTGTGTGGTGGGTTGCCTACTTCTTTTAGGATTTAGGGTGAGCGCGCAAAGGGAGGGATTTGAACGGCTCCAAAAAGGCTTCTGCTTCTTACGACCTTCTCTCAGGAGCCCTCTGAAGCCTTTGAATACCTAAGACCCCTGTCTGGGTTCCCCTTCCTTCTTTCCTGCCTATAAACTGGCAGCCTCCCTTCCCCTCTTATTCTATCTCTGGGAAGCCTTACAGTCAGAAGAGGGTTAATTCCAATTGTTAAGAAGCAGGGGATTTAAAAGGTTGCCCTGGCTGGTCCTTCTGTCTCTCCTTTTCTTCTTTCCTAGAAATGCATCTCACCTTCTCTACAGCTAAGCTAAAGTCTTTTTCGTAGAGTATACTAACCCTTATCCCCTGATTTTTCCTCACTTAAAGAGAAGATGATCTGGAGATAGTCTCGATTTCCAGGAAGTTTGCTTGTTTCTTTGCCTTTGCATTTTTCAGCACCTTATAATTAGGACCTAGAAAAACAATGACCCCTTTCCCACGTGATAAAATTTGTGTAACTTAGTTGCTCATTTTATTTGGACATGTAGATGCTATTCATTAAGGGAGATCACACATAGTTTTAAGATAATGCAATTATTTAGAGCTTGGTAACTCATGTCATAGATTATAAGATACCAAAGTCCTCTGGAAGGAGATCAGAACGCAGGATGAGACCCTTGGAGAGGCACATCAAGGCATCTCCTGCCACTCTATTCTGCTTCACTTGCTAGTATCGTTCTTTATTACAGGGTGGAGTTTCTGTGGTGACGTAGGTACAGCACAGGGATAGGACTTTTTTTCCAGTTGTCTACTGTAACCAACCATCACAACCTTTAGTGGCTAAAAGCTTTTTGAATCTAGCCTGGGAGGTCACATAGTATCAGCTCTGCTGCGTTTTATGTGTTAGACATACACAGCCTGGGTTCGGGGGAGAGAAGTTAGAGGCACATCAAAGGCTTTGCAAACATATTTTAAAACCACCACAAGCTTTATCTGTAGAATCTTGGTGAACATTTCCTCCTCTGATCTGATTCAGGCTGAAGACGTTGCCTTGTCTGTTCCCACACTTCCAAATAGCACCAGAGTAATAAGAATGAGACTGTGCCAGCAGGGCTGTTCTTTGCCATCATGAGGTGACCTTGAAGTACTAGGGGGACTCCAAATATTAAAGGGGAGCCCTGGTACCTGTATGGTCACTTCTTGATGCTCCCTGTTTCCCAAGCATGGATGCAGAGGGGAATTCAGCTCCTCCAGCCTGCCCTCCTTGCTGGCCCTGAGAACAAGCCACAGGCTCTTCCTGATTGGATGGTTTTGCAGCCAATCACTGTGAGCCTCAGAGGAGGCATAAACAACACACCCAGGGAAGTCACAAGGCTCTAGAATGTTAGAGCCCCCATGGACAGTGGACTGTAGCTTGATTTCCTCCCAGGTTGTGAAGGACTACGTCTGCCTTGTGAGGCTACTGTCCACATTCCTCTGGTTGGTCTCACTTCCAACCATGTGCCGGCAAGGCCTTAAGTGGGCACTTTGACACTTTCAGAAAATTCAGCTCAGGTCTCCCCCGGGAAAGCAGTCTTGTGCCAGACCCAGGGGTGATCCTCTGGGACATTTCCACATCATGGCACCCTGCTCCCTGACTGAAACTTCCCTACTAAAGAGCCATTCTTTCAGCCCTTAAAGGCTTCTCAGTATCCCAGGGCCCCTCATTAAGCAGCTCCATCCCCTGGAATAGGACCCGTCTTAGACCTTCAGGCAGCTAAGGGAATTAGTTGTCAGGCAGCTGAAGGCAAGGCCTGGGACCATAATCAATGGGTTTGTAGGAGAAACCGGCTTCTGCAAAGCACCTGGACACAGCTGGCAGGGCAGCCAAGCTCCAGAGACCCGTGGCCCTCGGACCACCACCCTCCTGAAGCGGTTCTCATTGATTTGCAGCATCAAAGGCAGAGGCAGTGATTGGCTCATGCCACAGCTCTTGTCAGCGCCGGGTCCCGGGTAGGGACATCCTGCCCTGTGGGCGCTCAGCGTCCCAAAGGCCACGGGTTCCTACACAGGCAGAATGGCTCTGAGGCCTTTGGTTGGATCTCGGGCTCCTAGGGCTCCCAAATCCATGCGTGTCTCTGCTGGGCTTGGGACCAGCCACCCACAGGCTCCCAGAGCTGCAGTCCTCCCACTCCCCCCTGGCTGGACCTGAGCCTCATCCGTTCCCTCTCGGACACTAGTCTTGGCTCAAATCTGTTTGCTTGGAGCCCAGATCACTACCTGGCTCTTTTGTCTCCATTCATTCCAGAGATTTAAATCTTTTTACCCCCCAGTCGCTGCTGGGCATCTGGCTTCAAAGCTTGAGTCCCGAGTCTTTACAACTTTTAGTATCGTCAATGTCTTAAAACTCCTTTGCCAGCCCCCACTCACTTGATCAGTGCCCCTTGGATACCCATCCCAGCTGAATCATACCTGAATCCAGCTCTCTGCCCCAGTTTACTGTAAAATGGGGGAAATTATAGTAGCTACTTTATAAAATTGTGATGGGGACTGAATGGCTTAATTCACATGAAGTACCTAACACAGTATCTGACATACAGAACGGGCTTAATAAACGTTAGATTAGAACAGTTATTGATTGTGTTGTTGACTCCAGATTCCAGCCCTACACTGTCAGCTCTCCAGACTCCAAGCCTACAATCCAGGCGAATTCCCTCTGTTCGTAGCTGCTCTGTCTTGAGGTCCCCTCCTTCTTTTCTGGGTTTGCATTGCTGGGTGGGTGCCTGAAGGTGTCAAGGCTGTGTTGGCTCAAATTTCAACTGAACAGAAACCTAGCAACCCCACGCCACCACCATCCAGCTCCTCCCACACTTGAGAAGCTGGGGATGCTCTTGGAAGGGCAGCCCTGAGCTCATGTGAGGATGATGTACTATGTGAGATGGTGGAAGTGACATTGCTAATGAGGGGAATCAACTGCTCCAACCAGAGCTGGAATCTAAGGGAGGAAATGACAGGGAGGTCTGTGAATATACGGTCTTGACCGAAGTCCCGCTAGAGACCAGTCTTGGCTGGAAAATTGAGCTGTGATTATTACAAAGAGTCAGAATGATAGCTTCAGTCATGATGCTTCAGGAACTCCATACAGAGCAGCCCAGACAATTTCGACATTAAGTGTTTAGAAGAGAAGGATGGTTTGTAAGGAGGGTCTTGTTATTCCCTGAAAAGCTACTATGAAGATGTCAGGTGTATGGAAATAACAGATGGAAAAGGCATGCTGAGATCATTACTCTGAACTCTAAGTGCCATTATTGACAAGCACAGCCCGCATCGCTGGGCAAATACATGCGCCTGGGAATAGGAGGGAGGTACATAAACAAAGAAAAGCAGAAACCAGATATTTCAAAACATCAGGGGGTGGAGAGGCACTGTATTAGGATTATGGCATTCTTCAAAGCAAAATAAAGGAAAAAATAAAGGTTTGGGTGAGAGTGTGAGCAAGGAAGATCCCATGAAAAGTTAATGAACTGACTGCTTTGTTTTCATTGATAGGCAGTGTAGTAGTTCTTGATATTGGGGGGATCACTTTGAAAATCTGATGAAAGCTTTGACTTCTCCTTCTAAAAATTGCCTTTACTAAAGCACAATCAACTTTTGGTAAACAGTATGAGAATTATCAATGGGCTTCCCAATCGTGGCTCAAACAATAGTTTCTTCTCTGATGGAAAGAGATATGGAGATAGCCAACATTCAGACCCTGGACTTCTTACCCAGGATACTTCAAGGGATGCCATGGACACAGGCTCTCTGCTATGGACACAGTGTCTCAGCCCCAGACTCTGCCTTGTCCTTTCCTGGTAAGATGTGCCGGTGGGGTACAGCCTTCCTTGAATCCTTCTTCCTTGAGCACTTGATTAAAATCAGGCTAAGTGCCCTCTTTAGTTCTTGCCCTAGCTCTTGAATCAATGGGGGTACTATTAGAACTGGGGGGACATTTTTTCCTGGGACAAGACCGTTTCACAAATTGCATGATGTTTTATATCTTGGCCTCTAAGCACTAACCACCAGTTAGAACCCTTTCCCACCCCTTCCCATGCCATTCAAGAGCCTGTAGGGTAGGTAATTGGAAAAGCTGTTCCAGAGATTGGTGTTTAGACCTAAACAATCACTGGGTGGAAGGCATGGGGTCTCATCACATATATCCACTCAGAGCTTCTGATAGAAAACCATGATACTGCATGAGTCTACCCAGTTTAGGCACTTTTAGGCAAGTTCAGGCACCGTTTAGACACAGTCTCTGGAAAGTAAGCTAAGAAAATCTAAATGAAGGATCTAGAATAAATGATAGAGTGTATTGATATTGACTTAAGTGGCAGAACTTGGATCCAACTAGGTTCCCTTGCTCTTTGTTCAGTGCCCTTCCCACTGTATCCAGTCCTTGGTTCTGGGGCCAGGGAAGTGAAGAAATTATCTTCAGGAATCCCTTAACCAAAAGGGCAGGTGATTTGAAAGTTCTGTTTTGAGACCAGTGAAGAGAGAGAAATTTCGGTTCATTGCGCATTTGTCTTTCACCAGGGCCGGGATGTCCCTGAGCGATGCTGAGAGAACATTCAGCAGCGTCTACAAGATGACACACATATGCTGAAAGGGAGGCATTAAAGACCTTTGACAGCATTAGAAGAGGGTCACACAGTCTCCCAAGAGGGATAAGAGCAGGAACAAATGTGAACCAAAGATCAAACATCAGCCTGCTACATAAGACAAGGCTGGGGCGGGACCCGGGGCAGCCTCAGAGGAGGAGAAGACCAAGATCAATGCTCTGAAACAGGAGCGTGACTGATCTCCCAGATAAACAGATGGACCGATCACAGCCTCATCTAGATGCTACTTTGAGATGATGGCCGCCAGCGTTTTGGATCCTCTTCTATAAGTAGTTTGTAGCTTTGCCAGAATATAAATAGAATGGATCAAGACTTCCAGCTTGAAGGGACTTAAAAGACCTGATAGCCCAATTTCATTACTTTCTTTATCAGAAAAAAACCACTACCCAGAGACATTAATTAACTTGCCTAAGGCCACAGAGGTAAGTTAGTAACAGAATAGGATGGGAAGTCATACCTCTTTCACTCAATTATGCATTTATTCTACAGACATTGAATACTTTCTGTGCACTGACCCTGGGCTTGAACCCAATGGACTGTGGAGTTGGGCAGGGGCACACTGCTTGTTCTGTGGAGATCCTCAGTCACCTGGGCAAAAAGACCCAAGAACACATAACGAGAGGACAGAATAGTCAGTATACTATCAAAGCATTTCCACGAAGCTAAACGATACACATAAAACGCGGAGAGCCACTGGCTGCTCCTGGGGTGTTAAAGCATTTGTGGAGGTCTTGTCCTGTATGCTGGTCCCCATCTACATCAGACCATCCCTGGAGGAAAGCAGCATACTTAACTTTTCAGCATCAACCCTTCCCGTGTCCAGAACCAGCCCTCAACGTGGCAGCAGGTGTATTGACAGTTTTAGGTCCGAAGCAGTTAGAGTGTGGAATTGCTTCTGTCGACGTGTGTGCCTGACTGCCCACGTCTGGCATGACTTAACATGACCCAAGTGCAAAGAAATGTATTAGAGGAAGAGAGGGGGGCCTCACAGTACTCCTTGCAGGAAGTATCCACAGACTTTGTCTCTGTGCCTCTCCCCATTTCAGGCTACGATGTGGGCTTCTCTTTGTGTATCTACCTCATTCCCCTTCTCTCTTTGGCGTATGTTTTTAGGCTTATTTGTCATCATGCATATGATCCAGTCATGTCAGCTACTACTTCTGAGGTTGTATGACTGTGGAGGTGTCTACTGCTGTTCAGTTTGCTTTAGGTTCTGTGCTAAAGAGAGAGAGCGAGCAAATTCAACCGGCTCAACTTGGATCAGCTGCCCACCCCTCTTCCGTTCACCTGTGGTCAGGGGAGGGTGCTCAACACTTGTCGCCAAGAACACTTAGTCCTTCTCCATCATCAGTGGTTGTGAATCATCGATTAGCCCTGAGGTGTCACGGTCTGGGCAGGTGATCTAAACATGTCCACTGACCATTGACTCTATATCATAGCCTTCATCTACATCTACCAGATTTGAGGAGACTTCTGACTCAACTTTTCTGTTTTCATTCAAGCTTTTCCTTGTAGTGAAGTTCAGCTCCATTGATTGTTCAGTATGTTTGTCTGCTCAGGCTGCCACAACAGAATGCCACAGACTGGTTGGCTCAAACAGTAGACATTTATTTTATCACAGTTCTGAAGGCCAGAAGTCTAAGATCAAGGTGCCGGGAGGTTTGGTTTCTGGTGGGGTCTCTCTTCCTGCCTTATTGATGGCCTCACATGGCCTTTTCCCTATGTGTATGTGCTCCCGGTATCTCTTCCTCTTCTTATAAGGGTACCAGAACTGTTGCATTAGGGTGCCACTCTTATGACCTGATTTAACCTTAGCTACCTCCTCTGAAGCCCTATCTCCAAGTACAGTCACACTGGCGGTTAGGCTTCAACATATGGATTTTGAGGGGATATAATTCAATCTATAACACCCAGCAGCCCTCTTTTAACTGGGAACCCTCCCTGCAGCTGGGGTTCCTTGTTCTTGGGATCTCGCCTTACGTTCTGGGTCTTTTCTTCTAATGGGGTCACAAAAACCATGATAAAACTTTGACCAATACTAAATCAGGCAAAATTAATCCAGGCTGTTAGGCGAGTGGTTAACCTTGGAAGTCAGTGACCAGAAGAAGGAGTGAAGAGGGCTTCTGAGAAGATATTTCTGGATCTGGGTGTGGTTACATTGCTGTGTTCAGCTCGTGAAAATTCATCGATCTGTATACGGATAACATGTGTCTTTCTTCTCTGCGTATGTTTGTTCCAATTATCCAGCACTGCGTAACAAATCACTCCAACACTTGGTAGGCTTAAAGCAACAATAACATTATTTTTTTTTTCACGAATCTACAATTTGGGCAGGGCTTGGCAGGGATAACTCGCCTTTGCCCCATTTGGTGTCAGCTGGGGAAGCTGGAAGTCTGGATTCTGAGATCACCTGAAGGCTTGCTCACTTCCGTGACTTGAAATTGATGGTAGCTATCAGGTGAAACCTTAGCTGGGACGATCAGCTGGAACACCCACGTGGGCCACCCCCCCACCCCGACCACCACTATGTAGCCTGGGCTTCCTCAACACTCCCAGGGTGAGCATAGAGTCAGGTGGAAGCCATATTGCCCTTTATCCCCTAGTCTTTGATGAGTGGTGTCACTCACTATGCATTTTGCCTGTCAGAGCAGCCGCAAAGCCTCATCCAGTTTCAGGGTGAGGAGAAACAGACTCCATTTCCAGAGGCAGAAAGGCAAAATTCTGAAACAGTATTTGGGACCAAATATATTGCTGTAGCAAATTTTGAAAAAATCCATCCTGCTCATTGTTGTACTTTAATAAAAAGTTAAAAAAAAAAAACTTTAGGTACAATAAAATTGGGAGGAAAAAAACCCCAGATAGTTTGAGAGAAGTAAGCTGAGGTAACTAACAAAATAGGTCGCCATCAAGAGGCGTAAAGTCACATCCCGTATCTTAATGCACTCTTGATCTTCTAAAGAGCTTCTCTCCTTGCAAAAGTCTTTCACGTGTAACCATCTTATGTAGAGAAAGAGAATAAACAAAAAGGCATCAGCAACCCACATTGTGGTGGTAGGCAGGTTATTACACGGGGCTGGTTGAGGCGTGTGTATTTATTTCCAGTCATTTGTAATCATAATGGAAACGAAGAACATTATCTACCAAATAGGAGGTTGCAGTGCACAGGAAATGGAGCGTGAAAAGGATTTGTGCTGTGATGTAGAGATTAGGAAGAACAACCCATGTGCCTTAATAAATGGGATGCAAATACAGTACATTCAAGTGTAACTTCAGTGCAGCTTCAAAGGATTTGTTATGTGAAGAAATACAGATTCTCTGAAGCAATACTAAATACGGATTGTTTTTCCCCAGAATGGAGCATGATTCCATTGGAATGATTTGAAAAGCTTTTCAGTTCCAAGGTGATGCAATCTGATGTTCTTTGAAACAATCTGATGTTCTTTCTCTAGCCATCACCTTCTCTTGTGACTCTAGGTCCCACCCAAACATACATTTGTCCATCCTTTCCCCAAGATGTCACCTGAAACCACCCATCTGTGCATTTTGGCTTAGAACTTCTGGCCTTCCATCCCTGTTCTCAGAAATTTTCTCTGGCCCTCTTGGTGTCATGACCAGCTTATCTGTGCTTCAGGCACCCAGCATCTTACCTCCTGACTTTCTCCATTTCATCACTTATGTCCTGCCTCAACCCAGCCCTTGAGCTTGAAAGCAGATTTCATTTTCTCCATTTTGTCTCTCTTAAACATGCGTCTCTTTTGCCCTAGGCTTTCTTATCCCTGGCTACTTTAAATAATGATTCCATCTCTTCAGAGACTGATACTTTGATCCCATCCTAACATCAGTTGGAGAGGTCAACAGGTCTAATACAGGAAAGCAGACACCATCTGGGTTTACAACTGCCAAAACTGATGGTGGATAGGGTGTAGGATGTGGCTCGAAGAGTGTGGAAGCCACTCAGGATAAATGCCCATTGACATCTTCACCAGCACCTCAAGATATGGCTAAAGATAAAACATTTGAAATTGAATTTTAATGATTTGCAGAAAAGAGTAGGGTGTAGCCCCCCAAGGACACTACATGTCCCCTCAAGCTCACACCCAGACCGTAACCCAGCTCCTCTTCCCAAGAGATAAACCTCCTTCTACCTCAGTACAGGTGTTGAGTCACGTCTGATTTTATATATTCACTGCAACATCCCCAGTGGCCAGTTTCTATATTATCAATTCATATTTATTAAATGAATGAAAAATGATCTCATTTATCATGAAATGATTCAGATCTGCAAATCGGATACTCTCAGAGAAAAGTCAGTGTTGCCAAAATGGATTTATATTTCGAGTGTACTGCTTTTTCCAGCAGTGACTCAAGGCAACCATTTGGTACTGTCAGCATGAATGAGAACTGTGCAGGGTTTCTCAAGGGCAGAGTGACAGGGCACATCAGCACGCCGTCCAGACTGAGTCCATCTGGGTCCATCACCCTCATCCCTCAGCAGCACCTCCTCTTCTTACTCTCTGCAAAGGAAGCCGGTGATGTTTGTGGTTGAGTTGAGTGAAAGCTAGTTTCCCGTCTCCTTAAGGCAGCTGTTTCGTTAAGATCCAGAGGGTGGTGAATCCTCACAGTGTCCTCATCCCAGCACAAGCACACCCAAGCTCAGAATAGGTCTGTTCTTCTAAAGAAGAGCGAGCATTTGCACTTGACTTTTCTCTTCCTTCTTTTGGAGGCGGTCAGTATGTATTTTCTAACCGACCCTGAGTCAACTGCTTCTCTGCTAGCATTTCACTATTACTGTGTTGACCTGTCTTTAAGAGCTTTTCCACTTCAAAAGCGTAGAGATGTATTTGAGAACAGGGTTCAGGATGGCCTTTCAATGGATTTATAATATAGCATTGTCAATGAATGTCAGTTAAAAACCTAACAATAAACACGTTTATCTTTGAGTTCTTGGGGAAACTTTGAGAAGGCAGATCTGCATGAACAGTCCAAAGTCTTTGGAAAGAACCACAATTTAATTAATTCCTCAGATATTTATTGAGATCATGTAAAGGGTGAGGCATTTGGAGTCTTAATCTTGTCTTGCTCAGCTGTGAAAGGAGCATAATGACACCTACCTGGTCAGGGTGAGGATTAAACAGATGACAAGGGGAAGGTGCCTGGTGCAGAATAAGGGCTCAGTAATGGCCTAAGTTCTCCTGGAGCTTCAAGAAGATTCCAGTCTAGCAAGGAGACTCCAAATAAGTGTGCCATAAGATAAAATATGGGAAATACCATAACAGGGGGCTAAGCGCTGTGCCGTGGGAGATCAGAGGTAAGGCGGGCTCCTGGTGCATCAGAGACCCCCTTCGTGGCCGAGGCAGCATTTGCTCTGCGTGTTGGAGAATGGTACCATTTCCATGCACAGGCACATAGGTGGCACATGTGTACAAGATTCCAGACTGCATACATGAAACAGGGGATTCAATGGGAGCTTGCAGATATCCTGAACTACATGGGCATGCCACGGATGGTGAAATTCAAGGCACTCTAAGGATTGAGGAGTTTCTGAGGGAACTTTTATCCCAGGAGAGAAAAGAGTGAGGCATGGAAGGCCCAAACAGCCCAAGGGGAACAGTGATATGATCACAACCATACGCTAAGGAAGGTCAACCCGCGGCAGCTCTAAGGCATAGTTGCCGGGAGAGACTGAGGGTTAAGAAGCCAGTAAGGAAGATATTGAGAAACAGCAGATCAGGGGTAATGAGGACTTCGACCAGAGCTGTAGCCGAGGAACTTGGAAGAGGGCACTAGAGGCTGCAGAGTTTCTGTGTAGGAGGAGCTTGGGGTTGGCAGTCAGCTTGGAGGAGAGCATGTGACTGTCCATCAGACTCTTTCCTGCCACATTTCTCTTAAAAGTCCTGAGATAGTGGGGCCACACAGAGGAAAGGGCCAAAATTCCTGAGTCATTGCTTAAAGAGGACTGCACTGGAGCTTGACAGTCCTCAGCAATCTTTGGGTGAAATAAAAATAGAACCTTTATCTTTTAAGCCCCTGAGATGTGGAGGTTTGTTTGTTACTGCTGCCAAGATTAGCTCTTCCTGACTAAGGCACTCTAAGAAGACAATAGGTGGTGAAAGCCAGGAGGTGAGAGAAAAAGCTCTGGAGTAGAGAGGGAAAACTTTATAATAAGCTAGGGAATTGAAAGCTAAGAAGGTTTAGACAAATAGATGGGAAGAAGGAGGAAATTTGACTAATAAGACAGTGGGGAAAAAGCACAGAGATTATAATATACTTAGTGTTTGCTTTGGGCTACCAGGCTGGGACTATAGCTGAGTATTACGTTGCCTCACACGAAGGTGCTTATTAACTATTAAAAATCCAGACCATAGTGCTCCGATCTTTCCAGCTGCTGATCTGTTCCATCCCCAAACTTCCACATTCAAAATCCTTACTTAAAACCCAGTCTGTCTGGTAGCAGCATGAGGTCTTCTTGTTCTTGGAATAAAAAAAAAAACACAGTTGCTCACTATCACCCATAAAATATTGCTTCATTAACTTGAAGACTGTAATTAACTACATATCAGCCTTCTGGCTCCAGGCAAATATCCATAATTCCTTTAGTCTTTCCTCACAGTCTGCTTCTAACCTGTTAATCATTTTCCTTGCCCTCTTGCCTTCATCAGTAGATGGAAAAAAACCCTTTAACTAGAAGCTAATCACCCATAGCACTTTACAGACGCCCCGCATTAAACCGAACCAGATACACACGCAAGCACACACACACACATAAGTGTGTGAGTGTGCATACGTGTATATAAACAGAATCTTTTAAAAAACAGATGAATGGTCTAGATGAGCAGGAAAAAATTTATTTCACAAAAGAGTTAACATGTGATCATTTCAAATAACAAACTATCCTATGTGCCTTTTGAAATGCGATTTAATTTATCCTCCTCTAAAAATGCTTGCAGTTTATTTTACCAAGGTGCTGGCTGCAAATGCAAGTCTGTTTGTATAAACAGTTCCCTGCCCCCTGAAAGCAATCTTAAGAAATATGATTGTAGCCAAATAGACAAACAAAAACATGGGAGAAGGAGAAGAGGGGGCCTAACCCTTAATCTGCTAAGCAGGGTGAGATTTGTCCGGAGGAGGGGAAAGAAGGGTGATCTGGCCTCAAGGAGCGAGAGATGGGTGAGTCACTGAGGAGGAGGCAGGCAGAAAGGGAGAAGGGGACGCTGTATAAGCCTATGGCCGTCACCACGTACTGCCAAGTATAGTGTGTTAGTCAGCACAAGCTAGTCTGTGTAGCAGTAACAAACTCCTGGCCTGCAGGAGTCTTTGCCCTGGCCGGTGACAAGATCCAAGGGCTTTTAGCATCTTAGTATAGTGTGCTTAAGAATCAACCGGTGAGTTTATTACCACCCCAGCAGCTCTGACCAGTAGGTCTGGGGTGAGTCCAAGGATTAACAGCTTAACAAAACTCCAGGTGACTCCCTTGCTGGTGCCCCAGGGAACAGAGATAAACAGGAACTAGAACCAGTCATGGGATTGGGCTCATGGCTGCAGTACTTTTCCTGAGGATGAAAGAAAGGCCTTCATATCACTGGGAACAGTTGTACCTGGGAGGGCAGTGGTGGTTCCGGCAGTGGAAGTGGTAAAAGAATTAAGTCTTAGGAAGCAGACGGGAATAACATCTTACAGATGGTAAACTCTAAGAGGGAGGAAGATGAGACACACCTGAGTTACTGTGACTTCCTAGCATCTCACAGCGCCCAGTGCATGGTAGATGCTCAACAAACAGCGTTGAATTGAAGTGGAAAATAAGACACTGGAAGCTGGGGGTGAATGTGAGAACAGGGAGGAAATGGTAGAGGAAGGATCTCCAGGAACAATCACGTCCCAGCACAATGGATGTTCCAACCATTCTCTGAATAGAACGGGCTGGGGAGTGACTGTTTTCCTTTCGTTTTGTGCTTGTTTCTATCAACAAGCCTAGAATGACCAAGAGAAACACCCTTTTCACAAGGGCCAGAAGGACAAGGTCATGAGCTGAATTTAGGAGAAAAATTGGAAAAGCGAGTTTCTCCAGATTGCTTGAATGAATGATTCATTTGTCAGAGACCTGATGTCAAGTGCCCTCAGCTATCCTGGGTCCTGATCAGCTTTGGGTTTGACAGGAACCTCATTCTCCAGGGAATCAACAACTTGGCTCTAGATTTGCCCTTTCCGGTGGTTACTTGTGTCAAAGAACCTGGCCACCCACACCCCAAACAATTGATAAGAAAGTGGACAGATCTGCAGTTACCTAGTGGCCGATACAATTCCATTAAAGACTGGAACCAGCGATACTCTAAAATATGACTGCTAAACCGAAACATTCCACTTATTATCTGGTGCACTGCTCTGTGGACATGCATGAACCGAGGACGTAGTGATGAGCTTCTCTGACTGTCTTTGTAGAGATAATTTTTGCTTTTGCCCTCCTGACATTCCTGACAGCAGAGGTCATCCATTTGCTGAATCCACAGTGCACAGAAGGTAGTAAGTTTGAATGAAACAGGCAAGGCCGTCCACTCTTAAACCACAGATACATCGCAGCCTGAGGCTCACATGATTGCATATTCCTCTCCTTTGGGCTTATTAAGTAATTACTACGTAAATTATTAGGATAATGTAATATGCATGACTTTAAGGAATGACAAATTGTAGCTAACTTTCTTAATTTGTTGCCATAGTTACATTTCTAGAAATTCTAAATAATTCCCCTTCTCATGTATAAATGACCGCCACCGCACTATTTGTTTAGCGCCAGCCAAGTCAAGGGTCTGAATAGCCTCATTCACAAGGTGAGAAGGCTTGAGAAATAAACCAGGACTGGGCAGCCCATCTTCATCTAGCATGACCTTCTTTCCTTTTGGACACCCAGTTGGCATTTACTAACCGGAAGCAAAGGACTAATGACACCCATACAAACTAAAGAAAGACAGTCTCTACTACAGTGGATTAAGTCTTAAGAAACTGTGTGAATATCCTTTTTTATTTTCCATAAAATATTGAAGGATATGTTGGTCATATCTTTGCCGGTAGGTATAGACCTGCCGGAAGCTAAGGGAATGTACTAGAATGGGGCTTTCTGACACCTGTGGATGGCAAGACCAATTTTTATCACCACACTGCTTTTCTATCCCACCTTTTAAAGGATGGGCAAAGACATATGGGGCATGATGGGGCAGATGCAAACAAAAGAAAAGCAAGAGTGAGGAAAGTACGTTGAAATAGCAGAACTCAAGGTAAAAGACACTTGAAACAGTAGCAGTCAAGGCAAAATACAGTAAGTTCCCTACATGTGAACCTTCACGTTGAGAACTTTCTTTCTTTTTTTTTTTTTGGCTTCGTTGGGTCTTCGTTGCTGCGCGCGGTCTTTCTCTAGTTGCAGCGAGCGGGGGCTACTCTTCATTGTGGTGTGCAGGCTTCTCAACACGGTGGCTTCTCTTGTTGCGGAACACAGGCTGTAGGCTCTCTGGCTTCAGTAGTTGTGGCTCGCGGGCTGTAGAGCGCCAGCTCAGTAGTTGTGGTGCACGGGCTTAGTCGTTCCGTGGCATGTGGGATCTTCGCAGACCAGGGCTCGAACCCGTGTCCGCTGCATTGGCCGGTGGATTCTTAACCACTGCGCCACCAGGGAGGTCCCAAGTTGAGAACTTTCAAAGGTGCAGATGTGCGTTGAAGACCTGATGGAACTGGAGGCCCAGAGAAAGGACAAAGAGATACAAGAGGAAGAAGAAGTAACTGAAGAACGAATGAGATTCACAACGCAGGAAATAGCAAGGGGATTTTCTTTATTTGAGGGGGCACTGTTAGTTTATAACGCACAGGACCTGAATGTGGAACTGTACACGAAGGTTGCAGCAGCCGTTCAGAATGGAATCCAGTGCTACCATGTCATCTATCATGAGAAAAAAAAGAGCTACTACCCGGTCATCACTGGATTGTTTTTTTCAAGAGTGTAGATAGAATTGAATCCAGCAAGGAGCTAGAACCTGTGTCATCAACGTCAGGCGTGAGTGAAATTACAGCTTGCCCTCTGTCTCCTGTTGCTGACGATCTTTCAGATCTACCATCTCCCACCTCCTCTCCCTCCTCCAGTCAGTAACTCTTCTTACCTGTTCACTCGATGCCAGCCTCTGGACGCCAGCTTTTGTACTGTACTACTGTACCTTTCAAGGTACTCTACTGTGAGATTAAAAATGTTTTCTTTGTTTGTTGTTTATCATTTATGTGAAAAGTATTATAAACCTATAACAGTACAGTACAGTACTATATAGCGATTTGTGTTAGTTGGGTACCTAGGCTAAACTTTGTTGGACTTACAAACAAATTGGACTTACGAATGCACTCTTGGGAGGGAACCCGTTTGTATGTAGGGGACTTACTGTACATTAAATGATAAAAAGGGGCATTTAATTTTGGTAATAAGTATAAAATTCAACAGCATCAAAATGTATAAAAGAAGACAGCCATTAGAAATGGGGGAAAAAATGACCGGAAAACAATTAGTGTGAGAGAAAACACAACTCCTTAAGCACCTCTGTGTTTTAATGATTAAACTTTAAATAGTAAAATAATTACAACTGGATTACTCGGTATCTATATCCATCTATCTGCTTCTACCACATCTCTCTGTTTCTATAAACCTTTTCAATCTACAGAGAAGCCACCTCCTTCCTAAGCATCTATGAGAGAATTGGCCATATACCAGGCCTTAAGGAAAACTAATAAATTTTGAAAAGCAGAAATTGTAGGGTTCATGTTTCTGATCACAAAGCAAATAATAATAATGATTATAAATGCTTAAAATACCCATTTACTTGGAAATTTAAGCAAAACCTGTAATAAGTTTTTGAGTCAAAGTGGAAATCGAGGAGATATGGGGATATATGTATACATACAGATGATTCACTTTGTCATACAACAGAAACTAACACACCATTGTAGTGCAATTATACTCCAATAAAGATGTTTAAACAAAAAGTGAGCGTCTAAATGTGCACTTGTGCATACTGAAATTTTTAAATGAGAAAGACTGTAAATAAACAAACTCATGTTTCAATTCAGGAAATGTTCAAATGTTCAACTCAGGAAATCAGAAAGTCCCCTTCTAGGGAAGGAGGCTTGGGGGAGGCTTGGACTAGAGTTTTCCAGCTCACCCTGATTGATCTGATGTGTCTGCAGAGATGGGGGTGGAGAGTCGCAGGTTACTTATGTAAAACCCTGTCCTTTATGTTTGCCCAACAAAACCCCTGCTTTCCCCCGCCTCGTGTTCATTCAACTAAAACTTTCTTGCCATCTCCCTTCTGTACACATTCCCATGTGACACGTCAATCTAAGGTATGATTATTCAGAGAGGGCTTCCAATCTGACTAACTGCCCGGTGTGTATAAACTCACACTCTACAACAGCTTATAATTACAATTAATAGCAGACACCAACTCCAGGCATAATTAACTCAAGCAAAGAGGTACATCTAGCCGATGAGCCTTTCTTAAGATGACAGATGGATTTAAGTGAAATAATGCTTGTGTAGTGCACTGCCTAGCTGGCACATTCCAAAGGCTTAATAAATATTAACCATTAGACGATTTTATTTCATTACATATATTTGTGTATATAGAGAAACTATAAAGCTATTACAGTGAATAATAGAGTTTAGTAAAGTGACTGAATAAAAGGCAAGTAAGCAAAAATAGGTATATTTACTACATTCTATCAATAGGCTTAAAGATACAGTGAGAAAATCCTATTCAGGAAAGTTGCAAAAATGAAACAAAACAGAATAAAGCAAAGCAAAAACTAGTAACAAATATAATAAGCAATGTACAAGACCTGTATGCAGGGAAATATAAAACTTTACTCAGAAAAATATTAATAGAGATAATATATCCCTTGATTGGAAGACTGCATATTTTAAAAATTTAAATTATTCTCAAATTAAGGCGTATTGAAGCATAATCCAGGAAAAACGTTAATGCAGTTTTTCAGGGGGAAGCTTTGGATCATGATCTTCAAGTTTATCTTTAAAAATGAAGAGATTATTCGACATTAAAAAATGTGAATTAAACCACGGTGAGATAACACTGTACAATTTTTATAATAGCTAAAATAAAAAATAATCATAGCAAATGCTGGGAGGATACAGAGACCCTGGATCTCTCCTACATTGCTGGTGGTTAATAAAGTGGCGCAGCCACTGTGGAAAATTGCTTGGCAGTTTTTAAATGAAACTAAACTTACGTTTACTCTCTGACCCAGCAGTTACATCCTTAGGCATTTATCCCAGAGAAATGAAAACTTAGGCTCACACAAAAACCTGGGCAGAAATGCTTATAGCAGCTTTATTTGTAACAGCCCCAAACTGGAAACAATCCCAATGTCCTTCAGTGGGCGAATGGGTAAACACACTCTGGCACAATGGAATAATACTCAGTGGTAAAAAAGGAATGAATTGTTGCCGCACAGAAACCTGGAGGGAGCTCAAGGGCTTTATGCTTAGTGAAAAAAGCCAGTCTTAAAAGGTTATGTGATGCATACTTCTATTTACATAACATTCTTCAAATGTCAAAACTATAGACGTGGAGAAAAAAACTAGTGGTTACCAGGGGACAGGGATGCAAATATAAAGGGAAGGAGGGGACTTCCCTGGTGGCGCAGTGGTTAAAAATCCACCTGCCAATGCAGGGCACACGGGTTCGAGCCCCGGTCCGGGAAGATCCCACATGCTGCAGAGCAACTAAGCCTATGTGCCACAACTACTGAGTCTGCACTCTAAAGCCCGCAAGCCACAACTACTGAGCCCACGTGCCACACCTACTGAAGCCCACATGCCTAGAGCTCATGCTCCATAACAAGAGAAGCCACTGCAACGAGAAGCCTGTGCACCACAATAAAGAATAGCCCCCGCTCGCCACAACTAGAGAAAGCCCGCGCACAACAACGAAGACCCAACGCAGCCAAAAATAAATAAATAAAATAAATTTATTAAAAAAAAATAAAGGGAAGGAGGGCGCAAATCTAAAGGGGGCATCAGGCGGAAGCTCCTTTGTGGTGATGGAGCAGCTCTATATTTTGATCGTGGTGGTATTTACACAAATCTATACATGTAAGTCTATAAATTATATAGAACTCTGCATGTGCATGCAAGCACAAACACATACACACACAAACATCCACAGGAATGGATGCATGTAAAAGTGGTGAAAACTGAATAATATTGTAGTCTAATTACCAGTAAGGTACTGATGTCAATTTTCTGGGTTTTTTTTTTTTTGTGGTACGCGGGCCTCTCACTGCTGTGGCCTCTCCCGTTGCGGAGCACAGGCTCCGGACGCGCAGGCCCAGCGGCCATGGCTCACGGGCCCAGCCGCTCCGCGGCATGCGGGATCTTCCCAGACCGGGGCACGAACCCGTGTCCCCTGCATCGGCAGGCGGACTCTCAACCACTGCACCACCAGGGAAGCCCAATTTTCTGGTTTTGATATTGTGCTACAGTTATGTAAGATGTCACTGTTGGGGAAAGCTGAGTGACGATCGCATGGGACTCCATGTGCTATATTTTGTGACTTCCTGTGAGTCTGCAATTATTTCAAATTTAAAGTTTTAAAACAATGGAAAAGAAAAAAGGTAAGAATTACGAAGTTTCGAGATTCATAAAAATTATGAAATTTAAAATAGGAAGAGTGGAGTGATGTGATTTGCTGGCACATACAGAGCGTACCATAATGCCACCCAATGAAAATGTATGTGGAGTCAGGAGTTGACAGATCTATGAAACAGAACAGATAGCACTGAATCAGGGGCTGGCACGTATGATAAAGAAAGAATTGCAACTGAGGATCAAGGGGAGCATGACTCAACAACTCATATTAGAAATTTGAGTAACTCCTTTGAAACAAAATTATGTTAAGTCTTCACATTATAGGATACCCCCAAAGAAATTCCAGATGTAGTAAAGTGTCAAGAAAAAAGTTCACAGTAAATTAATTGATGGCTATGTATGAAAAACTTCCTAATCGTAAAAATCTATGGGTCAGATCATAAATATCTCGGACTTCTATTCGTCCAACACATCATAAACAACAACAATAGACAAAGATATATTAAGGGGAAAAGTTTATCATTATTTTATTTAAAAAGATCTTTTAAATCTAGAAGAAACATCATCTCAATGGAGATATGTAAAAAGGACATAAACAGACAATAAAAAGATATTGACATTGTAACAAATAAAATGATAATGAATAAGCAAAGGGATGAAAAATTAAAGCCATGGTACAGCCTCTTTGGAAAACAGTTTGGCCCTTTCTTGAAATACTATACACACAACTAACGTATGACCCAGTGATTGTACTCCTGGGAATTTCTCCTAGAGAAATGGAAAGTTAGGTTCACACAAAAGCCTGTGCACAAATGTTCATAGCAGCTGTATTTAAAGAGCCAAAACTGGAAACGACCCACATGTCCTTCAATGGGTGGACATTTACAGAAACTGTGGTACATCCATACCATGGAATACTACTCAGCTCTCAAAAGGAAAACCTCTCAGTACATGGAACAACCTGGATAAACCTCTAGAGAATTATGTTGAGTGGGAAATTCCAGTCCCCAAGAGGTTACAAACTCTATGATTCATTTGCAAAAAACTCTTGAAATGACAAAATTAATGAAATGGAGAACATATTAGTAATTTCCAGGGGATAAGAACATGGAGATGGGGAGTAGACGTGGCTATAAAAGGGCCAACGTGAGACATCCTTGTGGTGAGATGTTCTGTATCTTGACTATATCAACAGCAATCCTGATATTGTACTATAATTTTGTAAGATGTTATCACTGGGTAGCATGCGGAGAAAGGGTATGTGGGGTCTCTTGGTGCTATTTCTTACAACTACCTGTGAATCCACAATAATTTAAAAATAAAAATTTAATTAAAAAGAAAATAATTATGACGACACAAAAGATAGTTCTTTTGCCTATTGAATGGATGAAGAAATAAATTATAGCTAATAATGCTGAGCGGTGTATGGTGAGATTGGAGTTCTCCAAATAGCTGATGGAGATATAAATTGATACCAATTCTGTAAAGCTTTCTGGCAATACATATGATGATCTTTTAAATTGTTTATCTCCTTGACACAGTGATTTAATATGGAGGAATCCATCTTGAGAAAATAATCAGAGAGGTGGACAAAGAAATATGAATAAGGCTATTCATGTTTCTGTATTATTAATAAACTAGTAGAGAAAATTAGAGGGAAACAGAAAGTTCAACCATAGGAGAACAGTTGGTTAAATGGAGGCATGTTCACACACTAAAAAATCAGGTTTTTAACGACTGTTTAGTGATATATGAAGAGGTTCACAATGAAAGTGCAGGACATAAACAAAACACAAAATGGCAAATGAGGATTCATCCAGACCACATACCCAGACATACCTGTACCCGCATGCATTTGCATCTGTACATAGGCATACCTACTCATACGTACATAAAGCTTGAAAGGGAAATATCAGACTGTTTAGAAGTGGTTATTGCTCTGTGGCAGTGATTTGCACTTTTCAGTCCATTGCTAATATCGTACAGTGAGAATGATCCCCTTCATAATCAGAAGGCAAAGCAAGCATTCTTTCTGTTAATTAAAGTACAGCCAATGTACAATAAGTTACAGGTGTGCAATATCGTGGTGCATGCTTTCTAAAGGTTATACTCCACTTATAGTTATTATCAACTATTGGCTCTGTTCCCTGTGCTGTACTATATATCGCTGTAGCTTGTTTTATACCTAATAGTTTGTACCTCTTAATTCTCTACCCCTATCCTGCCTCTTCCCCTCTCCCCACTGGTAACTACTAGTTGGTTCCCTATATCTGTGAGTCTAAATGCATGAGGAGTGAGCAAAGAAGATTGCCAGATGGAGGGGTCAGGTTAAGCATAAAGTTAATTAAAAACAGATTCAAACTGCATTTATTGATCACTTCCTGCATGCCAGCACCTTGGCTAGGGACTCTTTTCTAACATACTCATTTACCACTGACTCCAAGGGAGGCATAGCCCCCATTTTATGTAAGATGAAAACAGTTCAGAGAGGTTAAGCGGCTTGCTCAGAGACACACAGCAGGTAGACAGCAGAGCAGGAACCCGACCCTCCCATGCTAATTCTCTTGCTCTTCCTACTATGGCACCAATCACCACGTAGGTAGACATGGTCAGGTTAGAGCTGGTGTGACTCAACCCAGAGGACAGGAGTGAAATTATTAGCTCAATTAAAAAGAAAAGATGGTTTATGAAAACTTGACTACTAGAAATAAAGTGTTTAGAGCTCAGTCACACAGACCTACGTGAACTTGGCAACCACCAGCTGCACTGATTTCACTGATGGTTTGTAAAAATGACATCGGTTTGAACCTTTGCTGTACAGCAGCTTCAACCGGTAAAAACAAAGCCAAAGTTTCGAGCGTGGCTGGCCAGGAGCTGTGAAGTGGGGTGGGGTCTGGCCTACTTACAAAATCCTGCCCTCCTCCTGCTTTGGGCATTGGGGAATATTGGAGAAGAGAGGAGGAAAGATGAAAGAGGAAGGGGAGAGGTCATCTGCTATTTCTTCTTGTGCCCCAATCAATCCTCTTTCTGTCATTCCATCCCTGTTTCTCTTTAAACCTCCGCCCAAACTCCAGTGCCTTCCAGCTGCTTTGCCTCCTTGTTCAACTCTGTCCTGAAGCTCCCTGAAGAGGGAGAGACAAGCCCTCTCTCAGTAACGGCTCAGCTGTTAGAGTAAATGACGGCACAGCAAGGCATCAACATGAAGGTCTCTCAAGCTTTAACTCCTGAAGGAAGTAATCCAGTAGAACATCTTGACATCCGGGATCAAAAGACCTGGTGTGGTGGTTTGAAAATATGTCTGCAAATTCAAAAGTATGCTTCCTATCAAGAAGTTTATGTCTCCTCCCCCTGAAGACGGGCAGGCCTTTGTGTTTGCCTCTGTGAATAGAATGAGGCAGGAGGGATGTTACTTGATTTAAAAGGCTGAGTTAGAGAAGGTCACGGTCAGGCATCTTCTGCTATGTTCTCTTGTGATACTTGCTTTGAAGTCCTGAGCTCTTGTGTGAGAGGCTGGGCTACTCTGAAGTTTCCATGCTGGAGAGACCATGCAGAGCAATGAGACAGAGACAGACGGAGACAGAGGTAAGGAACCCTGGTTTTTCCCAGCTCTAGATCTTCCCAAGCTCAGGCACCCGACCTATGAGTGAGGCAGCCTTCAGATGATCCAGCCTGGCTACAGTCTGACTGCCATCCCAGGGGAGATTCTGAACGAGAACCACCCAGCTGAGCCCAGCCGATCCCCGGAACCATGAGACATAATAATAGACTGATGTCTATTATTATGTCTCATAATAATAGAATATTATGAGACATAATAATAGACATAATTGCTTTCTGCAGCTAAGGTTTAGGATTACTTGTTATGCAGCAACATCTGGTTTCTGCCACCTGCAAACACTGGGTGATGACCGAGTCATGCTGTTTCTTTGCCAATTCAGTTTCGTCATCTGTAAAATGCAAGATTTGGGGTTATCTCCCAGCCTATGTTTTTGAGTGTCGCCTAGGTGATAACATGCGTGAAATGTTTAGTAAACTGTCAGACCGTCAACTAATGTTGATGGTTATGGGAGGCAACACCTACAGCTGGGGAAACATCCCCAGGGATGGAATTCCAGGCATTTGGGCTGGCTGGGCCATGAAACACGTTCAAGCATGGGCCGTGGGCCTGGTCAGTCCGGCAGCATCCCAGGGAGTCCTTTTCCGGCCTGCAGAGGCATGATGGAACATTCCAGGATGGGGCTCTGTGCCTCGTGAGTTCTGGGGAACCCACAAGGAGAGGAGAGCGGCCTCAAGGACGTGTGATTTGTCAGCCTTGCCAGGTCCAGTGTTGTTGTGTAACCACTGAGGGATATCCCTTGTTTCCTTTTGTAGCCCCTGAGCCCCCCTGGAGGAGGGGACACAGCAGCTCCAGGTGCTATAGGTCAGGGCTACCAGAACTGCTCTAACACCCAGCTCATTATAGGGCTTAGAAGTCAGATCATCCCACTCAGAAGGCTGCTCTATGGTCCACTTCCTCACAGTGTTAGAAGACAGAAATCAATAAATACCTTTCTATGGGGGACTGTGGCCCGGAGCAGACTGACTGATAAAATGATCTCCAAAGAGGTGACGATAAAAGCCCTGACGGCTCGGTTTTGAGGTCCTCTGATCGTCTGTGCGTGATCTTTGAACCTCCAAGCTCCTGTGCCAATCAAAGGGAGGCTCGTGGAGGAGGGAGTGGGGGAAGAAGTCCCCACCTGCTGGTAGGGTGTGACCAAAGACCCCAGCCACGGAATCGCTTGGGAGTTTGAAAGGAACTCCGTTCGTTAAAAAGGAGCTGGGCTGTCATAGAGTGTTCTGCCTATGTTTTCCTCTAAGAGTTTGATAGTTTCTGGCCTTACATTTAGGTCTTTAATCCATTTTGAGCTTATTTTTGTGTATGGTGTTAGGGAGTGATCTAATCTCATACTTTTACATGTAGCTGTCCAGTTTTCCCAGCACCATTTATTGAAGAGGCTGTCCTTTCTCCACTGTACATTCCTGCCACCTTTATCAAAGATAAGGTGTCCATATGTGCATGGGTTTATCTCTGGGCTTTCTAGAACACTCTATGACATAAATCACAGCAAGATCCTTTCTGACCCACCTCCTAGAGTAATGGAAATAAAAACAAAAATAAACAAATGGGACCTAATGAAACTTCAAAGCTTTTGCACAGCAAAGGAAACCATAAACAAGACCAAAAGACAGCCCTCAGGATGGGAGAAAATATTTGCAAATGAAGCAACTGACAAAGGATTAATCTCCAAAATTTACAAGCAGCTCATGCAGCTCAATAACAACAAAACAAACAACCCAATCCAAAAATGGACAGAAGACCTAAATAGACATTTCTCCAAAGAAGATATACAGAATGCCAACAAACACATGAAAGAATACTCAACATCATTAATCATTAGAGAAATGCAAATCGAAACTACAATGAGATATCATCTCACACCAGTCAGAATGGCCATCATCAAAAAATCTACAAACAATAAATGCTGGAGAGGGTGTGGAGAAAAGGGGACACTCTTGCACTGCTGGTGGGAATGTGAATTGGTTCAGCCACTATGAAGAACAGTATGGAGGTTCCTTAAAAAACTACAAATAGAATTACCATATGACCCAGCAATCCCACTACTGGGCATATACCCTGAGAAAACCAAAATTCAAAAAGAGTCATGTACCAAAATGTTCATTGCAACTCTATTTACAATAGCCCGGAGATGGAAACAACCTAAGTGCCCATCATCAGATGAATGGATAAAGAAGACGTGGCACATATATACAATGGAATATTACTCAGCCTTAAAAAGAAACGAAATTGAGTTATTTGTAATGAGGTGGATAGACCTAGAGTCTGTCATACAGAGTGAAGTAAGTCAGAAGGAAAAAGACAAATACCGTATGCTAACACATATATATGGAATTTAAGAAAAAAAAGGATGTCATGAAGAACCTAGGGGTGGGACGGGAATAGAGACGCAGACCTACTGGAGAACGGACTTGAGGATATGGGGAGGGGGAAGGGTGAGCTTTGACAGGGCGAGAGAGAGTCATGGAGATACACACACTAACAAACGTAGTAAGGTAGATAGCTAGTGGGAAGCAGCCGCATGGCACAGGGAGATCAGCTCGGTGCTTTGTGACCGCCTGGAGGGGTGGGATAGGGAGAGTGGGAGGGAGGGAGACGCAAGAGGGAGGACATATGGGAACATATGTATATATATAACTGATTCACTTTGTTATAGAGCAGAAACTAACACACCATTGTAAGGCAATTGTACCCCAATAAAGATGTTAAAAAAATTTTTTTAAAAAAAGGAGCTGGGCTGCAGCTGCGGGCGCCCCTCATTCCAGAGCAAACCCAAGAAGACTTGCTCTGTGTGTCAGTCCCCAGGAGCGAAGAGGCTCCCAAAGCTGGCCAGATTTGGAACTGCCTGGGAGCTTATTGCAAATATAGATTCCTCGCTCAGAATATCTTGGGGTGGGGTCCTGGCATCTTCGTATTTAGTAAGCTCCCCAAGTGATGTTTCTGCAGCCAGCCCAGCAGTTATTTTTTTTAATGAGCCCAATATGGTGCTTTCCTAACTATGATCTGCTCATGAATATTAAAAGGAGGTGTGTGCATTGAATGGAGTTCTGTAGAGACACGTTTTCTGGAGGCTGGGTAGGTATGCAGGGAACTGAGTGACAAGGAGAGTTGGGAGAGGGGAAAAGGGCATCCTGGGAGGGGGAGACAGGACCAGAGGTGGGGAGATGTGAATGCAAGGGACCTGCATAGAGGCGTGGAAGGGGACTTCTGGCACCACTTCATCTCTGCCACTGACAACCTGAGCCACCCTGAGCACGTCTTTGAGCCGCCTGTAAGGGAGAGCCCCCTGTGGCCGCCACACCCACAGGTTTACACATTTTGGATCATTCTAGCATTGGCAACTGAGGTCTTCCTGCCATGTCAGGGCAGCATCCTTTTTTGTTGTTGTTGTTGTTTGTTTTGGTCACGCCGTGCAGCATGCGGGATCTTAGTTCCCCGACCAGGGATCGAACCCGAGGCCCCTGCGTTGAAAGCGTGGAGTCTTAACCAGTGGACTGCCAGGGAAGTCCAGGGCAGCATCCTTATGGGCGGTCTTTGCTTCCAACTGCATCAGCCCATGTTGAATTCATCCTCTTTAACTGTTTTGCTTTTTGTTAAATTTTTTATTCACAACCCCACTCCCACCAAACCTTCTGTGGGGTTAGGAGGTTTGCTGAATATTTGTGTTCATAAGGAAGGGTCTTATCCTATGTGACACGGGCTCCTGACAGCTTTCTGGCTGCATGAGGCAAGTGCAAAGGGAAATCTCTCCTGGTCTTGTCTTGGAACAATTTTACCTCTTTTCATGAAGTCTGGGAGCTGGGCTGCATCCCTGCCCTTTTGGGGGCCCCAACTTTTACCCAAAGTGGGCTTATTGAAACATCCCTTCCATTCAAAAAACAGGATTCTTCCTAAGATACATTGTGGTAACAGAGTTTCTCCATGTTTTTATATGTGAAAAGATGAATTGTAATATATGTGTTCTGAGACACAAATTCCAGACAGTGACATGATGGACGTGCAGAGGGGACCAGGAGAGACATGTTGTCTTCTAGGAGGATGGCTGGGGGGTGGAGATAGCAAGAGAGTCGGGAGTAATACCAGCTGGGATTGCCACTTTACTTTATTATTATTATTATTTTAGTACTGTTCTGCTTAAAGAAGAACCACAGGAAGCCCAATTCTAACTTAATCAGAAAACTGAACATAGAGAGAAGGACCAGAGTCCTACAGCTCTTAGGAGGAGATGGCTGACATCCAAGATTAAGGTATTTTCTGTTTTGCCCCTGTTGGTTATCTATGGCTCCTCTAACAAATTACTACACACTTAGTGAATCAAGGCAATGCGAGTGTATTATCTTATATTGAGTGTCTCTGGAGGTCAGAAGTTCAGAATGGATCTTACTGGGTTAAAATCAAGGCGGGGGTGGTAGTGCTGTATTCCTTGTGGAGGCTCGAGGGAAGAGTCTATGTTCCTGCCTTTCCCAGCTTCTAGAAGCTGTCCACCCTCATTGGCTTGTGGCCCCTGCATCCATCATAAAGCCACCAATCACCAGCTGAGTCTTTATGGAGCCACATCACTCTGACACTTAACTCTTCTGCCTCCCTCTTCCATATCTAAGGGCCCTTGTGGTTACGGTGGACCCACTTGGATAATTCAGGATAATCTTCCCATCTCAAGGTCAGCTGATTAGCAACCTTAATTCCATCTGCTTCCTTAATTCCCCTTTGCCAGGTAATATATTCACAGGTTCCAGGGATTAGGATGTGTGCATCTTTGGGCAGGGCAGGGGGGAGAGTATGTGCTTGCCACATGCTCTGTGAAGTAAGCGTCCCTCCACTACTCCAGACCTGCACTGTCCAAAAGGGTGGCCACTAGCCACATGTGGCTATTAAATCCTAGAAATGGGGCTGGTCCAAACTGAGAGGTCCTGTTAATGCAAAGTACACACTGGATTTTGAATACTTAAGATGAAATAAGGAATGTATATATCTCATTAATAATTTTTAAAAATTTGGTTACATGTTGAAATGATAGTATTTTACATATACTGGGTTCAATAAAATATATTGTTAGAACTAATTTCACCTTTTTAAGCTTTTTGTTAATGAGGTTACTAGAAAACTTTCCATTACATGTGCTGTGGCTCCCCTTTTACTTCTGTTGGACAGTACTGCTTCCAGACACCAGGGCAATCTGTGGCATCCAAGCATTGAGTTGGGGAGTAAAGGGATCCTCCGCTTACAGCAGGGGGCGCTGTGCAGAACAGATACTCTGTGTGGAGATGCAAGGTTGGACAGAGGTGGGAACTCAGCACTTAGGAGCCAAGCTGAGCAGTGCTGCAGGCTTTCCAACCTCATGTGCTGGGTGTGTGAGATAGAACTTGTGTTTCAGTTTGAGTCTAGTTTTGCAGGAGACTCCCAGCCGATGTCGGAACGTTCCCTGCTTACTCCTGAGGCCCTTATGAAGGCTTTGCTAAGGTCAAGACAGTCCATCCTGCAAACCATCCACCACGGAGGACATCAGGTGGATGCCTTGACCATGTAGCCCATGGCAACCAATATTTTGTCACAACGTGTTCCAATGGGGTCATCCTAGAGGTCACACCTGCCTCTGCAAATCTGTCTCTCCTTGACCACTGCCCAGCCCAGCCTGGGAGAGTTCAGCCTGTCTCAGTCTGGCTGTCATTGCCATTCGACTTTAGTCATGCTGTTTTCAGCAAACACATGAGACTGAAGCCTTGGGCCAGGCTTGTTGGGTTTTCCTTCAAGCATAAGATCCAGCCTTTGTCCCGACACCTGCTTTTAATTTTCAGTCAACCCCTAGCTGCCTCAGGTGTGTGGATACCCCAGGGCAGGGGTCTCTGTCCTGCCCCAGGCCACACCTCAGTGGATGCTGATGTGTCCACGGGGCCCCATTGGTGGCCAATGTGGCTTAATCTGAACTTTGGCCAACCCAAGACTTTGGCAAATTCTTAGCTTTGAAAGGTAAGACCCCTACCAGCGGTCAGGGTGGCAGGCCCGAGACTTTACCGCTGACCCTCCTTATCACAAGTCAGTGGGACACAAGGGCCTGACCGCTCTGCATGGCCCCCCTTCCAAGCCCTGTCCTAAAAACCTGGCTGGTTTCATGTCAACGGGCTAATTACTTGTGCTGTAATGATCAACCTGCCTAATTTATCACTTCTTTGAACATTTAATTAGCCAACAGTGCAAGGCAATTAGGTTCTGAATTAGGATAAATTAAACTGCTAGCTTAGCAGCTCTGAGGACATGGAAACTATAACCAATTACATCTACAAAAGATTTGACAGAACCGTCAAAGAGCAAGAGCCTGACATAAGTGAACACCCTGATGGGCCAAATATTCTGGAGAATCCAGAGGGTGCAGGAGTTTTAGCCAGGAAAACAGAGGGGGGAGGTGCGCATCTTGAGACAACAAAACATCTGCCTTCGCAGGGCGTGGGGTCTTCACCCCACTTGCTTGTAGGGTCTGTGACAAGTGGCCATGTTATGTATATATGTATGTGTGCATGTATGTATGTGTTTATTTATTCCCTCTTTGTATGGTGATGGGCGGTAACTAAATCATATTATTATTCTAAAAGATCAACTAGAACTAGAAATATACACGGTAGCATGCCCAATGGTCACACTTAAGACTGTTGTTCTTATAGCTCCCAAATTATGGATGGGATTCAATAGAGGTGTACAGAATATAAGCCTATAGCAGAAAGAAAGTCATTTCTCATCCAACTATTTTAAGCCTAGTTCCTCTTGAATATTCACACCGTGATCTTATCATAGGAAGAATATATTCTTATGGATAAAGCACTACAGCAGAAGACCCCAGGTCATGTCGATTTAGCTTTTTCATGGGTTGTGATTTAGTCTTTTAATTGTCCATTTGGATTTTTATTTATTTATTTAAAATGACTTTCCATGGGTGTTTGAAAGCTGTTTGCACTCCCCAGGCAGACACGGAGCTGGGCACCAGCTGGGGAAGGCTTGGGACAGCAGCCCTCCTACTCTGAGGTTCAACTTGTGTTTTGGCTGTGGGGAAATGGGATTGGTGATGCATGTGGGGCTTCCCCTCTGGACAGCACGGTGAAAACCAAAGAGAAGGGGAAGAATGCAGGAGGGTAAAAGTGTCTGGGCCTTAACTTCTTTCTGGGATTTTCCAGGAATTGGGGAGGACCTGGGATTTTTCAAGGATGGGGAGGACTTGAGAGACCCAGGGAGCAAACTGTGTCCCAAACCAGGCTTTTAGCTTCACGTGATTCTGTTCTGTTCCTTGTTCGTGATTTAACACCTTTTGTAAAGCTTTGTACTCATGGTTCAGGTTTGACCCACAGCTGAGTTATTAACAGAGAGGTTGTGTGTGTAGGGGGCGGGGGCTGAAATTTGCATTCCAGGAGTACCCTGCACCCTCACTCTCCAAGCATGCCATCAATGGTAACATGCAAGAGATTCACAAGGAAAAAGAATTTCCGTATAACAAGAATTGCCGGGCTTCCCTGGTGGCGCAGTGGTTGAGAGTCTGCCTGCCGATGCAGGGGACGCGGGTTCGTGCCCCGGTCCAGGAAGATCCCACATGCCGTGGAGCGGCTGGGCCCCTGAACCACGGCCGCTGGGCCAGCGCGTCCGGAGCCTGTGCTCCACAACGGGAGAGGCCACGAATTGCCGAGTTTCCACGGCTTGGCTTGCAAGCTCCCCCTTCACAACATTTCCTATCTCACAGAACTCACCCGGTGTGGCCCGTGACCATGGTGGACACCAAAGCCACACGGGCACATTTCGGTCAGTGGAAAGAAGCCATTGTGATGTGCAGATGTATGCAAGATCAAAGGCAGCGTCTCACAGCTGTGAGCCAGGTAAAAGGCCCAGTGACGGTGTTGCCATGCTTTCCAACGCCTGAAGAGAGGAGCAAAGAGACAACAGGGGAAGGTGTTTTCTGCGTGATCAAAGGGCAGTTTGATCACTGCAGGAAGGGAAGCAGTTGGCATGCTGTGAATGTTTGGATGGAAGTGACAAGCGCAAATACAGGAAACCAGCCCACATTTCCTTACAATCCAGAAACCCATTAAGCAGGAGGCAGCTGACAAGAGAGTCAAAGGGCTGAGTGGCCCACTGACCGTCTCCAAAAGGCAGCTCTCCAGACATTTCCAACCCTTAGGGTTTTGTTTGTTTGGCTTAGTTTTTTTTTTTTTTTTTAATAAATTTATTTATTTTTGCTGTGCTGGGTCTTTGTTGCTGTGCACAGGCTTTCTCTAGTTGTGGCGAGAGGGGGCTACGCTTTGTTGCGGTGCGTAGGCTTCTCATTGTGGAGGCTTCTCTTGTTACAGAGCATGGGCTCTAGGTGTGCGGGCTTTGGTAGTTGCAGCACACTGGCTCAGTAGCTGTGGCACGCGGGCTCTAGAGCACAGGCTCAGTAGTTGTGGCGCACGGGCTTTGTTGCTCATGGCATGTGGGATCTTCCCGGACCAGGGATTGAACCCATGTACCCTGCACTGGCAGGCAGATTCTTAACCACTGCGCCAGAAGGGAAGTCCTGTTTGGCTTAGTTTACCTAGGAAATCAACAAGACTCTTTCAAGAACAGACATTTGCATCCCTATTTCTAGAATGAGCGTGATATTTTCTGTCTCACCTCTCTTAAATCCCATCCCCGACATTAAGTCAACTGTAGCAAAGGAACTTCCTAAATCCCTATCATCACTTGAAATTGCCTGGGAATTCAGGAGCGAACAGCAGATGTAGTCTCAGGAAAATTGTTTGCAAGGAACACAGGTTTTCACTACAGCTCTGAAGCAAGTACCATAAATCCTCCACATCATCTTAGAGAACGTTTGCGAGGATGCATTTCATTGACATATATAGAGCAAATTTGTCTATTTGACATTGTTTCTCCAAATTGCATCATATCATTGCTTCATTAAAAATGCCCCAATTAAGAGGAAGAAAGAAGTTCCTGTAAGATAGCTATCTGTACACATAAGTCTGAGGCTTTCAAATTAGAGACCAAATCTCAGGTCCTTGTTACCATGAGAACCACAGCGTTTCTCCGGCTGTTGAAATTATTAACTCAAAGAACACGCATCTTCTTAAACCCAGCCTGTTATTTATCTACTGTTCCATGGGCTTGACTGCCTAGAGTGATCTCTATTAATCACTGGTTGAAAAAAGTGGAAGGGCTGCAGGAAAGAGAGCAGCCGTGTCTTTCTTCCTGTGGGGAGTGGCAAGCGATGGCAATCCATTTCCCCACACTGCTCCACCTCTCTTGGAGGGTAGAGACGAGGGACTGCGAAGCCCTGGAATGAAGACAGTCTGGAGGAGCCCGGGATGATGCCCAGAGATGAGAAAGACCGGCTGTCAGGGGCTGTCAAGCCCTCTCTGCCACTGCAGGCACAGGTGACACTGATGGGTGACCAGAGACCTCCTCTGTCCACTTGCCAGGTGACTGAGACCTAGTCCAATTCCCCATCTAAAAGTGAAGACTAGTAATCATGAACTAGGATGTGCACATCATCATAGACTGTACAGAATGCTTTCTGAGCCCTTAACTCTTTTAATCTCTCAGGAAGTACGCCTTCTTATCCCCATTTTACAGAGAAAGAAACTGAGGCTTAGAGAAATTCTACAACCTGCTCAAGAAGCCAAGCCGGCACATGGAGAAACTGGGCCTCCACCTGAGATATTCTGTTTCAAAATCCCATGCTCCCCACACAAAAACTTGTGCACAGATGTTTACAGTGGCTTTATTCGTAATTGCCAAAACTTGGAAGTCAACCAAGATGTCCTTTGGTAGGGGAATGGATAAGTAAACTGTGGTCCATCCAGACAGTGGGATGTAATTCAGTGCTAAAAAGAAAGGAGCTGTCAAGCCATGAAGAGACATGGAGGAATCTTAAATGCATGTCACTAAGTGAAAGAAGCCAGCCTGAAAAGGCTACATACTATGATTCCAGCTATATGACACTCTAGAAGATGCAAAACAATGGAATCAGTAAAAAGATCAGTGGTTGCCAGGCATTAGGGGGGAGGGAGGGACGAGTAAGCAGAGCGCAGAGAATTTTTAGGGCAGTGAATATACCGTACATGACACCATAATGGTAGATACGTGTTATTACATATTTGTCCAAATCCACAGAATGTACAACTCCAAGAAACAACTATAATGCCATTATAATAACCACATCTTCTCTTTTTTTTAATTAATTAATTTATTTATGGCTGTGTTGGGTCTTCGTTTTTGTGCAAGGGCTTTCTCTAGCTGTGGCAAGCGGGGGCCACTCTTCATCGCGGTGCGCGGGCCTCTCACTATCGCTGCCTCTCTTGTTCTCTGCGGAGCACAGGCTCCAGACGCGCAGGCTCAGTAGTTGTGGCTCACGGGCCCAGTTGCTCCGCGGCACGTGGGATCTTCCCAGACCAGGGCTCGAACCCGTGTCCCCTGCGTTGCCAGGCGGATTCTCAACCACGGCGCCACCAGGGAAGCCCAACCACATCTTCTTTATCCATTCATCTGTCGATGGGCACTCAGCCTTCTTGTTGCTTAGCATTACACCCGTCCGCTCCGTACGCTCTGTGTGTGGCTGTAGTTTGTCCATCTTCTCTGCTGCATGCTACTCCCATGAGTAAGTAAAGCACCGTACATTTTTTTCTCCTACTATTGTTTCTGTTCTTTGAAGTACTTTCCAGTTTGAGACTATAATGAATTGTACAAGTGCAAACATTGTTTTGGGTGTTTTTCAGGAATATGTGCGTGTTTCTTTGGGGTCTATACCCTGGAGCGAAATTGCTGGATTATGGGCATGCATATGTTCAGCATTAGTCGTCTAGTGGTAAAGTGCTTTGGGGCTTTGCTTTAAACTAGTGTAAATTAGTACACATCTGTAAATATTTTCTTAAGTATTTTTGTAAATTAATCTGTGTTTCTGTGTGTCATAGGATATTAAAATGGGACTGTTTGTACCTCAGTTTCAGCTGAAGCCCCAAAAGACAGAGAACGAAACGATAGGTGACCAGCACTTTACATTCCCAAGTGAGGTTCTAGACCACTTGGCAATGATCTTGAATTCCAAAGCTGGCTGACAGCAGTTCCTGGGTCTCTTAGCCCAGCGCCCTCATGGGGATCTCTTGGGATAGAACTGGGAGGGTCAGGACACGTTGGTGACTGTGGGTCCTGCCCCCAGTTCCATGGGGAAGGGCTGGGTGTTTACAGAGAAGGGCTTCAAGGAGGCCACACAGGAGGCCCCTGGTGGGTGTCCTGGAGGGCAGTGTCTCAGATGGCCGAGATCGAAGGGAAGTGACCACACTGGGAGCTGGCACACCTGCTCTGATTCAGGGCAAATACACATGTTTCCTGGGAGCAGTGGCAGCCCCTGGGAGGCAGAATCTCCTGAGGGCGATTTCAGCAGAGAGAAGTTGGAGGAAGGGAGGGTTGATAAAGGGGGGTGTGGTGCTGCTAAAGGGGGCCCTGCCCTGCTAAGCAGGGAGCAGAATCAGGTGGGTCGCCAGCGGGGAGTTCTGAGGGACACGCAGAATGATGATTGAGCAAGGGGTGTCAGAAAATGTCTGCTTCTGGGCAGAGACCAACAGGCAGCTCAGGGGCCCCGACCAGTCCTGCCCCGTCTCCCTCCTGGTGTCCCAAGCAGGAGCCAGAGGCAGCCTGGGGATGGCAGAGGAAGGACAGCAGCACTTGATGGGAAATGGGGAAGAATTCACCCGCTGCCACCCTGTTCCAGCCTCTCCCACGTTTTCATCCAGAAGCAAGCGCAGAGGGGCCAAGAAGAGTTGACCTTAATATGCAGTTTGGAGTTGACATCCTTCTGGCATATTAACTATTGCAGTGAGATTATTCTTGAGATTAACAGCAGCCATAGGGGTTTTAGTTTGTACAAGTGGTCTGAACAATCTGGGAAATCCTAGCTCTGGAAGAGTGAGGCCCCTGGGATGGCACTTGGGGCTGGGGAAGGGTATGTCAAGGTAGATGTGTCATGATGTAGGGTGATGTTACAGGGCTCCGGATGGGAGAATGGTCATGGAGTGCCTCGGGGATACACACAGTTCTCACGCCTGGTCCCGGTGTAAAGTCTGGTTCACCCTGAGGTTTTCGTTCTCCTCTTGGGAGGGAGGCATCCTTCCACAGCGTCCAGAGCATGGGTACCCTCACTGGTGGGATTTTTAAGACCTTGGGACCCCTCCATTTGCCCTGAATGTTCTAGGACTGTAGGAGAGAAAGTACAAACAATCCAGGAAGTTCCGTTACAAGTGTCCACCTAACAGTCAGGCACATTCCAGAATCCCACCGTGGTTGAGTTCTTTGAGCTACACCCAAGAGGGACTTTCAGTTTTGAACCCTGAACTTGAGAAAGGTGAACAAGAGCAGTAATTCCCAACTAGTGAGACATGGACCAGTTGGAATGGTGGTTGGGATGAGTGGTCGGGCTGTGCTCAGAGTTAGAGCATCTTTATCCATCTTGTGACCCAGCATTGTCAGTAAACCAACCTAATAAAATATGCTGTCGTGGATGGTATTCAAGAAGTAATAAGATGCCCATTCTTTATATACATTACTGGATTTTTCATAACACTGTACCATTAAGCCATTCTCCACCACAATGTTATCATGGGAGGATCAGATGCTTTCTTATTCTTTGTTCCCTTAAAGAAATGTCCTTAAACGGAATGAGAGGAAAGAGATACACGGGATTGCAATGCCATTGCGTTAATACTAAAATGCCATTTAGCCAGCATGCAGCCTGCCAGATAAAACTGTGAGGTACTAGTGGGATGAATTGAAAATTGTCATCCTGTCAAACTTAGTGACAACATTATCTGCAGATCTTAGAAAAATCAGCTCAGCAAAATCCCTGGTTGGTAGTGATCCTCTTAGATAGATTGAAATCTTTCTAGGCTATTCCTCAGGGCTCATCAATCAAGGGCGGTTGTCATGGTGAACAGTTGGATAGATGGTTTCCATTTAATTATCTTCAGCCCTCTAGATGTTGAAAGCACTTGGGGACACAGGCTCTGCTTGTCCTTGACTCCCTAGTGAAAATAACTATTTTCCTTCCCTGCCCCACCTTCACCTGGAGGCATTCATTCATTCATTCAGTAAATAAGTACCAAGTGCCTATTATATGCCAGGCAAGGATGCCTCTGTGAACATTTCAGATGCTGTCCACGATTTCACACACTTCAAGCTGGACCTGCAGACAACCAGGGGGGTTGTGAGTCTGTGCCGTGTGTGCTCAGAGGTGGGCACTGGAGTCTGGGAAGGCGCTCTCGGGGGTTGGCCAAATGACCAGGAGCTGGGAGTTGGGTCCCAGATAGTCAATATCTCGGATAAGGGTCTTGGCAGAGGGAGGAGGTCCAATTCCTTCCGCATCACTGAGGATGAAAGGAAAGAGCAACAGCACAGGGACATCGGTCAAAGTGGGCAGGAGACTATCTGCCAGTGAGAGGAAGCCAGTGATGGGGACACAATGGGTAAAAGGAGAGGAGTAGAAAAGAACTGACAAGAGAGTAAGAAGGATTCTGGGGCAGTTCCTTGGATAGTATCGTGATTTCTGTATCTCCCATTCATTTGATGTCAAGTATAGGCCAGAGTAAAAGCTTGTCTCAAAGAAGCAGAGTTAGGGTGGAGACCACCCAGACAGTGACACGGCTATTCATCCATCTGTCTCTCCACCCATCCAGCTATACTTTCAGTCATTTGTTCATTTCTGAGCATCTACTATGTACCCGTCTTGGAGGGGTAATACACATGAATCAGGTCATTTCACAAGTGCTGATTTAGTCATAAATGTGAGTCAGGCTATGAGGTATATGATCAGAGTGTCATGGAAGGCTTCTCTGGGGCAGTGACACTCAGCTGCGATCTGGTGAGTGAGGAGGGACTAGTAAGAAAATTCGTGGGGCTAATTTTCCAGGCAGAGAGGAGAGCATGGATGAGGACTTTACAGAGAGATGTGTGCCCAGTGAACAAAGGTGGATGCTGACCGCGTGTAGAAGGCACCTGGGACTTGATCCGCACCGGGGTTTGAAGGAGTGGAGAGATACAAATGGGGCTGCATTTTTAAGTGATTGCTCTGCTACTGTGGGGAGAAGGTGGTGGAGGAGGGCCAGAGTGGAGGCCTGGAAAGCTATTGGCAGATGAATATGGCCGCGCAAACAAGAGCTGCTGGAGGCTTGGTCCTGGGGGGAGGGCAGTGGTCATCCTCACTCTTGTGTCTGAGCTTGCAGCTCTCCCAGCACCACTGCCCATGACCATATGTACCTTCACTCTACATAATAAAGCGTTCTTAGCAAAGGGAGTGGAGCTGGCTCCAAACCACAGGAGACCGTTTTGCACATCTTCATGTCCACACACAGTTTCCATTAAGGAGCCAGGGTTTGCCTTGTATGGATGAAGACTCTCTGAATAGGTGACTTAGCTGGCAATCGCCTCCAATCCAGGACCTACCCAAGGAGGCTCAGGTTCCTTCTCAGCATCTGGAATGATCTAGAACTGAGGCAACCAAAAAGGGGGTTGGTTTGAGCTGAACACTTAGAGAACCAGGCAGTGGTGGGGCTCGGGGCAGCATCTGCCGCTAACGGGCTTTGCGTCTGATCAACGCCTGCTTTCTAGGTTGATAAGTAGAGAAACAAAACAAAACATTTTATCCTCCATTTTCTCACCACACATACGTCTTCAAAGAGCTACTTCCTCCGGAGTGAAGGATCCAAGAGAATACAAGATAGAAGCAATGATGTCTTTTATAATCTAGCTTTAGAAGAAACACAGTATCCACCCCGTGGACTCCTACTGGTTATATAGGTCAGCCCCTTGTGGGAGGGGTCTACACAGGGCAGAATCCCCTGTGTTCATTGGGGGATCACTGGGGCTGCCTTGCAGACTGGCTACCACACTCTCCAAGCAAAGACAGCCGGTTAGAGGAGCACAGAAAGGGTGGACACGACCTGCGGCTAGGACCCTTGCTGTGCCCTGTCACTGGATGGGAGTGGCTGGGAGAGAAATGTGGCTTCCACGTGAATGCTGTGAAGAATCCACAGAGGACTGGTGTAAGACCAGGAAGTTGCGGTCGCTGGGGACTGACTGCGAACTGCAGTCCTCAAGGCAGGTTCTCTTGAAGGGAGATCTGAGCTGTGTGCCTCCATGGCTGCCACATCCTCCATTCTCTTATGTAAATAGACTCTGAGACTATCCATCTTCCCAGCCCCCTCCATCATTCCAAGCTTCCCTGACTCATAGGAGAATCACATCTTCAGGTTGACTTGGGAGTACTGCCATATTAAGAGGAGGAAAGGGAAGCAGAAAGAAAGAGGTGATATACCCAAGATGATAGAAGCAGGACCGAAGTGAAAGTTTTTAAATTCCAAGTCCAGTGCTCTTTGCTTTGTGCCATGAAATCGCTATCAATTGATTCAGCCGTCTGTGTGAGGGACGGGATGCATGGACACTCCAGGCTGCTAAATGCACCATTATCTATGATGCATATTCCTATTTTTTTTTACTGTTGTGGCTGCTACGGCAACAGATTTGACTTCCTAATTATGTTTTTCTTGGGCTAACGTAAAAATTAATTTTCATTCCCTGAACAACCATCAGCTACTGGTAAGAGGAGATAACTAAACGGAGTGAGCAGTAATTCATCCCATCCCGGGACCATCTACAAGCTGAGGCAGGACGTGTTCATCTGTTACATATGCATTCTGTGCTCTGCTCTATGCATGAGGCCTTCTTTTCCCCAACCCTGTGACATAGATTTTAATATTCCCATTTTAAAGTTGAGAAAATGGAAGCCACAGAGGTTAAGCAACTTGATCAGAATTAACATGTTAAGGAAGTGGTAAGACAGAACTTAAGCTTGGACTCTGCCTGACTCTTTCTCTAACACTGCACCGCTTCCCATTCTAATATTCTCTTAGACTCCTGGTGACAAGAAAAGATAGGAGCAAGAGGGGCCAGAAAAGAATCAGAGGGGTCTGACCTACAGTAGTGTTTATTGGGGTTACTGCTGTTCAGGGTCTAGTTCTTAGCTTTGGTTCTGCTGCCTCGTTGTTTCCAGTCATGGGGAGACGTGTGAGTCTTTGGGGGAACTGATTCACGTGGATTAAACTCACAAGAGCCTGACGTATAAGTCTGAATGACAATCTCTCCCCTGGCAAGGGAAAGACCAGAATTTCCATGTCCATTTTCTAGGGCATCCTCTTCCCAGAAGACTGATAGGTTGGTTTACTAAGCAGAAGGTTGCTTGGCAAGTATAACATCAGAACCTAAGTAACTGGGAGGTAGCTTTGAAGAATCCTATTCACAACTCGTGGACGATTTGTTCTTGGCTTCCTTTCTTACGTGACGGGAGTGTTTCAGTGTCTCTTTTCTTTAAACACGACTGAGAATGTATAGTCATGCTTTGCTCATTGTTCTCGTTTTACTAGACTTTTCTCAATAGCTTCCCTCTGTAGAAATATATTTTTTTTCTTCAAATATTTTACTATTTTGCCTTGGAGATTTTCTGTCCTCTAGTATGGCTTTGCAAATTATTGACATTATACATTCACATGTGGTTTTCCTTACAATAGTACAAGTGTGTCAGTCTAGTGCTTAAAGACCCCACCCTCTTCCAGAGTCATAGGTATTGCCTGAAACCTGCCCTCAGCTGAAAGGACACAGTCTGTTTTAAATCACAGAGAATTGAACTGGGTGTGGGGCTCTAACTTAAGAGTAACCAATCTGTAGACTCAGCTAGTATGAGAAAAAGAACTAGACCAAATAGATTCTTTCCGTAAAGAATCTGAAGTGAAAAATAAAAGTGAAAAAGGGTCGTTAGTAGAGAGGGCTTGACAGTGAGAGATCATGGGTTAGAAGGATGCCCCTTGCATCAGTTTCCTGGGGCTGCCATAACAAAATGCCACAGACTGGGTGGCTCAAACAACAGGTATTTATGGCCTTAGAGTTCTGGAGACTGAAAGTCTGAAATCAAGGTGTCAGCAGGGCTGTTTCCTTCTGAGGGCTGTGAGGGAGAATCTGGTCCAGGACTCTCTCCCAGCTTCTGGTAGCCTCAGATGGTCCCTGGCTTATAGATGGCATCCTCTCTGTGTCTTCACATCATCTCTCGCTCTCTGTGTCTTTCTCTGTGTCCACATTTCCCCTTTCTATAAGGATACCAGTCATATTGGATTATAGTCCACCATAATGACCTCATTTAAACTTGATTACTTCCATAAAGAGCTTACTTCCAAATAAAGTCACATTTCAAGGTACTGGGAGTTAGGATACCAGTGTATCTTGGTGGAGGGGGCACAATGCTACCCATATAACTTCCCTTAGAGGCAAACCCACAAGCAAGATCAGGAGGGAGCCAAGTAAAGACACTGTAGGGCTTTGGGCTTCAGCAAGAGCCCTTCCCTGGTCTCAGGATACAGCCTGCCTTGGGACTGTGCCCATCAGGTCCCCCAGGGCAGCCTCAATGTGGTGCCCACAGCAGTGGCCATTGTGAAGCCAAATCCGGCCTCTGTACCCTGACACTGAATTAATTTTCAGAGACAGAGTTTTGGGTGAAGTACAAAAGAATAGCTTTATTGCTTTGCCAGGCAAAGGGGGCCACAGTGGGCTAATGCCCTCAAAACTGTGTGTCCCAACCTGGAGGGGGTAGTGAGAAGCTTTATAGGAATGGTTCAAAGAAAGTGTGATCAGCTTGTGGACATTCTTCTGATTGGTTGGTGGTGAGGTAAGTGGGAGTTGGCATCATCAACCTTCTGGTTCCAACCGGTCTGGGGTGTAGGTGCTTGTGGGCAGCATTTTGTTAATTTCTCCCACCTGGTGGAGGTTTCTGTATCTGTAAAACAGCTCAAAGACATTGTTATGTGTATCCCTTGAGGGGGAGCCAGGACCCTGCCCCAAGGCTGCACTATTGTTTCTTGACTCCTCTTCCCTTGTCTCCACATCCCCCCACTTCCCTAGTTAGCAAATGTTTGAATCTGCTCCTTGGAACTCAGGGAAGGTCATGGAGGCTGCATGAAGTCTATTTCCTGTAATCAAGAAATGGGGGACACAGAAAGGCTTTTGTGCCCAGGAGCCCCACAGGGTCCTTCTCGGTATCAATGGGAGGGGCCTCAGCAGGGCCACCAGTGGGGACAACAAGGCACAACAGAGAGAAGGGGACTCCAGAGAGAATGGCTGCAGTGTTCTCACCATTGCATCCCCTTTCTTTCTTCAGGTGACTAGTAATTATGTGTCCCTTGCAATTAAGGAATCCAGAAAAGACAGTGGCCTGCCTCTAAGACCTGGGGTTACTGTAGTGGCTCCTTGATCATGACCAAACACACAGTCTAGGCATCAAGGTTGGTAACAGACATCCTGAGCAGGAAGTTACATTCCTATCCCAGTCTACTCACTGCCACAAGCTAGCTGCATGACCCAGGCTCTCATCCCCTCGTGTCAAACAAGGGCTCTTCCCAGCTAGAACATTCTATAATTTTTATCATAATTGATCAATTAAGCCCAAATAGTCCCTTCAACAGACAGCCTTAAAGACACACTTTAGAAAATCTGCCAAGTGGGTAAATCATGCACCCCGTAAGTAAGAGTTTATTATCTAGCTCTCTGGGAAGCAGACCAGAATTTCTTCCCAAATGTGAGATTTACTTTAAGCTTAAGTTATTTTTAAAAGGTAGACAAAACCCATGATATCATCCCGCTATTAATTTGTAGATGTGAAAAGATTCCTACAAGTTCTGAGTCTTAGATAAATACACAAGAATAATAATAACCTACGCACGAAGGTATTGAGCGTTAGACAGCTACTGAAGGCAAACGTTGTTTGTTCCAAGAAACCTGCACAACTGGGTCTTTTGATTCTGCATGTAAAATGCCAGAATAGGCAGTTACTGTTCTTTTTCTATTGTGGGTCTCAAAATACTTTACAATTCTTTCCATTGTGGTCCAGCTGTCAGGGGGAACAACCCAGCACCAAGGTGGCAAAAACTCCATATTAGAATCCTTCAAAGGAATGAAAATCTCAGGCTTGTGTCAGGCAGGTGCAGGGGAGAAGAAGGAAGCTGTCTGTGCCCACAGCCCGCAGATTACTTGGTTCTTGCTGTGCCTTGGGGCCTGGGATCCAGGGGCCCTCCCCTCAAGGCCTTCATGGTCTAAGCGGGGGGAGACATGGTTATCAAATAATTTCAGTGCATTGCAGTGGTTTCGGTGAAGTACACGTCCAACAAGAGGGGAATGATTGAGCGCACCATAGGGCACCTATAGATGTGGGTACCTTGTGGCCATTAAATATGTTTTGGAAGAATATTTAATATTCTTTTTCACTCACTATTGACTTAAGTAAAAAAGGCAAGATACAAAGTTCTATACAGTATGACCTACTTTATATATATTATATGATATATAGACATATTTAAATATATGCATATAATATATACTTACATATCGTTTATAATATATTGGTATATTATAAATTATTGTATTATATAGTATAATAATATATTATATATTATATTGTGTACAACATATTATATATAATAATATATTATTATATGTATTATATATATTATATGTTATATATAATATATTTTAATGTATTATAATATATTATAAACTATGTGTAAACTCTATATAATATATATAAAAGACAAAGAAATAAAAATTATTAGCAAATGGTTGTTGAACTCCTACTATATAGCTTAATTTATACTAGACACTGTGATAAATTCTTATTTATTTATTTATTTATGGCTGCATTGAGTCTTTGTTGCTGTGCACGGGCTTTCTCTAGTTGCAGCGAGTGGGGGCTACTCTTCTTTGAAGTGTGCGTGCTTCTCATTGTGGTGGCTTCTCTTGTTGTGTAGCACAGGCTCTAGGCACTCCGGCTTCAGTAATTGTAGCACACAGGCTCAGTAGTTGTGGTGCACGGGCTTAGTTGCTCTGCGGCATGTGGGATCTTCCCAGACCAGGACTTGAACTCGTGTCCCCTGCATTAGCAGGCTGATTCTTAACTACTGCGCCATGAGGGAAGCCCTATGCATGTATATAAATTCTTTATATATCATATGTCATTTAAATCTTAAATTTGTTTTCTGTGAAATAGGTCACATATACAAAAGATTGGCTGTTAACATGTGTGGAGTTCAAACAATAAAAATAAATGGAACCTCCATGTGCCACTTCCTAGCTTACGCTGTGTCACAACCGAGATCTCTATGCCCTGCCTGATCACAGGTCCTACCCCACTCCTCGGAAGTAACTGCTATACTGAAATTTGCATTAATAATTCTCTTGCTTATCTTTAAAAAAAAATTGTGGTAAAAGAAAAAAAAACACATGTAGCATGAGATCTACCCTCGTAACAAAATTTTAAGTGTACAGCAGTGTTAACTGTAAGCACATGTAGTCCGATCTCTAGAACTTTTTCATCTTGCATAATTGAAACTTTATACACATTAAGCCATGGCTCCCCATCACCGCAACACCCGCCCCTGGCAACCGCATTTCTGCTTTCTGTTTCTATGGGCTTGACTACTTTGTATACCTCATGCAGTATTTGTCCTTCTGTGACGGGCTTTTTTTACTTAGTGTCCTCAAGCTTTATCCATGTTCTCACATGTGATAGAATTTCCATCTTTTTTAAGGCTGACTAATGTTCCACTGTATATATGGCACATTTTCTTTATCCATTCATCTGTTGACAGACATTTAGTTCGCTTCTACATCTTGGCTATTGTGCATACTGCTGCAATGAAGATAGGAGTACAAATACCTCTTTGGATAAATACTCCAAAGTGGGATTGGTGGATCATATTATGGTGTTTCTATTTTTAATTTTTTGAGGAACTTCCATACTGTTTTACATTCCCAACACCAGTGCACAAAAGTTCCGATTTATCCACATTTTCACTAACACTTATTTTTTGTTGTTTTTTGATAATAGCCGTCCTAACAGGTGTGAGGTAATATCTCATTGTCGTTTTGATTTGTGTTTCCCTGATGGTTGGTGACATCTTTTCATACACCTGTTGGCCATTTGTATATCTTCTTTGGAGAAAATTTTATTTAAGTCCTTTGCCCACTTTTAAAATTGAGTTATTTGGGGGTTTTTTTGCTACTGAGTTGTAAAAGTTCTCTATATGCTTTGCATATTAAGTGCTTATCAGATATATGGTTTACAAATATATTTTTTCCATTTTGTAGGTTTCCTTTTCACTCTGTTGTTTATTTCCTTAGCTGTCCAGAAGCTTTTCAGTTTGATGCTATCCCATTTGTCTATTTTTGTTTTTGTTGCCTGTGCTTTTGGTATCATATGCAAGAAATCATTGCCTAGAACAATGTCTTGAGGATTTGCCCCTATGTTTTTCTCTAGGAATTTTATAGTTTCAGGTTTTGTGTCTAAGTATTCAAGCTTATCTTTATTTTTTTTAACATATAAATATGTATCCTTAAATAATGCATGCTATGGTCTGAATATTTCTGTTCCCCTGAAAATTTATATGTTGATATCCTAACTCCTAAAGATGATGGTATTAGGAGGTGGGGCCTTTGGGAGGCGCTTACATCATGAGGGTGGGGCCCTCCTAAAGGAATTAGTGCCCTTATGTAAGAGGCTCCAGAAAGATCCTTTGACCCTTCTACCATTAGAGGATACAGTTAGAATGTTCTGGCTATGAACCAGGAAAAGGGCTCTCACCAGAACGCAACCATGTTGGCACCTTGATCATGGACTTCCCATCCTCCAGAACTGTGAGCAACAAATTTCTATTGTTTATAAGCCACCCAGTCTGTGGTATTTTGTTATAGCAGCCCAAACAGACAACGACAATGCATTTCTTGATTTTTCTGTTTTTGAACTTGTTATAAATGGTATCATATTGTATATATTCTTCTGTGATTTACTCTTTCTTGCTCATTGTTATGTTTCTGATATTCATCCATGTTGATGTGTGTAGCTGTGGTTTATTATTTCTGCACTAAAATATTAAGTTGTATTATTACTCTGCAATTTATGTACCCATTCTACTGTTAATGAATATTTGGATAGTTTATAGTCTATTTTTTGCTATTATGAATGTGACTATACATGACTTCTGGGCATGCAGGAAAGAGTTTCTCAGGTAAATACCTACGTGTGGAAGTACAATGTCTTAGAATACATATGTTCTTATTCTTCTTTAGATATGTTAGTTATGTTAGTGTAGGCTAGCATAACAAATAGAAACAAAAGTACATATTTGCTCAAATCCTAAAGAACTTTATTTTCTTACTCACATAACAGCTTAAGTGCATTCTTGCAGGGACCTGGATCTCTTCCGACTTATGGGAGTGCTGTTCCTCTTCATTTGACTTTGGCAATGCAGAGGGAAAGAGAATGTGAAAAAAGGTTAGCCATTTCTTAAAAGCCTGAAAATGACCCAAGTACTTCTGTTCACATCCATTGTCAACATCTGGGCCACACCTGCCTGCAAAGGGGCAGGGATGACCCCAGGTTCATCAGCCACTTCTCAGAAGCAATTCAATACTTGGGAAAGGGAGAATGAATTTTGGAGGACACCTAGCAATCTGCCAAATAAGGTCAAGCCAAGTGTTTTCCAGAATAACTGTAGCCTTTTAAATGCCCCCAAGCAGTGCTTAAAAATTCCTTACACCACACATCCTTGCCAATAGTTGGTATTGCCTGATGTCAAATGTTTTGACAGTATAACATTTCTCTGATTATCATTTAGAATCATTTCATAGCTTCATGGACTATTCATGCTTTGTCTTCTGTGAAATGCCTGTTTCTATTTTTTTTTTACCTTTTTTTCTATTGAGTTGCTTTTTACCTCTTTCAATTTTTAATCTGTATTCACTCTGAATACTAATTCTTTTTTTAGAGTTATATGTATAGCAAATAACATCTCATAGTTTGTGTTTTTTCTTTATATTCTATTTATATTGTGTTTATTTTAATTTTTTTGTGGTATACCAATTTTATTTTATTTTATTATTTTTTAACATCTTTATTGGAGTATAATTGCTTTACAATGGTGTGTTAGTTTCTGCTTTATAACAAAGTGAGTCAGCTATACATATATTCCCATATCTCCTCCCTCTTGCATCTCCATCCCATTTATATTGTGTTTAGATGAGGAGGGACCTGAATTTACATTTATTGTCAAGTTTGGCAATTTTTAATTTTATTATTTGTGCCTTTGTGTCTTGTCTTGAAAAATTATTTTTCACTCTGAGATGATCCATGTAGTCTCATGTATTTTCTCCTAAAAGTCTTGAACTCTTGCTTTTTTGCATATGTTTTTGATAGTATATGTGTGTGTGTGTATCCATTTTAAATGGTGTGAGGTAGGGATCCTCACATGTGTGTGTGCCTGTGGGTGTGTGTGTATATATATATAATACATATATATATATATATAAAATGGTATGAGGTAGTTGTCAGCATTTCTGATCCAATAGGGGATGAATGCAGTCTAAGAATTTACATTCTCTCAAGTTCCCAGTGATGCTGATACTACTGCTCCACTTTGAGAGCCACTGTTCTATAAAAGAGACAGTAAGTCCCCTACATACGAATGAGTTCCATTCTGAGAGCGTGTTCGTAATTCCAATTTGTTCATAAGTCCAACAAAGTTAGCCTAGGTACCCAACTAACACAATCGGCTTATAGTACAATACTGTGATACGTTTTTTCACACAAGTAATACATTAAAACATAAACACAAAAAATAAAACATTTTTAATCTCACAGTACAGTACTTTGAAAATTACAGTAGTACAGTACAAAAGCTGGCATACAGGGGCTGGCATCGAGTGAACAGGCAAGAAATAAAGATACTGTACTCTATACAGTACTATACAGTAAAGTACACAAAAACACAACCACTTGTAGAGGATGCACGCATGTGACACTGTATGTCAGACGCGTGAACTAACTTACGTGATTGGACATGTACACACACGTTTGCACCTTTGAAAGTTCACAACTTGGTTTGTATGTAGGGGACTCGCTGTACAGTTTTCTATACACAGGTCTCCACCCTCTCTCCCACAGTCCCACCACAACATACAGTGTAAGTTTATCTAGAACCAACAACTCTTTGAGATTTGAAAACAAAAATACTACTAACACTTCAATTAAATTAGCCATAAGTATTTTTATTAGATGAGGGGGGAGTAAGGCAGAGGAAAGAATCTAGGATATAATTTAATGATGAGGAAATGGAGCCCACATAAGTCAAAAGGCTGGTCCAAGATCACACAGTTCACGGCAAATAGTCCATCAAATCTTCACTACATAAAAATGGCACTGAAAATGCAAAATCCACCTTGAGAACACTTATTCCTGATCTAAACTGAGGAAATAGAACTAAATCCCCCAAAGCAAATGACACTTAAGAGATCTAAACACTGAAGGAACATGTCTCTTTTTAAATGTTTCATATTTTTTTTTTGAAGCAAGGTATACTACTGTGAAGTTGAGGCAAACAATTTAGAAACAATAAAAGTATTTATGATCATGGGTGAGAAACCCATTAAGAATTTTATTAGATAAGGATGACAAAATTAACTTTCTCTGTTTTCATTTTGGTATCACTGAACATTTGTGTTTCCATAATAAAAGTTGCAATGAAAAGAAAATTGGACACAGGGCATTACCCTTTTCCCTCTGCAGGGCAGAGGGGGATGATTTCTTTTCCCTTGAAAGATGAGGGAGGCCTACCATGGGTCTGATTAAGGAGGGTGTTGTATGCAGAAAAAGAGCAAAGCCTTAAGGTAACAGCCTCCAGCTTAATTCCCCGTGTTGAGTGGTACTTACATGCTTGGGCTCCGGCTCACACGGATAATGTGATTTTGAATCTGTCTCTACCACTAGCTCATGGTACTGGGCAGGGAACTTTACATCTGCATCCTTCACTCTTCCTTTCTGTGAAGCGGTTGTTCGAAGAGTACCTAGCACCTAGGAGCTATACAATGAGATGATCCATTCCTTAGAACAGTGTTTGGCACTTGTGATGGGGGGGCGGGGCGGGTGTGGACTGGATATCAGCTGTTATCCACCCTTGGCACAGAATGGTGTGACTTCAACTACATATGGGAAATTGAGCCACACGTCTGAAAGGATTTTGATTTTGAATATATTTATCCATTCAGTCTCTCTCTCAAAGTTCTCTGCCAGGCACTTTGCTTTTATCTCCTCTTGTGGCACCAGAGACAAGACCCACATACCTGCCACAGCCTCTGTAGTTGCTGATGGGAAAGAAATTGTAGTTATAAAAGGATGCTGGGGTAATGTGTTTGGTGGAAAAAGAAAGACAAACAGTAGGTTTAGAGAGGAGAAATACAAAGAGAGAGAAGATGACCAATGAAAGAAAAGAAGAGAAAACAGATTTTTTTTTCCTTAGCAAAGCTAAGAATATCCCAAGGATTTCAATTTGTTGAGGGTCAGTCCCAGATGAACTATATGGAGACTGAGTTCACGGGGCCTCTGATCCCCACCTCTATATTTATTATTGCTGATACACAAGGGTGAATTGTTAGTCATTTGCTTATCTTGTTTGGTTAAAGGCAAGAGGAAGCATTTTGCGCATGGCTTCCTGGGAGGATGCTGTTGAAGTGGGGAATACGAGGTCCTACGTGTGCTGGACCCTTAGCCTGGACCCAGAAATAGGAGTGGACCCACTAGAGAGATGAAGGGTGTAGTCAGAATCCAGAGAGCCATCAGATACGGGATCTTATGGGACCTAAGCCACAGCAATTGTTCTGCGGGCGCCAGGTTTCACAATATAATGTGGCTGATGGGCAGCCATGCCTCCCTTACTCTGACCCCCAACCATGGAGGACTGTGGGCCCTAGCCGAGGAGGGTTCTGCATCTGACAGAGCAGAAGGAGAACCTCTGGCACACAGCAGGGCTTTGCATGTTTGTGATTTTTTTTTTTTCCGGAATTCACCAAGAACATATTTACTCTACTGCAGTACTTCTGGGTAGTCCTTTTCTAGAATATTCTTCTGCAGTTGTTCCCAGAAAGGAGCAAGGTCATTTTCTCTCTGATACTAAAAAAATCCACTACTCTACATTTTTTTTGTATCAGCAAATCAAGAACATGAATTAAGCAACTATTGAACTCCAGTATCTTTAGAGGGATATACAATAAAAAAGAAAGAAAGAAAGGGAGGGAGGGAGGGAGGGAGGGAGGGAGGGAGGGAGGGAGGGTGGAAGAAAAGTAAGATAAATGGGACTGCAGCAGAAGAGCTTGACTCAGCCAGAATTATTCATTGATTGGAATTTTGTTATAAGAATTTATTTCCATTTATTTATTTGTTTGATTGGATTCATTCATTCATTCATTCATTCATTTATGTTAGCATGGATTCATGGACACTTGCTTTTATTCCAAGGGTTAGAATAGATTGTTTTTATTCATTTTATGTCTGGAATTGTCCCAGGTTTGGTCATTAGGGGCCCTTCACATAGTCTTCTGTGCTCTTCTGACCTGCTCCCGTGCTATACTTTTTAAGATACTTAGAAAGTGTTTCTGGCATCACAAGTTGTTCTGGGTTCATCTTGTTTTATTTGCCCTGCCTTAGTCTGGGAATCAACCATTTCTCCAAGGAGCTCTGATTCCTTATCTTGGACAGGGGTATGTACAGCATCTGCGCGTGAGGTATGGAAAAACACTTTGTGAAATGTGACGGATAACAAAACAGAAAAGAAAATCAGATAAGGGCGGTGTGTCCTCAAAGCTGAGCACAGTGGAATCACTAGACTCCCAGTAAGTGTGGCCGAATTTTTAAACCAAATGTAATCAAGTGGCAAAATGCTTAATTCAGGCAGTGTGGGTAGGGTGCCAGCTGTCTCGGTTTGCCAGGTACTGAGGAGTTTCCCAGAGCACTGGATTTTCAGTATGAAAATGGGAAAAGTCCCAGGGAAACCAGGAGGAGTCGGTCCCCTTAATGTGGTGAATTAGTGTGAGGGTCAATTTATGTCAACTTCACTGGCCACGGGGTGCCCAGGGGAAGCATCATTTCTGGGTATCTGTAAGGGTGTTTCTGGATGAAATCAGCATTTGTACTGGTGGACTTGAAAAAGTAGATGGCCTTCCGAAATGTCAGAGGGCCTCATGCAATCTGTTGAGGGTGGGAATGGTCTAGAAGACAGAGGAACAAGAAACTCACCCCCTTTTTTGTCCTGTCTCACTGTTGAGCTGGACCCTCTCCTCATCTTTTCCTGCCCTTGGACTGGGATTTACACCCTTGGTTTCCCTGGTTCTCAGGCCTTTGGACTTGGACTGAATTACACTACATGCTTTCCTGAGCCACCAGCTTGCAGATGGCAGCCTCTATAATCACATGAACCAAATAAATCCATATCCATATATATATAATATACATATATATATATATATACACACACACCATATACTATAAGTATATTGTATATATATTTATACCAACTGTATTAGTCAGGATTCTAATATGTATCCATGTCTGTATGTAGATAGTCAGGGTTCTCTATGTATCTCTATATTTAGAGATGGTCAGGGTTCTGTATATATATATCTCCCATTGATTCTGTTTCTCTGGAGTTCTTTGGAGAACATGACTAAGGCCGTTGTTCAGGGAGAGGGGACATCAGTGCAAGCTGCATTCGTTAGGGAAGGCTTCCAGGGGAGACATTTGAGGCATTAAAATATCCTAAGAAACCCCTCTTCTCTCCTTCTGCATCTCAAACCATGTCACTCACTGTGAGTGGTTTTTACAGCATGCGTTTCCTCCACAGCGCCTGATTCTCCGCTCTCTTCTCCCTGAGCTGTAAATAATAGTTTTGGACTTCAGACGTTGCTCAGATAAGCTGTGACTGAAAACACGGTCTTTGCCAATGGAACATGTCTCTTTGCCAGTGACAGCCTGTTGGAGCAGGAGGTGGGGAGGCCAGATGCACCATTACTACTGGGCTTCCAACAGCATCCCATTTGAGGTTCACAGAAGCACCACTAAATCAACAAAGATTTTTGTTTCCAGCGTCACTGGTCCAGCTGTGGAGGTATCTTGGCTGTTCCTATGAAGTATTTCCTACAAGGGCTGGGTGGAGAGGTTGGAGGATCAGGGTAGAAAAGGTTGAGAGATGAATAAATCCTAGGCTTAGACAGAAATTCAAACATCTCGTTAATCTCCCTGTCTTGATGCGCAAACTGTATGGTTGTCTCCATAGTACAGATTCAGGAGCTGAGACTTCTGGGATGATTTTTTTTTAATTTTTATTTTATATTGGAGTATGGTTGATTCACAGTGTTGTGTTTCAGGTGTACAGCAAAGTGATCCAGTTATACAAATACATATATCCTTTTTCAAATTCTTTTCCCATTTAGGTTATTGAAGAGTATTGAGTAGAGTTCCCTGTGCTGTATTGTTGATTATCTATTTTATGTATAGTAGTACGTATATGTCCATCCCAATCTCCCAGTTTATCCCTCCCCTGACCCTTTCCCCTTTGGTCACCGTAAGGAATGATGAGTTTAACTTATTAGACCTCCAGGACCACATCTAAGTTGCTAAAGAGATGGGCGAGCTTTTGCATCCTAGGACAGTGCTCATTTACCACAGTAATGCTACCTCAGTTATGTTCCTAACTGACACTCCCTATACCTTTTTGAAATCCATAATGCACATGATGAGAAATTCTTCATTCAAAAATATGTACTTAACCCAGATTTCTCCATCTTATTTGAGCATCAAACTCTTTCTTCACTAGATGCTTATTTTGAAATCACAGAATGCAGAGTCCAAGAAAGTCGTCATGGGTGGGAAATTTGTGATTAAAAAGATAGTGAAAATCACTCATGTTGATGGAGGCATGCAAATGCTACAGCCACTAATGAGGAATTGTCTTAGGTGCTAAATCGGAAAGGTTGATACCCTTGAAGGGCATTTTGGTTGGTTGAGCTATGGTTCACTTTAGGTGATAGAATACCTCCCCCTTTCCCAGCAGTATTTGTTTGCAATCCTGTTGTTCAGCCACAGGGTGAGGACAGCAGCAGTAAGAGGTGTTTCATTAAGACTCTTGGGCACAAGCGCTGCTCCTTTAGGTGCAGGTGGAAAAGTGGGAGACAGAGCCGGGAGGAGAATCAATCTCCCCCCCTTGATGGAGAATTCTGCGTAGGGCTGGCCCATCAGGAATGTGTGGTTTGGAAAGCATTAGGAGAAAGCACCCCTGACGGATACATTGACATTCTCATACAGGGAATTTCTGCCTATCAGTGATAAAAATGCAACCCCAAAAGAACAGTGTAGAGAGGCTGAGAAAAGGACTTTGACAGAAGTGAAATAACCAAAGTTTAGAGCACAAGATGAGAGCTCAAGGTTATTGGTGGTTAGCAATCAGAAAAATGCCAGTTTAAACTACAGGGAGCTACCCCTTCCTGCCAATTAAACTGGTGAAAATTAGAGGGCTGGGTAACACCAACACTGATGGGATGTGGCCTATGGGGGATGCCTCTGACCTCTTTCCAGTGGGGCTGGGCCAGTAGGAGGCACCAACTATGGGTCAGGAGGCAGGAGGGGAGTGTGGTCGGGTAACTGTGTATTAACCAGCTCTCTCCCTGCAGGGTCACTTGGGATTGTCAGTGTCCCATTGCCAGAGGGCACAGCTTCCACCCCACAGCCCTCTCCTCCCTGGACTGGTCCTGCTGGGCTCCACTGATCACTTCCTCCTCTCACTCCCTGCAATCTACTCACACCTCTGTAGATAAAGCCTTTCTGAAACACTCTTTACTTACCCCGCTGAACGTGCTATCTTATTCCAATTTTGATGGTGACTAACACCCAATGAATAGGGAAAACAACAACAGCTTCCCCAGAGCTACTAGTAGAAAAATTCAGTAAAATCACTGCTCATTTTCCCAAAACTTTAAAAAACAGCTGACCTTAAATGCTCCCTGCTCCCCAAAGACAGTAGAGGCCATACAATTTCTCCCTTCACACAAATGTTCCTGTCCCAATACCTGATTAACATAACCAAGAATATCATAGAATAATCTCACTTATGAATATAGAACTATGTGATTTAAAACATCTCAGTCGGTAGAATTTAACGATACATCAAAATAATAAAAATAAAATAATAACTATAAACCATGAAGGACTTACTCCAAGTATAAAAGTGATCAATATTAATGAAACATATTAATATATTATTACTATAGCTTATAACATTCATCTCAAAAAAGTGAATGTATAAATCAATAAATGAATGGATATAAAAGAGCACTTTATTGTATTCAATCCATTATTATATAAAAAGTGTCAGTATGGGAAGGGAAGACCTTCCTTAAAGTAACAAGAGTAATTCCAAGTTAGTTGTTGACGTTGAGCTCAAAGGAGAAAGAAGCCCTGTCAGCAATCCTTTTGAAACAAAGTGCCTAGAAAAAAAAATGCCTCGTCTGCCTTTTAATTTAGTTCACTTTTGAAAGTTCCGAGAAGCAGTTGCAGGTAGCTTGGCCATCAAGGGGGCTGGAGTCTGGTTTTAACCTCAAAGGACTCTAGAGGACCTGGAGGCAAACTGGTCCTCCCTGCAGCCCGGCACTGCCAGGGGCAATGCTTGCTTCCGCACCTGGCGCTGGTCTAGAAACACACCGCAGCCGAAAACAGAAAGCTCCCCTTTATTCCTTAGGGGTTCTCCTATCCAAACCCCTCGTTTTGCATGTAAGAACTTCGAATTTCAGACAGAAGTGAGTTCCTCAAGAGAAAACACCTACTGGCAGAGTTAGGTGAGCACCTACTGCTCACTCATCAAACAACCCTGGAAAAGTGATCTTACTGTGACCTTTTTGCTGGCCGGGAGGCTAAGGCTTGGAGACACACAGCTGGCCTGAGACCACAGAGAACAGGGAGCCAGAGACAGACAGAGAGACACGACACTCAGGACAAGCTTATTATTTTTATCTTTATTATATTTTATAAAATAATTTTATAAGTTTTGCATCCCTTTTAAATATTTGTTCAACATTTGTTTAGAGGGTAGAATTAGGGTGCCGTCTACCATGGCAGGAGCAGATGGCCAAAGCGGAAGTCCAGAGTAGGACCACATTTCTGACTTAGTCTGACAGGTTGGCACATCCTTGGACATCTGGTTCTGAGACAGGGTTTTGGATTGGAATCCACATTTGCTGTCTCCTGGGGCTGAGTTCTGCACCCGGGCACTCAGCTCTCCCAGTTCCCAGGCAAGACTACTTTCCTTGGGAACCACCGTCTGAAAATCGAAACTAAGCATTGCTCTGTTTGTCCTGTCCTGGCTCATTCCAAGGGTATTTCTGATCCACCCACTTTGTGCCAAGTAATGAGCAAGAGACCAGGCAGGTGGGGTCTAGATGGGCCTAGAGGATGGGCTCAGGCTGAAACATACAACTGCCATTGCAGTATTCCGTTCAGCAGTTGTCTCTGGAAATCCCAGCCCTTTCTGACAGCTGGCATGAAGGTCTGCAGAAGCCCTTTCCAGGCTGGTTCCTGTGTTTGACCTCCTGCTCAAGGCAGCTAGTCAACTTCCTCCCCTTGGGCTTCAATATGCCTGCTTCAGTCTGATTTCGGCTTTGGTTCCTTTCTTACAGAGGAGGGTTTCCTCTCTACAACTCCAAGCAACCATTGCCCTGGGCATTTTCTACCCCCAGCTCTCTGTGCCCTTCTGCTAGGATGCCACCTCTTCTCCACTAGAAACATTTCCTGGAACACAACAGGAAGTGTCACCATTTTCATGGGTTCGTGTCACTAGCCAGGCTTGTGGCTTGCTCTGTCCACCTATCGGTGTCAAGGTCAGCTCCCAGCAGCACCTGTACCATCCCAAGAAGAGGTGCTGGTGACAGAAATACTGCAACTTGAGTATCTTCATTATATTGACTCCTTGATACTTAATTAACAGCAGTAATCAGAAAGCACTATTTCTAAATATTTGTTCAACACTGTCCCCAGAGGCTCCGTGGTGTAGATCAGGACCTTCGGGCTCACTGCCTCTACCTACCAGCCGGTGTCTTCAAGCTGGTGCCCTAAACTTCCTGGACTTTATTCGCCTTCCGGGTTGATGGAAACCGAGGTTGTCTGCTTGCCCCCAGCCTTGCGTTTACTGTCTTCCTGATCCCTGCCTGGCTGCCTCCAGTCCCCTCTGCTGCAGTGCTTGTTGCTTGAGCCAAACAGACAGGGCTTGCTGCCCATCAACACAGTGTGCATTTGCCCCCTGCCGTACGTGGAATGTCCTTCCCACCCATCTGATCTGCGTTTTCCTGTGTTCGGTGCGCGCTTCAAAACGCTTCCGAGGTGGCAAATGTTATGACGTGCCTTGGATCTTGTAAGAGTTGGGGAACACGTCAAAAATTCTGACAGTTTGCATGTCTGCCTCAGCTTGTACTTCCTGGCAGCCTGCTCAAATCTGTTACCTGGGATGCACGGAGAGCTTACACCACACACTTATACATATCTGTATGTGCATATAAATACATACATACATACATATATATATATATATATATATATATATATATACGTATATATGTCACATACCCATCTATGCATCTGTCTGTCTATATCACTTATTCTTTATGGCGAGCCCATGTTATTTATCTCTTACTGCTCCCAATAGCACTGTTGGATATGAATTATTATTACTCTCACCTTTCAGAAGAGGACACTGAGATTCAGAGACTAAGTAATC